>NC_041387.1:189139588-189147005 GCF_002162155.2 Triticum dicoccoides | reverse complement strand
GACTCATCACTCGGTAGGATTTTTATCACTTAGGCAAGCACTGGGCTGCAGCTAAGCCCCCGAGTGAGAGACAGACTCATCACTCGGTAGGATTTTTCAAACTTAGGCGAGCACTGGGCTGCAGCTAAGCCCCGAGTGAGAGGCAGACTCATCACTCAGTAGTATTTTTATCACTTAGGCGAGCACTGGGCTGCAGCTAAGGCCCCGAGTGAGAGGCAGACTCATCACTAGGTAGGATTTTTATAACTTAGGCGAAATAGATTCACAGCTAAGGTAATGCATACAAAAGAAACAAACAACAATCATTCGGGAGAAGTAAATTATGTCTTTTGATAACCAATACTAAGAGGTATTTCTTATTACATCTCATCACTCTAAATATTTAAGAATAGAAAGGGCGGAGCAGATCCGCATTCCAGGTGCGTGGCTCATCTTTATTATGTTCGATGTTGAAGAGACGGTATGCTCCGTTGTGGAGCACCTTGGTGATGACGAAAGGGCCTTCCCAAGCAGGAGCGAGCTTGTGAGGTCTCTACTGATCTACTCAAAGAACCATGTCTCCTTCTTGAAATGTTTGACCCCTCACATTTCTAGCATGAAATCGACGCAAGTCTTGTTGATAAATGGTCGACCAGATCAAGGCCATTTCTCTTTCTTCTTCTAGGAGATCGACTGCATCTTGCCGAGCTTGTTCTGCTTCTTCTTCTGAAAAGAGTTCGACTCGAGGTGCATTGTGGAGCAAATCACTGGGGAGCATGGATTCAGCTCCATACACTAAGAAGAATGGAGTCCTTCCAGTCGACCAGTTAGGGGTTGTCCTCAACCCCCACAGTACGGATGGAAGCTCGTTGACCCAAGCTCCTGCTGCATGTTTTAGATCACGCATCAACCGAGGCTTCAATCCTTTGAGAATCAATCCATTTGCCCGCTCGGCCTGCCCATTCGACTGAGGATGAGCAACCGAAGTGTAGTCGACTCTCATGCCTCGGGAGGCACAAAAGGCTTTGAACTCTTCAGAATCGAAGTTCGAGCCGTTATCCGTGATGATGCTGTGCGGGACGCCATATCTGAATATAAGTTCTCTGATGAAACTCACGGTTGTGCTTGCTTCAATGCTTTTGATGGGCTTGGCTTTGATCCATTTGGTGAACTTGTCGACTGCTACCAGCACATGAGTAAATCCACTCCTGCCCGTCCTTAGAGCTCCAACCATGTCCAGTCCCCAGACGGCGAAAGGCCAGACGAGTGGAATTGTTTTCCGAGCTGACGCAGGTTTATGAGACATGTTGGAGTAAAATTGGCAGCCTTTACACTTGTCCATTATTTCTTTAGCCATCTCGTTGGCCCGCAGCCAGTAAAATCTGGCTCGGTATGCTTTGGCCATGATGGTCCGAGAGGACGCGTGGTGACCACAGGTCCCCGAGTGAATATCATTGAGGATCACTCGACCTTCCTCTGGCGTGATGCACTTCTGGCAAACTCCAGTGGCACTTTCTCTGAACAACTGACCCTTTATTACAGTAAAAGCCTTGGATTGTTGGATGATTTGTCGAGCCTCTTCTTCATCCTCCGGAAGTTCTTTCCTAAGAATGTATGCAATATATGGCACTGTCCAGTCGGGAGTGATGACCAGAACCTCCATGACTAAGTCGACCACGGCTGGGACTTCGACTTCGGTCGGATCTGTGGCACTCTTGGGCTATGGCGACTCTTCTATGAAGGGATCCTCCTGAACTGAAGGTGAATGAATGTGTTCCAGAAACACATTGCGGGGAATGGCCTCTCTCTTTGAACCTATCTTTGCCAACTCATCTGCAGCTTGATTTTTCAATCGGGGCACATGGTGAAGTTCCAACCCCTCAAACTTCTTTTCGAGCTTCCTAACAGCATTGCAATAGCCAATCATGGCTGGACTTCTGACATCCCATTCCTTCATCACCTGATTAACCACCAATCTGAATTGCCATATACCATGAGGCGACGGACGGTGAGTGAAATGGCCATACGCAACCCATATAAAAGTGCTTCGTATTCTGCTTCGTTATTGGAGGAATCAAAATGAATCTGGAGAACATAGTTGAGCTTGTCTCCACGGGGGGACACCAATACTACTCCAGCACCTGATCCATTTAGCATCTTGGAGCCATCGAAGAACATAGTCCAATGTTCTGAATGAACTTGAGTTGGTAGTTGCTGCTCAATCCACTCGGCAAGGAAATCCGTGATTGCTTGGGACTTGATAGCTTTCTTTGCCTCAAACTTGATGTCCAGTGGAAGGAGTTCAATCGCCCATTTTGCTACTCGACCAGTCGCATCTCTGTTATTCAGAACCTCAGACAACGGTGCGTTGCCGACGACTGTAATAGAGTGATCAGAGAAGTAATGTGCAACCTTTTTCATGGTCATGTAAATTCCATAGACAAGCTTCTGATAATGACGATATCATTGCTTGGACGGAGTCAAAACTTCAGAGAGATAGTAAACTGGGCATTGAACCTTGTAAGCTTTTCCTTCCTCTTCTCGCTCGACTGTGAGTACTGTACTGACAACTTGTCCTGTGGCTGCAATGTAAAGCAGTAAAGGCTCTTTGCTGATTGGCGCAGCGAGCACCAGCTGGGTGGAAAGCAGGGCTTTGAGCTCTACAAACGCTGCATCAGCTCCTTCAGACCACTCGAACTTATCAGATTTCTTCATCAGTCGGTAAAGAGGCAAGGCCTTTTCACCGAGATGAGAAATGAATCGATCAAGGCAGCCAAACAACCAGTCAGCTTCTGAACGTCATGCACTCGCACGGGGCATTTCATTCGGAGGATGGTATCAACTTTTTCTGGATTTGCGTCGATCCCTCATTCAGAAACGAGAAAACTGAGCAACTTTCATCCTGGAACTCCGAACGTGCACTTTGACGGATTAAGCTTGATATCGTACCTTCTTAGGTTGGCAAAGGTTTCAGTGAGGTCAGTCAATAGGTCGGAACCTTTGCGAGACTTGACCACGATGTCATCCATGTACGCCTCCACATTCCGACTGATTTGGGTGACTAGGCACTTCTGGATCATTCTCATGAATGTGGCTCCGGCATTTTTAAGACCGAATGGCATGGTGACAAAGCAAAAACACCCGAATGGGGTGATGAAAGCTGTTTTTATTTCGTCGGGGCCATACAGCCGGATCTGATGATACCCGGAATACGCATCTAGGAAAGACAGGCGCTCACATCCCGTAGTCGAGTCAACAATCTGATTGATACTGGGGAGAGGGAAGTGATCTTTCGGGCAGGCCCGATTGATATGCTTGAAATTGATGCACATGCGAAGTGAATCGTCCTTCTTGGGGACCATGACGACATTGGCAAGCCACTCAGAGTGGTAGATTTCACGAATGAACTCTGCTACCAACAGCCGAGCCACTTCTTCGTCGATTGCTTTTCTCTTCTGAACGTCGGACCGCCGAAGGTGCTCTTTGACGGGTTTTACTTTGGGGTCAACACGCAAACGGTGCTCAGCCAGTTCTGTGGGTACACCAGGCATGTCAGAAGGTTTCCATGCGAAGATGTCCTAGTTCTCACGGAGGAACTGGATGAGCGCTTCTTCCTATTTGCTGTCGAGTGTTGTTGATATATGAGTCGGGGCAGCATTGGGGTCAGTTGGATGAATATGAATCGGCTTCGTTTCACCAGTCGACTGGAATGCAGAGTCTGTAGCGGGCTTCTTGGATCGGAGCAAATCACTCGGATCTGCACTCTTCTGATACTCCTGGAATTCAACCGCCGCCATCTGTGCATCGGTGATTTTAGAACCTTTCTGGAAACATTCTTCTGCTTTCTGCCGATTGCCAGTGATTGTGATCACACCTTTGGGGCCAGGCATCTTCAGCTTGAGGTACACATAACATGGTCGAGCCCTGAAACGTGCGTATGCCGGCCTCCCTAGGATGGCGTGATAAGCACTCTGGAAATCCACGACTTCAAATGTCAACTTTTCTTTCCGGTAATGCTTGGAGTCACCGAAAACCACGTCGAGAGTGATCTAGCCGAGTGACTCGGCCTTCTTTCCAGGGATAACGCCGTGAAAGCTCATGTTGCTCTCGCTAAACTTGGACATCGGGATGCCCATCCCCTTCAAGGTTTCAGCATACAGGATATTCAGGCCGCTACCTCCATCCATCAGCACTTTAGTCAGTTGAGTGCCACCAACCACTGGGTCGACCACCAGCGCTTGCCTCCCGGGGGTGACTACGCGAGCAGGATGGTCTGACTGGACGAATGTGATGGCTGTCTGGGACCATTTCAGGTACGTGGTCGTCGTCGTCGGAGCGATCATATTCACCTCTCTGTTGATGACCTTCAACCGACTCTTGCTCTCAACATCAGCAAAAATCATGAGAGTGGAATTGACCTTAGGGTAACCATCATCTTCTTCTTCCTCCTCATCTCTGTCTGACTCCTTGTCCTTCTCATTGGGCTGTTTCTCCCAGAACTGTTGGATCAGGAGTCGACATTGTCGAGTGGTATGCTTTGGGTAAATCAGATTACCTTCTTCATCTTTCTTCGTGTGGATGTGACACGGCAAATCCAGCACATCATTTCCTGCTTGATCCTTTACCTTCTTAGGGGGCCAGGGCCCCTTACGTTTTCCCTTAAACTTTCCTTGAGCCACTGCTGCGATCTCACCAAGTGCCGCTGGCTCGGCTTTGCACTTTTGTTTCCGACTGGAACCACCTCCACCGGCCTCTTGGCCGACTAGTTTACTCTTCACGCTACGGAATCGATCCTCTTCTTCTCCGTTAGCATACCGGGTGGCTATCTCCATCATCCGGGTCAGAGTCATATCCCCAGTCCGACCGAACTTCAGAACCAACTCTCGATACTTGACGCCTTCCTTGAAAGCGCACACTGCATGATGCTCTGATACATTCTCCACGGTGTTATGCAAAGTGGGCCACCTCTGAATGAATTCCCTCAAAGTTTCATTCGGCTTCTGCACACAATGCTGCAACTCGGGAAGCCCGGCTGGCCGCTTGCACATGCCCTCAAAGGTTCTTACGAACACTCGAGATAGCTCTTCCCAACTGTGTATACTGTCTGGGGCCAATTGAGTCAACCACGCCCGGGCTGACCCTTCCAACATAAGAGGGAGATGTTTCATTGCTATCTCATCGTTTTCGCCTCCAATTTGCACAGCCACTCGGTAATCTTCAAGCCAAGTTTCAGGCTTGGATTCTCCGGTGAACTTACTGACTCTTGTTGCCAATCTGAAGTTTGGAGGAATCACTGCTGCCCTAATGGCTCTGCTGAAACACTTTGGGCCTAAAACATGTAATCTGCTGCCACTCGGACGATCTCTGCCCAGGTCTTCTCTGTGTGCTCTATTCCAGTCGACCAGGCCTTGGACGAGAATGGATCTCGCATCGAAGCCCGGCTCCCTTGGGTCGACTGGAGCTCTGCGCTCGTCCCTGTGACGGCATCTGTCATCGTTCCGTCGAGGCACGTGAGACGCACTCCTCGGAGGAGGCGTTGGCACTCGACGATGATTGTCGCGGTCGAACTAACGGTCGTACTTCCCACGGCCTTCACGCCACGGGGGTGATCTTGGGCTATGGGCCGACTGAACTGTATCTGCTACCACGGATCTGCTGTGTATCCTATTCCGCGACTGAGACACCGCAGAATTCTACTCTCCTGCTGCTCAGAGCAGGGCCCGGATCTTCTCCAACCCTCAGCCAGCCTCTGACTGGGAAGGTTGAATCGACTCTGCAATTCGGGCCGCTGCAGTGAGGTTCTGAATCGGAGTACGGTATACCTTAGGTGGAGGCGGGAAAAGTTGTCGTCGACTGGAATCAGGAACCCGTTCCCGGGCTCGCCCGCCGAGAGCGCGCTGCAAGTTCTCCAGTCAAGTGTGCTCAGCCAAATTAGCCAAGTGCGCCACCTCCAAGGCCCGAGCCTCGCAAGTTTCTCCAACGATGGACGTGTGAAGTGCGTCCATGTTGCGATGACGAAGATCCTCTCTCTACTGCGAAGAGCGAGGTTCGGGATGGTATTCCTCGTGGACCCGTGATGGATCTCCGCCAGCCTCTTCGCCGTCCTCGCAGCGAAAGCCAGGTGGGCCACGTGGACCATCGACCATCAGGACTTCAGCCGCAGGGTCGCTGCTATCGCACTCGGACGCCATCTCCGTGGAGCCAGTCGACAGGTCGAACAGGCCGTGGAGAATTTCGTCGGGCTCGATTGCTACGACTTGATGAGTGGCCGAATGCCAAGCCACCGCGTGCTTCACCCACTGCTGAAGCCGCGACCGACTGGATCGCTTGCAGCGGCGAACAGCGGGGAGGGAAGATGTCACCGGAGCCGACTGATACTGGGTCGACGGCTGCCGAAGAAGGACGCCACGAATGCACACGTGAAAGTGCGTCACCCCTCGGACGGGGAGCGCCTCAACATCAAGAGGAGCTTCCTAGAGCCACGCTGAGTCATCGACGACGAAAACGAGTGCGCCGAGACGGATCTCGCCGCCCTCAACCATCTCACCGCCGGAAACCATGATGATGATCGGAAAAAAAATTGCAACTTCACCAACAACTCGCTAAGACACCTGCCTCATGGTGGGCACCAACTGTCGTGGTTCTAAGTCTGACAGTAGAAAAGGGGGTAGGTATGGAGAGGCAAGATCTTAGCTATGGCGAAGATGTACACACGATGTGTACGACTTCAGGCCCTTCTCGGAGGAAGTAACAGCCCTATGTCTCGGTACCTAGAGGCGGTCGATTGGATTATGTGTGTTGTGTTATAGGGGGTGTGAACCCTTGTCATAGAGGAGGGGGTGGCTTATATAGAGTGCGCCAGGACCCCGCCCACCTCCACTACAAAGGGCTTAATGTACATAAAGTAAGGGCGTTACAGGTAACGGCAGTCTTAAATGTTCATAATGCTCATGAAGACTAAGGAATGAATGCCCGGCCGTTGTGCGTCCTTCCGACTCCTGGTCTTCGATTTAGTCGAGTGATTCCTCATATGGTCGAGCGACAGCAGGGAATGATGGTTGAGTGATTACATAGTCGAGTGGATTCTTGGTCTTCTTATCTTCTGGGGTAGTGACCTTGGGTAGGACGTGTAGGTCAGGCCTATGACCCTACCCCAGGTCTGTACCCTCATCAGTGCCCAACCAAGAGGCGACACGCGGAGCGGCCAAGTGGTGATGAGGTGACCAACCGACAACGACGCGCGGGGCGGCCGAGTGGTGATGAGGTGACCAACCGATGGCCACGCACGGGGGTGGCGGAGTGGTGATGAGGTGACCAGCCGATGGCGACGTGCGGGGCGGCCGAGTGGTGATGAGGTGACCAACCGATGGCGATGCGGGGGGCGGCCGAGTGGTGATGAGGTGACCAACCGATGGCGACACGCGGGGCAGCCTAGTGG
>NC_041387.1:189130493-189139111 GCF_002162155.2 Triticum dicoccoides | reverse complement strand
CAATGGCGACGCGCGGGGGGGGGCGAATGGTGATGAGGTGACCAACCGAGAGGTGAAGCACGGGGCGGCCGAGTGGTGATGAGGTGACCACCGATGGCGACGCTCCGGGCGGCCGAGTGGTGATGAGGTGACCAACCGAGGGCGACGCGCGGGGGGTCGAGTGGTGATGAGGTGACCAACCGATGGCGACGTGATGTCTACTACACAACCTTCTTCTTGTAGACGTTGTTGGGCCCGCATGTGCACATGTTTGTAGGACAGTAGCAAATTTCCCTCAAGTGGATGATCTAAGGTATATCAATCCGTAGGAGGCGTAGGATGAAGATGGTCTCTCTCAAACAACTCTGCAACCAAATAACAAAAAGTCTCTTGTGTCCCCAACACACCGAATATAATGGTAAATTATATAGGTGCACTAGTTCGGCGAAGAGATGAAGATACAAGTGCAAAATAGATAGTAGATATAGGTTTTTGTAATCTGAAATTATAAAAACAGCAAGGTAACGAGCGATAAAAGTGAGCGTAAACGGTATTGCAAAGATAGGAAACAAGGCCTAGGGTTCATACTTTCACTAGTGTAAGTTCTCTCAACAATAATAACATAGATAGAACATATGACAAACCCTCAACATGCAACAAAGAGTCACTCCAAAGCCACTAATAGCGGAGAACAAACCTAGAGATTATGGTCGGGTACGAAACCACCACAAAGCTATTCTTTCGGATCGATCTATAAAAGAGTTCACACTAGAATAACACCGTAAGACACAAATCAACCAAAACCCTAATGTCACCTAGATACTCCATTGTCACCTCAAGTATCCGTGGGCATGATTATACGATATGCATCACACAATCTCAGATTCATCCAACCAACATAAAAGTACTTCAAAGAGTGCCCCAAAGCTACTACCGGAGAGTCAAGAACGTGTGCCAACCCCTATGCATAGGTTCCCAAGTGTCACGAAACCCGCAAGTTGATCACCAAAACATACAACAAGTGGATCAATAGAATAACCCATTGTCACCACGGTTATCCCACGCAAGACATACATCAAGTGTTCATAAAAGACTTAATCCGATAAGATAACTTCAAAAGGGAAACTCAATTCATCACAAGAGAGTAGAGGGGGAGAAACATCATAAGATCCAACTACAATAGCAAAGCTCGGGATACATCAAGATCATGCCATAGAGGAACACGAGAGAGAACACGAGAGAGACAGAGATCAAACACATAGCTACTGGTACATACCCTCAGCCCCGAGGGTGAACTACTCCCTCCTCGTAATGGATAGCGCCGGGATGATGAAGATGGCCTCCGGTGATGGGATCCCCCTCTGGCAGGGTGCCGGAACAGGGTCCCGATTGGTTTTTGGTGGCTACAGAGGCTTGCGGCGGCGGAACTCCCGATCTATCTTCTGTTCTGGAAGTTTTAGGGTACGTAGGTATATATGGGTGCAGGGGGTACGTCGGAGGAGCTACGGGGGCCCCACGAGGCAGGGGGCGCGCCCAGGGGGGAGGGCGCGCCCCCACCCTCGTGAGCACCTCATGTATCTTCTGACATGGGCTCCAAGTCCATCAGGTGGGTTTCCTTCCAAAAATAACTTCTCCAGTTGATTTCGGTCCGTTTTAACTCCGTCTGATATTCCTTTTCCTTGAAACACTGAAATAGGCATAAAACAACAACTCTGGGCTGGGCCTCCAGTTAATAGGTTAGTCCCAAAAATAATATAAAAGTGGATAATAAAGCCAAATATTGCCTAAAACAGTAGATAAAGTAGCATGGAGCAATCAAAAATTATAGATACGTTGGAGACGTATCAAGCATCCCCAAGCTTAATAGGACGAGCAGGTAAATGATAAAAAGGAATTTTTGATGCGGAGTGATACTTTGGCATAATTTCAATGTAAATCTTCTTAATCATGGTATGAATATTCAGATCCGAAAGATTGAAGACAAGTTCATATTGACATAAAAATAATAATACTTCAAGCATACTAATCAAAGCAATTATGTCTTCTCAAAATAACATGGCAAAAGAAAGTTCATCGCTACAAAATCATATAGTCAGGTTGTTGCTCTATCTTCATCACACAAAGTATTTAATCATGCACAACCCCGATGACAAGCCAAGCAATTGTTTCATACTTTAATAATCTCAAACTCTTTCAACTTTCACGCAATACATGAGCGTGAGCCATGGACATAGCACTATAGGTGGAATAGAATGGTGGTTGTGGAGAAGACAAAAAGGAGAAGATAGTCTCACATCAACTAGGCGTATCAACGGGCTATGGAGATGCCCATCAATAGATATCAATGTGAGTGAGTAGGGATTGCCATGCAACGGATGTACTAGCAAGTATATGAAAGCTCAATGAAATGAACTAAGTGGGTGTGCATCCAACTCGCTTGCTCACGAAGACCTAGGGAACTTTTGAGGAAGCCCATCATTGGAATATACAAGCCAAGTTCTATAATGAAAAATTCCCAGTAGTATATGAAAGTGACAACATATGAGACTCTCTATCATGAAGATCATGGTGCTACTTTGAAGCACAAGTGTGGTAAAAGGATAGTAGCATTGTCCCTCCTCTCTTTTTCTCTCATTTTTTTATTTGGGCCTTTTCTCTTTTTTTATGGCCTCTTTATTTTCGTCCGGAGTCTCATCCCGACTTGTGGGGGAATCATAGACTCCATCATCCTTTCCTCACTTGGGACAATGCTCTAATAATGATGATCATCACACTTTTATTTTTCTTACAACTCAATAATTACAACTCAATACTTAGAACAAAATATGACTCTATATGAATGCCTCCGGCGGTGTACCGGGATATGCAATGAAACATGAGTGACATGTATGAAAGAATTATGAAAGGTGGCTTTTGCCACAAATACGATGTCAACTACATGATCATGCTAGCAATATGACAATGATGGAGCGTGTCATAATAAACGGAACGGTGGAAAGTTGCATGGCAATATATCTTGGAATGGCTATGGAAATGCCATGATAGGTAGGTATGGTGGGTGTTTTGAGGAAGGTATATGGTGGGTGTATGATGCCGGCGAAAAGTGCGCGGTATTAGAGAGGCTAGCAATGGTGGAAGGATGGGAAAAAGTGCGTATAATCCATGGACTCAACATTAGTCAAAAGAACTCATATACTTATTGCAAAAATTTAGAAGTCATCAAAAATCAAGTACTACGCGCATGCTCCTAGGGGGATAGATTGGTAGGAAAAGACCATCGCTCGTCCTCGACCGCCACTCATAAGGATGCACAAGCCAGGCACACTTCATGTTCCAAATTTCTTACACAACTTTAACCATGCGTGCATGCTATGGGACTTGCTAACTTCAACACAAGCATTCTTTAAATTCGTAATCACCCAACTAGCATGACTTTAATATCACTACCTCCATATTTCAAAACAATTATCAAGCATCAAACTTTTCTTAGTATTCAACACACTCATAAGAAAGTTTCACATATCTTGAATACCAAGTATATTAACATTAAGCAAACTACCATGCTATTAACAACTCTCAAAATAATCTAAGTGAAGCATGAGAGATCAAGTTTCTTTAAAATAAATCCACCACCGTGCTCTAAAGGATCTAAGTGAAGCACTAGAGCAAAAATTATCACACTCAAAAGATATAAGTGAAGCACTATGAGCAAAAATTATCAAGCTCAAAAGATATAAGTGAAGCACAAAGAGTATTCTAGCAAATTCCAATTTGTGTATGGCTCTCTCTCATTAAAGAATTCAGATCTTGGTACATTATTCAAACAGCAAGCAAAGATATAGAAAACTACAATGCAAGGATAGCAAAACTCATGTGAAGAAGCAAAAACTTAGGCTCAACCGATACTAACCGATAGTTGTTGAAGAAGAAAGGTGGGATGCCTACCGGGGCATCCCCAAGCTTAGATGCTTGAGACTTCTTGAAATATTATCTTGGGGTGCCTTGGGCATCCCCAAGCTTGAACTTTTGTGTCTCCTTAATTCCTCTCATATCATGGTTTCTCTTTTTATCAAAAGCTTCATTCACAACAAACTCAACAAGAACTTGTGAGATAGGTTAGTATAAACCAATGCAAAACCTTATCATATTATACTGTAACAAATCACTTAAATTATTATTCAACATTGAATACTAAATTCCTCTGCATATTTAATACTCCTATCATCAAATAGAATCATTAAACAAGCAAACATATGCAAACAACGCAAACATAACAGCAATCTGCCAAAACAGTACAGTCTGTAAAGAATGCAAGAGTATCAATACTTCCCTGACTCCAAAATTTATGAACTAAAATTCCCAGTGTAATAAATTTATCAGAGCTTAATATGCAAAATGATTCAACGTTAGACCATACTCTGACTTTTCTAGAGAATTTTTGTAACAGCGGTAAACTTTCTGTTTTCAAACAGCAACATGCAAACTAGCAAAATAAGCATGGCAAAGACTATCCTTGACTTTTTTATTGAAACTAAAGAGGCAAAACACTATTATAACTAACAACAAGCAAAAACTAACAAAATAAAATGACGCTCCAAGCAAAACACATATCATGTGGTGAATAAAAATATAGCTCCAAGTAAACTTTTGTGGTGCCTTGGGCATCCCCAAGCTTGAACTTTTGTGTCTCCTTAATTCCTCTCATATCATGGTTTCTCTTTTTATCAAAAGCTTCATTCACAACAAACTCAACAAGAACTCGTGAGATAGGTTAGTATAAACCAATGCAAAACCTTATCATATTATACTGTAACAAATCACTTAAATTATTATTCAACATTGAATACTAAATTTCTTTGCATATTTAATACTCCTATCATCAAATAGAATCATTAAACAAGCAAACATATGCAAACAACGCAAACATAACAGCAATCTGCCAAAACAGTACAGTCTGTAAAGAATGCAAGAGTATAAATACTTCCCTGACTCCAAAAATTTTGAACTAAAATTCCCACTGTAATAAATTTATCAGAGCTTAATATGCAAAATGATTCAACGTTAGACCATACTCTGACTTCTCTAGAGAATTTTTCTAACAGCGGTAAACTTTCTGTTTTCAAACAGCAACATGCAAACTAGCAAAATAAGCATGGCAAAGGCTATCCTTGACTTTTTTATTGAAACTAAAGAGGCAAAACACTATTATAACTAACAGCAAGCAAAAACTAACAAAATAAAATTACGCTCCAAGCAAAACACATATCATGTGGTGAATAAAAATATAGCTCCAAGTAATGTTACCGATGAACGAAGACGAAAGAGGGGATGCCTTCCGGGGCATCCCCAAGCTTAGGATCTTGGACATCCTTGAATATTGCCTTGGGGTGCCTTGGGCACCCCCAAGCTTAGGCTCATGCCACTCCTTATTCCATAGTCCATCGAATCCTTACCCAAAACTTGAAAACTTCAACCACACAAAACTCAAAACAAAACTCGTAAGCTCCGTTAGTATAAGAAAATAAAACTACCACTTAGGTACTATAATGAACTCATTCTAAATTCATATTGGTGTAATATCTATTGTATTCTAAATTCTCAATGGTTCATACCACTTAATACTAGCCATAGATGCATCAAAATAAGCAAACAACACATAGAAAACAGAATCTGTCAAAAACAGAACAGTCTGTAGTAATCTGTATAAAACGTATACTTATGGAACCCCAAAAATTATGAATTAAATTGCCGGACCTGAGAAATTTGTCTATTAATCATCTTTAAAAAGAATCAACCTAAAAGAACTCTCCAGTAAAAAATGGCAGCTAATCTCGTGAGCGCTAAAGTTTCTGTTTTTCACAGCAACATCATATAAACTTCACCCAAGTCTTCCCAAAGGTTCTACTTGACACTTTATTGAAACAAAAGCTATAAAACATGATTACTACAGTAGCATAATCATGTGGACACACAAAAACGGTAAGGATAAATATTGGGTTGTCTCCCAACAAGCGCTTTTCTAATGCCTTTTAGCTAGGCATGATGATGGCAATGATGCTCACATAAAAGATAAGAATTGAAACATAACGGGAGCATCATGAAGCATATGACTAGCACATTTAAGCCTAACCCACTTCCTATGCATAGGGATTTTGTGAGCAAAAAACTTATGAAAACAATAATCAACTAGCATAGGATGGCACAACAAGCATAGCTTCAAAATTTTAAGCACATACAGAGAAAACTTGACATTATTGCAATTCCTACAAGCATATATTCCTCCCTCATAATAATTTTCAGTAGCATCATGAATGAATTCAACAATATAACCAGCACCTAAAGCATTCTTTTCATGATCTACAAGCATAGAAAATTTACTACTCTCCACATAAGCAAACTTCTTCTTTATAGCATACGTATCATCACAATAATCATCATAGATAGGAGGCATGCTTTCATCATAGTAAATTTGCTCATCAAAGCTTGGGGGACAAAAAATATCATCTTCATCAAACATAGCTTCCCCAAGCTTGTGGCTTTGCATATCATTAGCATCATGGATATTCAAGAAATTCATACTAACAACATTGCAATCATGCTCATCATTCAAAGATTTAGTGCCAAACATTTTAGAGATTTCTTCTTCTAGCACTTGAGCACAATTATCCTTTCCATTATACTCACGAAAGATATTAAAAAGGTAAAGCGTATGAGATAAACTCAACTCCATTTTTTTGTAGTTTTTATAAACTAAACTAGTGCTAAAACAAGAAACAAAAAGATTCAATTGCAAGATCTAAAGATATATCTTCACTTACCTAGCCTCCCCGGCAACGGCGCCAGAAAAGAGCTTGATGTCTACTACACAACCTTCTTCTTGTAGACGTTGTTGGGCCTGCAAGTGCACAGGTTTGTAGGACAATAGCAAATTTCCCTCAAGTGGATGACCTAAGGTATATCAATCCGTAGGAGGCGTAGGATGAAGATGGTCTCTCTCAAACAACCCTGTAACCAAATAACAAAAAGTCTCTTGTGTCCCCAACACACCAAATACAATGGTAAATTGTATAGGTGCACTAGTTTGGCGAAGAGATGAAGATACAAGTGCAAAATAGATACTAGATATAGGTTTTTGTAATCTGAAATAATAAAAACAGCAAGTTAATGAGCGATAAAAGTGAGCGTAAACGGTATTGCAATGATAGGAAACAAGGCCTAGGGTTCATACTTTCACTAGTGTAAGTTGTCTCAACAATAATAACATAGATAGAACATATGACAAGCCCTCAACATGCAACAAAGAGTCACTCCAAAGCCACTAATAGCGAGAGCAAACATAGAGATTATGGTCAGGTACGAAACCACCACAAAGCTATTCTTTCGGATCGATCTATAAAAGAGTTTGTACTAGAATAACACCTTAAGACACAAATCAACCAAAACCCTAATGTCACCTAGATAATCCATTGTCACCTCAAGTATCCGTGGGCATGATTATACGATATGCATCACACAATCTCATATTCATCCAACCAACATAAAAGTACTTCAAAGAGTGCCCCAAAGCTACTACCGGAGAGTCAAGAACATGTGCCAACCCCTATGCATAGGTTCCCAAGTGTCACGAAACCCGCAAGTTGATCACAAAAACATACATCAAGTGGATCAATAGAATAACCCATTGTCACCACGGTTATCCCACGCAAGACATACATCAAGTGTTCATAAAAGAATCAATCCGATAAGATAACTTCAAAAGTGAAATTCAATTCATCACAAGAGAGTAGAGGGGTAGAAACATCATAAGATCCAACTACAATAGCAAAGCTTGGGATACATCAAGATCGTGCCATAGAGGAACACGAGAGAGAACACGAGAGAGAGAGATCAAACACATAGCTACTGGTACATACCCTCAGCCCCGAGGGTAAACTACTCCCTCGTCATCATGGATAGCGTCGGGATGATGAAGATGGCCTCCGGTGATGGGATCCCCCTCTGGCAGGGTGCCGGAACAGGGTCCCGATTGGTTTTTGGTGGCTAAAGAGGCTTGCGGCGGCGGAACTCCCGATCTATCTTCTGTTCTGGAAGTTGTAGGGTACGTAGGTATATATGGGTGCAGGGGGTACGTCGGAGGAGCTACGGGGGCCCCACGAGGTAGGGGGCGCGCCCAGGGGGGAGGGCGCGCCCCCCACCCTCGTGAGCACATCCTGTATCTTTTGACGTGGGGTCCAAGTCCATCAGGTGGGCTTCCTTCCAAAAATAACTTCTCCAGTTGATTTCATTCCGTTTTGACTCCGTCTGATATTCCTTTTCCTCGAAACACTGAAATAGGCATAAAACAACAAATCTGGGCTGGGCCTTCGGTTAATAGGTTAGTCCCAAAAATAATGTAAAAGTGGATAATAAAGCCCAATATTGCCTAAAACAGTAGATAAAGTAGCATGGAGCAATTAAAAATTATAGATACATTGGAGACGTTTCACGACGCGCGGGGCGGTCGAGTGGTGATGAGGTGACTAACCGAGGGCGGCGCGCGGGGAGGTCGAGTGGTGATGAGGTGACGAACCGATGGCGACGCGCGGGGCGGTCGAGTGGTGATGAGGTGACCAACCGATGGCGACGCGCGGGGCGGCCGA
>NC_041387.1:189119630-189129805 GCF_002162155.2 Triticum dicoccoides | reverse complement strand
GATGCGCGGATCTTCCGAGTGATGTAGACGCGTCTCGCAGAGTGGTGACGTGCGGTGCATCCGGGTGATGTAGACGTGTGTCGTGGAGTGACGATGCACGGGGCGTCCGGGTGTAATAGAGGTATCCATCGGAGTGGCGACGCGTGGGGCGTCCGAATGATGTAGACGCGTCCCACGGTGTGACGATGCGCGGGGCTTCCGAGTGATGAAGACGTGTCGAAGTGATGTTGCGCAGGGCGCCACGTCGGATTTGTGCTCCGAATGAAGCCACCGCCGTGCCTCCGACTGGATGGGAGAGTGTTGTGGTCGAGGACGTGCCATCCCCGGTGTCCACGCTGCATCAGGCCCGCGCATCCACCACGGGGTAGTCGCCACGCAGTCGATCGGGCGGAGGAGTCTTCGCGTCGCCTGATCACTCGGGGGACCGTACCTTCGAGTTGCGGCCTTGCAGGCCCGACGCGCTGGACGAAAACCAAGTGTTAATTTCTGAAGTGACGCTGTGACTGCGGTCGCCATGATATTGTTAGGATCCATCGAGTGAGTCGGTTAGCTGCTGGAGTGAACAATCCATCTGAGCACAAGATTTATCTGAGTGAACTAGCAAACCGCTCAGTTGGACGCATCTGCGTGGCACGGAGGCCGCCGTTGATTAGTCGACTTGGCGGAGGAGTCCCGCGCTGCGGTTGCTGCATTTCGCTGCTCGAGGAGCCGGTACACCGTTCGGGGCCACAAAGAAGACTTTACGGGGCATTGATGGAGTTGCCCACGTCCAGAATGTGCATGTTATGCTGGTCATAGTGGGAGTAACATAGGTAGTAACATAGATGTCACATAAGCAAAAATGTTGATGTGGCAAGTAGTTAATGAGGAGAGAGGCAAATAGAGTAATCTAATATGTTACCATCACATAGCGCTTTGCAATGCAAAATGAGTCTACAAGACAATAAATGAACATGTGTATGTTACTACACATATAACACTTTCCACTATAAGGGTAGTAACATAGAGTAGTAATGTATGCATGTTACTACTCTAAGTTACTCCCCACTATGACTAGCCTTATAACTCTTGCCAAATTGATGTAATGGCAGTTTCCTTCTCTTGACCATGCAATAATTGATGTAATGGCAGTTTCCTTCTCTTGACCATGCAATAATTGACATTAATTTGGCAATCAAAGCAATTTCCTTTCTTCTCCCTTCGGTCTTCCTTCACTTGGCCATGCATTAACTGACATTGATTTGGCAATCAAAGCAATTTCATTTCTTCTCCTTCGGCTCTCAACGTGCATGCAAGTGGGATATGCCAGCAGAGGAACTTGCATGCATGCGTGACAAATGCAAGTCCAGACGCCGAGTGATTGACGCCGGTGAGAGGAGGTGGCCGTGTGTAGGGACGTCGTAGACGATGCGGCGGACCGCGGCGGAGGCGTTTGTACGACCACGTCGACGGTGTCATACACGACGCCGGAGACGACGGGGTGGACCACGCTGAAAGGCATTCGTACGAGCCCGCCGACTGTGTCATAGATGAGGCCGGAGACGGCAGGGCGGACTGCGCCGGAGGGCATTTGTATGAGCTCGCCGACTGCGTCATAGACCAGGACGGAGACGACGCGGTGGACCGCGCCGGTGGCTGCTTGTACGAGCTCACCAATGTTGTCGTAGACGAGGCCGGAGACGACGGGACGGACCGCGTCGGTGGTCGCTTGTGCGAGCTCGCCGACGATGTCATAGACGAGGCCGGAGACGACGGGGCGGACCGCGCCGGAGGGCATTTGTACAAGCTCATCGACTGCGTCATAAACAAGGACGGAGACGGACCGCGCCGGTGGCTGCTTGTACGAGCTCACCGACAGCGTCGTAGACGAGGCCGGAGACGACACGGCAGACCGCGTGGGTGGCCGCTTGTGGCGGTTGTCATTGATGATGACCTGTGAGAAGGCAAGAAAGATGGCGAACGACTCGTCCTTTTCGCTTATCCTCCTTTTCATGATCGATCTGCATGGGCATGTCCAATCCTACAGGAGGAAAAGACAAGCTCATTGTTAGACAATTTATTCTAAAAATATTAGATCAAATAGATACTTCCCTGATCCTACATCCAGCGGCCAATTTCTCTCGCGATGGTTGTTGATCCGCTGCCGAAGACTGAAGAAAAAACCATTTGCACCATGGCTTGATAGACGCCATGCTCCATGGTGGGTGCCAACTGTCGTGGGAACGATTCTGACAATAATAAGGTATAGGGTAAAGGAGCATGATCTGTCGAGATGAAAATGGGTGACATTGTGCTTTTAGCGAGTTCGGGCCTCTCACGGTGGAGATAACAACCCCACGTCTCGTGCTCCGGAGAGGCTTTGTTTTATCTAAGTATGTATCCAGAGATTACAATGTGTATGATAGAGAGAGGAGCGGATCCCCATGCCTGAGCTAAGTCCTAAGACTAGTGGCAAAAGAGAGAGAGAGAGGTGGAAGAAAAGAGCCCCCAAGTCTAGTGGTGGGGCTGGCTTATATAGAGTGCGCCACCCCCTCAACTCCTATGTTACAAAGAGGGGCATGAATGCCATAATGCCAGCCCACTACCAAGACTTCACTATGAGAATGATGTTGACTGCTTTGCCGCCTACTAGTCTTCGAATATCCGAGTGAGTCATACGATCGAGTGGTGAACTGTCATCCGACTGGATGGTATGTTGCTTGGTCGAGTGGATAGTATGTTGCTTGTCTGAGTGGATAGTATGTCTGTATGAAATTTATCTGGACCCACATGTTGTGTGGACCCCATGCTTTATGATATTTCGACCCTTCGTGGGCCTACCTGTTATGTGTATCCCCAACAGCGCCGGGAGGAGGAGTTGCGCGTGGCCGAGGTCGAGGTAGAGAAGAGTCTGCCCGTCGAGGAATCCGCGGTGAAGTACCAACACGAGCTCTAGCGCAGCCACTACTACGAGTACTACAACCATGAGGGCGGCACCGACGATGAGGACAAGGACAAGAACGAGGACGCGGTCGACTTTAACAAGGGGGACGTGGAGTCCACCAACAGCGGCATGTCTCCAGGAAAAGTCATTGACGTTTCATCTCACACCGGCGATGCTTAGGCCAGCGCGGCGACGGATTTGTTAAAATTACACAACGAGCGGATAACACCAGGGACCCAGCAACTCGCCCAGTTTTTTTTTTAGTTTCAGAGATGGAGCTCAACTGCGCGTTTTGCAGGGGCTGTGGCCCGTCTAGCCCACGCTTACGCTTTTATTTAAGCACATGACGAGCCCAGTTGATATATTTTTTCTTTCTGAAAATGGCTAGCCCAGTTTTTTTTTTGGAGAACACCAAAACCGAGGCTTACTTGCTTTTCTTAGCCCTGCTGGGCAGCAAATCTTTCAAGACGAGGAGGGAGGGATGTAAAGTAGTAAGAAATGGGCTTCCTCAGAAAATGGGCTATAAGTAGTAAGAAATGGGCTGTAAATTTTTAAACCAAAGCCAACCGGCAATTACATTAAAATATCATTTTTTCTGGATTTCTCTACTCTCTACACTTATAAAAACCGAAGCCAACTGGCAATTACATTAAAAGATCGTCTTTTCTCCCACAAGATATCTCCCACAAGATAAACTACTCATACAAATGCATCTTCGTGTTTCGTGCAACGCACGAGCATCTTGCTAGTTAAGATTTTAAATTTCATTCATTTTTTTGCGGAGAATTGTTTTTTGAATTTTATTTTGATATAATTTAAAAAAAAAATATTTTTAACGTGACTTGAATTTTCGTGATTAAGAGAGTTCGGACCCCACCGAAATATAATAAATTTCGTTGAATTTTTTAGCAGTGCCCGGAATATATGGTCTGTAATGTTAATAAAAAGAATATGGCTTCAAATATCCTTAAGAATTAGCAAATGGGCTGTAAATTATTGAAAATAATGGCTACTGGGCTGCATGTTGTTTTCCAAAGTTTTGGAGGCTGACTTCTGGGCCTACTAGGTTGACGATGACGCTGTCCTAAAAAAATTTGACGCGGACGCAATGCTTTGTCAACTTAGTCAACAGAGACACTACAAAAAAAATACACTTCCATGATGATACATGTTTGTCACAGTAGGTCGCGTGTTTGTCATGCATGTACATCCATGACGATTTTATGACAGAATCAAGATAGTCATACATGTGCTCTCGTAGAAGTGTTCCATGGCATTACCAAAATTATCATCACGGAAGTGTCCACTTCCATGACGATAAATCGCGCGTCACAGAAGTGCTTTCGTCAAGGGTGACCGACACATGGCATCCACCGTAACAGAACACCGTTAAGCTATTGGGTCGGACCGTTAATAGCCCCGACCAATGGGGATTTTTCACGTGTAAAATCATCATTGGCTGGAGGAAACACGTGTCGACTCATCATTGGGACAGATGTCATCCACTCATTGGACGGAAGGCGCCTATGATACGTCGACACGTGGCATGGCCCAACAGAGGCCCATTCCTGTGAAAAGGTCGGCTCAGTAAAAATTAGCAGGCTAGCCCATATAAGACCTACTTGTGTCAGGTCCATTTAAGCACACGGCCCATACGAGATGTGCCAATTTGGCCCGTCAACGGCCCGTTAAAGATTTGACACCATTGCAGCCCATCGTCAGTTCGAGCCCGTTAATAGCCCGCTATATATTTTGGCTCAATATTGTCCCGATGAGATTTTGGCTTATTAACGACCCATTTAATGGATGGGCCAATTTTCAGGATGTACATCTTTCGGCCTTTTAGCGACCCATTTAAATGTTGGGCTAATTTCTGGCCCGGTGTGTCTTTCAGCCTGTTGACGGCCCATAAATCTGATGGGCCATTTGTTGTCGGAACCGAGTTTTGGCCTTTTAGCGGCCCATTTAAGTGTTGGGCCAATTTCTGGCCCGGTGTCACTTTCAGCCTGTTGACGGCCCATAAATTAGTTGGGCCATTTGTAGTCAGACCTGAGTTTTGGCCTTTTTGCGACCCATTTAAGTGTTGGGCCAATTTCCGGCCATGTGTGCCTTTCGTCCTATTAACGGACCATAAATGAGTTGGGCCATTTGTAGTCGGACGTTAGTTTTGGCCTTTTAACGGCCCATACCCTTCATGGTCCAATACCAGCCCGATTTCTCTTTCGGCCTGCTAAAGGCCCACAACACAGTTGGGCCATTTACAATATGACCTGACTTTCGGCATCTTAGCGGCCCATGGTCTTCATGGTCCAGTGCAAGCCTGCTGTCTCTTTCGGCCTGCTAAAGGCCTACAGTATAGTTGGGCCATATGTAACCCAAACTTAGTAACGGCCTATTAACGGCCCGTGAAATAAATTGGGGCCACCTCTTGCCCGCTTCGATGTCGGCCTGTTAACGACGCGGGAGGTAAGAGGGCCGACCATTAACTTTCGGCCTAGTAACGGCCCATTAACTTAATGGGCCCACTAAAGTTCATACATGTCTTTAGGACAAATTAGATAATTTGAGCCCATTACGACGAGCAATTATGCACAGGACCAAAACCGATCAAGCAAAGGAACGGTATACAGGGAATAACGTCGCACATCCAACATATATTACAGGAAATTACATCCACTGGGCAATCAAAGATTGATGCGAGTGCAAATAAATGAGCAGAACCTAACCATCTACAATGTCACAATCTGCAACCTCAACACAGATGACGCCCATAAGCATGTTGACAAGTTCTTTCTGCTTTGCTACACTGTCTTTGAAAACATTGATCAGTTGTTGTGTCGCACGACTCTGCACCTCTGATTCATCCACCATTTCCATCATTGCTTCAACCATTAATTGGTTCACAAACATACATTTATTCTGTTGCATTCGAGACAGAGGATACTGAACAGATTCAGATGACGATTTTGGTAGGCTTGTATTATTGATAGTGAAGAGTGTCTCGACCACTGCATCATAACATAAATTAGGAAGGGAACCAAACAGATTAATCATGAGTTATTGCCATATTACCTGGCTTAGATTTACAGGAAAGAAACAATGGGGTTGCCTTGCTGTTTTCAGAGTTTGTCTTCTTATCTTCAGCAGCCTGCACAAAATTAACACACTAGCATTGCTATCATTGGCCAAGTCAGATAATAGGAAAGCAACATTAACACAACGAACGTTTGGGTAACTAGCCTACACCAAATTAACACAATATGGCACAGCTATTATCAGCCAGGTAAGGTAGTAAGAAAGCAACATTGATACAATGAACGAATGGGCAACCAGAGAAGCACTACAATTCAGTAATGTGCGTGATATGAGATAGTACATTCATGCAGCTCAGTATGCAAAACTACCAAACAGTTTTCCTTACAAAAATCAACATTGGCGCCTTTAACATTTTGCTACAACTAATTTTAGATCAAATAAAGGTTAGATTCACGCTGATTAACAAAATACATGTTGATGTAAAAATATAATGATATACAACAGGTACTTACATCAGCATTGGAGCATAGAGAATTCCCGCAAGATATTTTCCTCGAATACGATCCCAATGGAGGAAGACTTCTATTGTTTAACCTTATTTTCTAAAAGAGAGATGGGTAAGAAACATTTAGAAAATATGATCAGAGTGCTATAAAATTTCATGATGCGAGGATATGCTCACACTTCTTAGAATGGAGTTGACATTCTTTTGCTGGACTGGAGCGGACTAGTTCTTTGGCAACTAGAATCTGCTTATTATCAGTGGGAGTTGGTTTTCACTGTGCTGGAGCAGTATCTATGAAAAATGGAGTTGGTTTATTATCTCCTGGTGTTTGGATCTTTTGCAAATACCTGGTTTGTAACCCTTCAGATTCTAACATAGCCGTCTTCCCCTTGCAAGCCTTATATAGAAGAATGGTGATTCAGTTATAAAACATGCTACAGCAGAGATGGAATAGGTACTGAAGAATAGAAAGGCATGAAATATTGACATGTATTCCCTCCATCCGGAAATAAATGGACGTGTCTAGGCGTATTTCAGTCCTAGATACATCCAGTTTTATCTATTTTTGCGACATTTAATCCAGACAGAGGGAGTATGATGAAAGAGCTAGGGATACGATAGGACAACACAGAAAAAACAACATTGAAAAACCCACTGCAGAACCAAAGTATTCAAACCCACTGATATGAGATAGTACACTCATGCAGCCCAGGATGCAAAACTACCAGGCAGTTCTCCTTACAAAATTCAACATTGTGGCCTTTAATCATACATTTTGCTACAACTAAATTTAGATCAGATAAAGGTTGGATTCACGCCGATTAACAAAATACAAGCTGATGTAAAAATATAGTGATATACAACAGGTACTTACATCTACATTGGAGCACAGAGAATTCCTGCAAGAATCTTTCCTCATAAACGATACCATTGCAGAAATTCTTCTATCTGTTAAGCTGATTTTCTAAAAGAGAGATGGGTAAGAAACATGTAGAAAATATGATCAGCATGCTATAAAATTTCATGATGCAAGGATACGCACACGCTTCTTAGAATTGAGTTGACATATTTTTGCTGGACTGGAGCGGACTAGTTCTTTGGCCACTGGAATCTGCTTATTATCAGTAGGAGTTGGGTTTCTCTATGCTGGAGCAGTATCTATAAAAACTGGAGTTGGTTTATTATCTCCTGGCGTTTGGATCTTTTGCAAAGGCCTTGTTTGTAACCCTTCAGATTCTAACATGGTCGTCTTCCCCTTGCATGCCTTGTATAGAAGAATGGTGCTTTAATTATAAAACATGCGACAACAGAGAGATGGAATAGGTACTGAAGAATAGAAAAGCATGACATATTGACATGTATTCCCTCCATCCAGAAAAAAATGGATGGGTCTAGGCGTATTTCAGTTCTAGATACATCCTTTTTTATCCATTTCGGCAACATGTAATCCGGACGGAGGGAGTATGGTGTAAGAGCTAGGGATACGACAGGACAACACAGCAAAAAAAACACTAGTTGAATGTAAAACTATATGCTAGCGGAATACGTACAGAAATAACTAAGGCAACATACACGTGTATGATTGGGAAAATAAGATGGAATTGCAACAGAGCACTAGATTAGCACTTCAATGTAAAAAACATGGTATGGCAGACAGATGAAGTACATACTGATGAATAACAATGCATAAGATATTCAGAAGCATGATGTCCAAATTAAGCAGATGGCATTGCGATAGAGTAGAATGACAGTACTTGGATTTGAAAACATGTTATCATGAATGGAATAGGTACTGAAAAACAGGAAGGCATGACATATTTACATGCATGATCAGCATGCTAAGCACATGGCATTGCAACAGAGTAGATACACTCCAGGACATTATATGCATGTTGTACCCATATCACATGCCAAGTTAGAGCAAGGACCTTGTGCGGTGAAGAGGATTCATCATCTTTCTGCAAGTCTTCTGAAGAACTGTCTTTACAGGTTCCATCATATTGGGTATCATTGACATCAAGTTTATTAGCCTTTACATTGCTCCCTGAGGTTCTTGTGGATATATCAGTGTGTGCAATTATATCTGACATGCATGGAAGACAACTAGTAGTTAGATTTATGTAAATGAGTGCATGTAGGAGACGACACAAATAGTAGGACTGGGGTTAAGTAGCAGCAACAGGTCTCTTAAACTAAAGGGAGAATACAGATGAAAGCTACAGAATATGTATCGTTTGTACTCGAGATTAACTAGATGGCACACAAAAGTATTAAACAACAACATAGGTAATACTAGAAGTGGTATAATACTATAATCACCAGCTTGTGGGATAGCATTGGCTGATGGATGATAACTATGGAACATCGTTACCTAAAGAACAAGTATCTTAGCTGAACTATGGAACAGCGTGAACTCTTGAACAAGACCCGTAAGAGCTCAGCATGAATATATAGTTAAATGTGATGATCTATTTTCCGTGCTTAGATGAATAACAAAGCCATAAATGTTGCACACAAGTAAGATGAGGGTACAACCTATCTGGCTGCCATCCATAGGAGTGAGCATCATGTGCTGAGTTGTCGATGGCCCTGTAGTTGTTGTGGCTATCCATGTTGGGCACGTGCATTCGATGCAGGGAACTGTTGAGTGGGGACTGTAGCTCCCTTCTGGTGTATGCTTCCCTTGTTGGAGCAGCTGCAGTGAGTCGGAAGACAGTGTGTCTGAAGATGTAGATAACGAATAATGTTAAGAACGATATATCTCTTTGATCTGAAGAAATACACTAAGACATCAACAGCAAGGTACGAGAGTCGTCACACGTCTGTTGACTGAAGACTAAATTGGGGTCAGACGATTTTATTTTATTTTGGTATTGTCCGATCTACGCCAGATGGCTTGATGGCCGTCTTGTTCCTCCTGGCTGACACTGTTCGGAATCTTCCCCGAAGAGCCAGCGAACAACGGCAGAGCAGCCTGCCTCCGCCGTCCGTGGCCCGGCCAAAACCCTGCTCCCCGCCCCACCGCACTGTCATGGTTGCGCCGCCCCTGGGCCAATCCACAAAGACTCTCCGTCATCCAGATCTGGCGGCGGCAGTACCTTCAACCCACACAACTCTAAAAGATAGCCATCTAAGTGCTGCTTCCGTGGCGAACTTGCGGCCCCACACCCTTATGTTAGACACCAGCCAACCGGCAGCCTAGGAGCTCCGCCACCTCGAGGGGTGGTGCTTCCCATTGGGAATCGATTGGCCCAGAAAAAAAATTCAGACAACTAACGCCTAAATAAAGTGATTTGAGATGAGGGTGCGACCTATCTGGCGGCATGGTAAAGTAGGTAGGTCCAGCTGCCGAGTCGGTGAGGCCGGCGCGGTTGCGGTGGCGACCAGCGGTAGGGAAAGATCGATGTCACGACGGTCGACGGCTACGCGGAAGTAGCGCCAGGACTCTGGACGGATCTGAAGTTGGAGCCGCTCCGGCGCCGTGAACAACAGTGGGGGTGAGTCGGCTCCGGTACGGTTCACGCGGCCGTCGTCGAGGCAGCACCAGCAGCACGGAGTAAGAGGCACACGGCCCAGTGCATGACGGCAATTGGACAACGTCTCCGGCATTAGGGAGGAGGGCGGCTGTGAAATTGGTGCGGTGGGGGGCGCCATGGAGGTGGGGCTGAGGTTTCGTGGCTCGGGAGAAGGGAGCTTCCCGGGGAGAAGGTG
>NC_041387.1:189118222-189119307 GCF_002162155.2 Triticum dicoccoides | reverse complement strand
GGGGGCATTGGGAGGGGAGTGGAACCATGTCTTACGGACGCATTTGTCTGAAATGTGAGGGGGAGTTACAGTTCTACCCTTGCCTATAGGCTTCTCAGCTTGGGTCTGTGTATTGAGGGTCGGGGATAGTAGAGTAACTTTGCTTCTCCCCAAATAGTGGGCGGGAGCGATTTCGGTTGAGGAGGGCGTGTTTTGAACTATAGTGGGCGCGAGCGATTTCGGGCGAGGAGAGCGTGTTTTGAAATAGTGGGAGCGAGCTATTTAGGGTGAGGAGAGCGTGTTTTGCCGACCATGGTTTATGAATTATTCGGCACATGTCATTTCGGCCGAGGAGAAGGCACGCTTGGATGAAGTTACGAACCTACCCTCGATGTACAACGGGCCAATTGATGCGTGTCCCACATAGGACGGTAATTTCACGTCTCCCATTTATTTGCTTGGGCGAATTCCACTGAGCAGAGAGGATGTTTAACGGTTCGTTCAAATTTTGGGAGAACGAGCATCCACGTCTACCTTACCAAGTCGATTCGAATCAAATTTTGAAATATTAGCTTGCCACTTCTTTTTTAGATGGAGAGATGATGCTCGGGAGTAATGTGTTTTTACATGCTCGTTGCTAGCGATTTACTATATGACAAATAGTTGACCCACTCAAAAACACGAATCAAACCCAAAATGAAATATCTCGATTCAATGAACTAGCTCGTTCAGTAAGTCAAAATAGTGAAGTAAATCCAAAATTGAACAGCTCAATCGAGTAGCATGTTGTAAAGTATTATAGTACTCCATGAACATGTTGAAAGTCAAATTAATGAACTTGTTTGTTATACGCATATATCCGTTCATGTGTGGATTGCAGACAACATGTTCTCCAATTTAAATATTTGAATGCAAGTTTATATCGAAACATGGATTATATCAGTCTTTGATGCATAAAACGCGACCTCCCCCTCTCCCGGACTCATGTTCTCTCTCTCTCTCTCTCTCACTCTCTCGCCGACAATCTTCAATTCTGTCGCACACATCCGACACAAAAACCTTGTTGGTCCCTCTCCCTTTCTCTCCATCTCTCTCTCTCTCTCTCT
>NC_041387.1:189115342-189117900 GCF_002162155.2 Triticum dicoccoides | reverse complement strand
GCACACTATGTATGATACTCTAGCTAGTCCAAGCTAGATATCTTGGGTGCACTCATCGTACGCACACAAATTCCTTGGCTCTTTGCCCGTAACTCTCTCATGCACCACTATGTCGTCTCGGAGCTCTCCCCCCCCTCTCTCAAACTCTCCATCCACCTGGGTCACACATACACATGCATATCTCACTCCTCACTCGATAGGCCCATCTAAAACTCTATCTCTCTCCCTCGTTCTCCCTCCATCTCACACGCACACACACACACCATCTCATGTCCAGCTAGCCAATTATGATGGTCCCTCACTCAATTGTAGGCACACGCAGTCCCCCCTATATGTATATGACTAGCTAATCTTAGTCTCCATCACAAACATGTGCATGGTCTATCTCGATTTCTCTTGGGGCATCTTTCTATTGCGCACGCACTCCCTCGATCTCCCACCCATATAGTCCCCTCACGATCTCGAGGGGATCCCTCTATCACAAACACACCCTCTCTCCCTCCCCATGCATCCATGCCATCCATGTGTCCCTCTCGACCTTTTTTACTTGTTGGCCAGACCTCTATTGGACATGTGCTATAGGGGTGTCTCTCTCCGTTGCAAACAATCACACACTAGCTATCTTCGTGTATCTCCTCGCCTCGCTTTTCCATCTCGAAGATGCATGCGTGATATGTTCGCATAAGAAACAAAAAAACACACACTCTCTCTAATTTATCGTTTGTTGTCACTTTCTCTTTCACACACATACTCTTTTTGCACACTTACTCATTCTCCTTCACACGCACTTGATTTGTCTCGACTGAGGCACTCTCCTCCGTCCATAGCATATAGATTTATTGAAAAGTTGAACATCACAAAGTTTCACCATGTAGGTGGAAAAAAAGAATTACATCTAGTACGGCAAACATATACCATTAGATTCACCATGAGATGTAGTTTTGTATGATGTATCTTTGGTATTGTAGATATAAATAACATTTGCGTAAACCTGATCAAAGTTTCCAAAGTTTGACTTCTAAAAAATTTACATGCACTGCATTATCGAGCGGATGGAATATCTCTTTCCCCCTCTCAGCTATCTGACGCACCACTCACCCTTATCGGGGCTCCTCAATCTCTCTCAAACTTTATTGGTCAGTTTGGTTCATGACCTGACCCTCATGCCTTGATGGCCAGTACTGCTTGGTGTGGACGTGAGATGTAAAATATTTCTGACTGGCCAGGCTTGTGTGGTGCTGAAGCGTTTGGTTCATGCCTAGGCCAGGCAAAGCATCAACGTCCCATCAATAAATCCATGCATCAATTATTTAATGCTAATATCCATCCATGTTGTTGTTAGCCTCGTGGCCGCACGACCAGGCACGACCAGGCGTTCGAAATCGGTCGCTTGGGCCAGGCTACTTGCAGTGTCTGGAGTTCAGCCAGGCTAATTAAAGTGCAAGGGAACCCAGCCTAGGCGGGCTTTCTTTTTCACAGGGTAGAAACCAAACAAGCATGCATGAAATCCAGCCACAACCCCAGGCCACGCAAAAGATGCTCACGACGCAAGCCAAACTGGCCTTATATCTCCCTGGTTCACACATACACATGTCTCGCTCGCGCTATACATATAGACCCATCCAACACCCTCCGCCCTTGTTCTCTCTCCATGTGACACGCACCCCCCTAAGTACCATAATCCCTGACTCCATCATAGGCTCTGTTTGGATCCATGGGTTAGAGTTAGTTTGGGTTAGTTTGGAGTCAACTAACCCAAAAAGATCCAAATAGGAGCGTTAGTTTAGGTCAGATGCATCTAACCTATCCAAAAAAACTAACCCGTCCAAGAGGTGCTTATTTGGGTTAGTTCTTCTCGGGACCACTAATAAACACTTTTTTCTCTCGCTCTCCCCGCAGCAGATCCCTCCCCACTTCCTCGAAGCTTCTTGTCCTCTCCCTCCCTCCCTCTCGCACCGCCCGTGAAGGTGCCTCGCCGTATCCGCACTCCATCTAACCCTGCCATCCAAACACCTCTTTACTTAGAGTTAGTTCAGGGTTAGTTCAGGGTATGAATCTAACTCTAACCTCTAACTGAGTTAGAGTATCCAAATAGGGCCATAGGTGCAAGCACTCCCCCCCTCCTAAGTATGATTATCTCTTACTAGCCATCAGGAACACACATATTGTCTCCTTCCATCCATACGCCTATCTCGATATCTCTCGGGGCGTCTTCTATTGCACACACACCTTGTCACTCGATCTCCCACCCATGTAGTCCCATCACAATCTCCAGGGGATCTCTCTATGACAAACATACACTCTCTCCTCCCCATGTCTGCATTTTCTCCGTACGTCTCTCTAGACCTCTCTCCCTTGTTTGTCAGACCCCTCTTGGCCACGTGCTAGGGGTCTTCCTCTCTCGGTTCCAAACAACCACACACTATCTCCTCACCTTGCCTCCGTTGTCAAAGATGCATGTGTGATATGTTTGCATAAGACACACACGCTTTTTCTCTACTTTTATCGTGTGTTGTCCATGTCTCTTTCACACATGCACACACACTTTTTTCACTCTC
>NC_041387.1:189076039-189115165 GCF_002162155.2 Triticum dicoccoides | reverse complement strand
TTTGAAAAGTCAAACCTCAGAAAAGTTTGACCAGGTATATGTGGAGAAAAACATTTACATCTGAAACGATCATTAGATTCATCACAACATGTACTTACTTCATACTATCATTTATCTTTGGTATTGTAGATATAAGTAATTTCTTTATAAACTTGGTCAAAGTTTCAAAAGTTTGACTTAAAAAAATGTTGTAACTACATTATCGAACGGAAGGAGTAGCTCTTTCTCTCTCTCTCTCTCTGCTATCTCTCACGGGCCTCCCCTCTCACTCGAACTCTCTATACCGACGGATTATACGCTCACTGTGTCAGCGTATAGCTCCGTATATTGTTTAGTTGACCAGTCAACCAATCCACATGCTGCATTGTCAGCTCGTGTTCTGTATCTTGGTGTGCTGTCCCATGTGGTAGTAGGTGAAAATAAGTAAACTAGAGGCCCATCTAACACGCGGTGAAGTAAACAAAGTTGAAACCACTCGGGGTAGCACCCCGCACGCTAGCAAATTGAGGGCGCATTGAGGACAAACTTCTTGCGCGCGAAGCACGCACTCACGCACAATTCACCACTGTGCGGCGGCATGCACAGAAGGACGCACTCGCGCACACCCAGCACACAACACACACCAGCACACGTGTACACCGGCGTCGCCGCCGGTTGATATGGACGGCGAGGCAGCCAACAAGCGGAGGCGGCTCGAGCCAAAACCGCATCTGGCGAGCCTGGACTTCATCAGCAGCCCCCCCGACGACATGCTGCTCGTCATCATCGGCCTCCTCCCCACCAATTCTATCGTGCGGACCGCCCTGCTCTCCCGGTGGTGGCGCCCCCTCTGACGCTGCGTCCCCCTCAACCTCACCGTCGACAGCTGCCTCTGCGACGAGGATTGCAAATGCATGGCCGCAGTCTCCAAGATCCTTTCATCGCACCCTGGGCCAGCCAGATGCCTTGACATCCGCATGTTCAGTACCAATTGCAAGGTCCAACCCAAGTTCGACGAGTGGTTCTTATCCCCCGCCCTAGATCAGCTCGAGGAGCTCAGCTTTGAAGTTGGACGATGTCGCTCACTGCTGCCGTCCGTGCTCCGCCTCACGCCAACGTTGCGCCGCGCCAGCTTCAGCTCCTGCTATCTTCCCGAGATTAATGCCACACCCGCCCTTCTTCTCCCTCAACTCAAGCAGCTCGACCTCTTCGACGTTGTCATCTCGAAGAAGGCTATGGAGCACCTGCTCCGCAACTGTACTGCGCTCGAGTACCTTCGTCTTGAGCAGATCCACGGGTTCATTAGCCTACACATCACCTTGACGAATCTCCGATGGATTTATGTGTCTTGCTGGCCCCACAACAAGACATCAATTGGGAAGAGATCACTCCAGCCGTTCCATGTTATGGTCATTGAGAATGCGCCTTTCCTTGAGAGATTGCTTGTATCGGATCTAGAAGGTCCAACAAAAATCAGGGTAATTGACGCGCTGAAATTGACAGCATTGGTGTACTCGTCTGCCAAATTCTCCAAACTCTTTATTAGATCCGTAATCGTTCAGGTACAGCACTCATCTTCTTCTCCGTCTTCTTGAAAATCACATTTTTAAATTTCTTCTTGATGTATTTACGACCCTCTTCCAGAAAATGATTCCCACAAGCTTGACCCAGTCCATGCGCACAGTGAAGATCTTAGGACTAAAATCTACCGGCCCCAATCTGGATCAAGTTGTTGGCTTCCTTACATGCTTTCCGTGCACGGAGAAGCTACTCATTGAGGTGAAACTTCTTTCCTATAAGTAAACGGTAATCACAACGTAGCTCAAATTTTTTGTAATTTTCCCAAATTACGATGACAAGTGTAGTGTTCAAAACTGCATCTACGCACTGCACCGAAAGAAATGTTTTTAGTATTTTTTTCTCACGTGATCACCTGCATCGTTTTTATGTTGTACTACTATAGTAGCCTAGGCTAGTCATAGTGGAAAGTAACTTAGACTACTCCAGTAACTCTATGGTTACCCTAAGAGCAAGTACTACCTTCGTCCTGGTTTACTCTTCAAATTTTGTAGTATCAAAATTTGACCATAGATTTAACTGACAAAATGTTAATGCATGTCACTAGGAACTATATCGTTGGATTCGTATTTGAACATAATTTCAAATGGTGTAATTTTTAGTGAAATTCATTGGCATTTTCTTAGGTAAATCTATGGTCAAAAGTTTATACTAAATACGAGGTAGTATTCCCTCCGTCCCAAAATTCTTGTCTTACATTTGTTTAGATACAGATGTATCTAACACTAAAATGTAACTAGATGTTGGAAATATGCCCTAGAGGCAATAATAATAGGATTATTATTATATTTCCTTGTTCACGATAATTTTCTTTTATTCATGCTATAATTGTATTATCCGGAAATCGTAATACACGTGTGAATACATAGACCACAATACGTCCCTAGTAAGCCTCTAGTTGACTAGCTCGTTGGTCAACAGATAGTCATGGTTTCCTGACTATGGACATTAGATGTCATTGACAACGGGATCACATCATTAGGAGAATGATGTGATGGACAAGACCCAATCCTAAGCATAGCACAAGATCGTGTAGTTCGTTTTGCTAGAGCTTTTCCTATGTCAAATATCTCTTCCTTAGACCATGAGATCATGTAACTCCCGGATACCGTAGGAGTGCTTTGGGTGTACCAAACGTCACAACGTAATTGGGTGACTATAAAGGTGCACTACAGGTATCTTCAAAAGTGTCTGTTGGGTTGACACGGATCGAGACTGGGATTTCTCACTCCGTATAACGGAGAGGTATCACTGGGCCCACTCGGTAGTGCATCATCATAATGAGCTCAAAGTGACCAATTGTTTGGTCACGGGATCATGCATTACGGTACGAGTAAAGTGACTTGCCGGTAACGAGACTGAACGAGGTATTGGGATACCGACGATCGAGTCTCGGGCAAGTAACATACCGTCTGACAAAAGTAATAGTATACAGGGTTGCTTGAATCCTCGACATCGTGGTTCATCCGATGAGATCATCGAGGAGTATGTGGGAGCCAACATGGGTATCCAGATCCTGTTGTTGGTTATTGGCCGGAGAGCCGTCTCGGTCATGTCTGCATGTCTTCCGAACCCGTAGGGTCTACACACTTAAGGTTCGGTGACGCTAGGGTTGTATGAATATGAGTATGCAGCAAACCGAATGTTGTTCGGAGTCCCAAATGAGATCCCGGACGTCACGAGGAGTTTCGGAATGGTCCGGAGGTAAAGAATTATATATAGGAAGTGCTATTTCGGCCATCGGGAAAGTTTCGGGGTCACCCGGTATTGTACCGGGACCACCGGAAGGGTCCCGGGGGTCCACAAGGTGGGGCCACCTATCCGGGAGGGCCTCGTGGGCGGAAGTGGGAGGGGAACCAGCCCCTAGTGGGCTGGTGCGCCCCCCTTGGGGCCCCCCTGCGCCTAGGGTTGGAAACCCTAGGTGGGGGGGCGCACCACTTGCCTTGGGGGGCACTCCACCCCCCCTGGCCGCCGCCCACCTTGGGAGATTGCATCTCCCAGGGCCAGCGCCCCCCCTGGGGGCCTATATAAAGGAGGGAGGGGGGAGGGCAGCTGCACCCAAGTCTTGGCGCCTCCCTCCCCCTGCTACACCTCTTCATCCTCCCGCAGCAGCTTGGCGAAGCCCTGCCGGAGTTCTGCTGCATCCACCACCACGCCGTCGTGCTGCTGGATCATCATCAACCTCTCCTTCCCCCTTGCTGGATCAAGACGGAGGAGACGTCACACTGACCGTACGTGTGTTGAACGCGGAGGTGCCGTCCGTTCGGCGCTAGGATCTCCGGTGATAGGATCATGACGAGAACGACTACCTCAACCCCGTTCTTTTGAACGCTTCCGCTCGTGATCTACAAAGTGGTATGTAGATGCATCTCTCCCATGACTCGTTGCTTAGATGAACTCATAGATGGATCTTGGTGAAACCATAGGAATTTTTTTAATTTTATGCAACGTTCCCCAACAGTGGTATCAGAGCTAGGTCTATGCGTAGTTCTCTATTGCACGAGTAGAACACAATTTTGTTGTGGGCGTAGATCTTGTCAACTTTCTTGCTGCTACTAGCCTTTTCTTGCTTTAGCGGTATTGTGGGATGAAGCGGCCCGGACCGACCTTACACGTACGCTTACATGAGACAGGTTCCACCGACTGACATGCACTAGTTGCATAAGGTGGCTAGCGGGTGTCTGTCTCTCCTACTTTAGTTGGAGCGGATTAGATGAAATGGGTCCTTATGAAGGGTAAATAGAAGTTGACAAAATCACGTTGTGGTTATTCGTAGGTAAGAAAACGTTCTTGCTAGAACCCAATTGCAGCCACGTAAAAGATGCAACAACAACTAGAGGACGTCTAACTTGTTTTTGCAGCAATTGTCATGTGATGTGATATGGCCAGAAGTTGTGATGAATGATGAATGATATATTGTGATGTATGAGATCATGTTCTTGTAATAGGAATCACGAATTGCATGTCGATGAGTATGACAACCGGCAGGAGCCATAGGAGTTGTCTTTATTTTTTGTATGACCTGCGTGTCATTGAAGAACGCCATGTAAATTACTTTACTTTTTTGCTAAACGCGTTAGCCATAGAAGTAGAAGTAGTCGTTGGCATGACAACTTCATGAAGACACAATGATCGAGATCATGATGATGGAGATCATGGTGTCATGCCGGTGACGAAGATGGTCATGGAGCCCCGAAGATGGAGATCGAAGGAGCTATATGATATTGGCCATATCATGTCACTACTATATAATTGCATGTGATGTTTATTATGTTTTATGCATCTTGTTTACTTAGAACGGCGGTAGTAAATAAGATGATCCCTTATAATAATTTCAAGAAAGTGTTCCCCCTAACTGTGCACCGTTGCTAAAGTTCGTCATTTCGAAGCACCACGTGATGATCGGGTGTGATAGATCCTTACGTTCACATACAACGGGTGTAAGACAGATTTACACATGCAAAACACTTAGGGTTAACTTGACGAGCCTAGCATGTACAGACATGGCCTCGGAACACAGAGACCGAAAGGTCAAACATGAGTCGTATGGAAGATACGATCAACATGGAGATGTTCACCGATGATGACTAGTCCGTCTCACGTGATGATCGGACACAGCCTAGTCGACTCGGATCGTGTAACACTTAGATGACTAGAGGGATGTCTAATCTGAGTGGGAGTTCATTAAATAATTTGATTAGATGAACTTAATTATCATGAACTTAGTCTAAAACTTTTGCAAAATATGTCTTGTAGATCAAATGGCCAACGCTCATGTCAACATAAACTTCAACGCATTCCTAGAGAAAACCAAGCTGAAAGATGATGGCAGCAACTATTCGGACTGGGTCCGGAACCTGAGGATCATCCTCATAGCAGCCAAGAAAGATTATGTCCTAGATGCACCGCTAGGTGAAGCACCCATCCCAGAGAACCAAGACGTTATGAACACTTGGCAATCACGTGCTGATGATTACTCCCTCGTTCAGTGCGGCATGCTTTACAGCTTAGAACCGGGGCTCCAAAAGCGTTTTGAGAAACACGGAGCATATGAGATGTTCGAGGAGCTGAAAATGGTTTTCCAAGCTCATGCCGGGGTCGAGAGATATGAAGTCTCCGACAAGTTCTATAGTTGTAAGATGGAGGAAAACAGTTCTGTCAGTGAGCACATACTCAAAATGTCTGGGTTGCACAACTGCCTGTCCCAGCTGGAGATCAACCTCCCGGACGAGGCGGTCATTGACAGAATCCTTCAGTCGCTCCCACCGAGCTACAAGAGCTTTGTGTTGAACTACAATATGCAGGGGATGGTGAAGACCATTCCTGAAGTATTTTCAATGCTGAAGTCAGCAGAGGTTGAAATCAAGAAAGAACATCAAGTGTTGATGGTCAATAAGACCACTAAGTTCAAGAAGGGCAAGGGTAAGAAGAACTTCAAGAAGGACGGCAAAGATGTTGCCGTGCCCGCTAAGCCAGTTGCCGGGAAGAAGTCAAAGAATGGACCCAAGCCTGAGACTGAGTGCTTTTATTGCAAAGGGAAGGGTCACTGGAAGCGGAACTGCCCCAAATACTTAGCGGACAAGAAGGCCGGCAACACTAAAGGTATATTTGATATACATGTAATTGATGTGTACCTTACCAGTACTCGTAGTAACTCCTGGGTATTTGTTACCGGTGCCGTTGCTCACATTTGTAACTCACAGCAGGAGCTGCAGAATAAGCGGAGACTGGCGAAGGACGAGGTGACGATGCGCATCGGGAATGGTTCCAAGGTCGATGTGATCGTCGTCGGCACGCTACCTCTACATTTACCTACGGGATTAGCTTTAAACCTCAATAATTGTTATTTAGTGCCAAGTTTGAGCATGAACATTGTATCTGGATCTCGTTTGATGCGAGATGGCTACTCATTTAAATCCGAGAATAATGGTTGTTCTATTTATATGAGAGATATGTTTTATGGTCATGCCCCGATGGTCAATGGTTTATTCTTAATGAATCTCGAATGTAATGTTACACATATTCATAGTGTTAATACCAAAAGATGTAAAGTTGATAACGATAGTCCCACATACTTGTGGCACTGCCGCCTTGGTCACATTGGTGTCAAGCGCATGAAGAAGCTCCATGCTGATGGACTTTTAGAGTCTCTAGATTATGAATCATTTGACACATGCGAACCATGCCTCATGGGCAAAATGACCAAGACCCCGTTCTCCGGAACAATGGAGCGAGCAACCAACTTATTGGAAATCATACATACTGATGTGTGTGGTCCAATGAGCGTTGAGGCTCGCGGAGGATATCGTTATGTTCTCACTCTCACTGATGACTTGAGTAGATATGGGTATGTCTACTTGATGAAACACAAGTCTGAGACCTTTGAAAAGTTCAAGGAATTTCAGAATGAAGTAGAGAATCAACATGACCGAAAGATAAAATTCTTACGATCGGATCGTGGAGGAGAATATTTAAGTCACAAATTTGGTACACACTTAAGAAAATGTGGAATCGTTTCACAACTCACGCCGCCTGGAACACCTCAGCGTAACGGTGTGTCTGAACGTCGTAATCGCACTCTACTGGATATGGTGCGATCTATGATGTCTCTTACCGATTTACCGCTATCATTTTGGGGATACGCTCTAGAGACAGCTACATTCACTTTAAATAGGGCACCGTCTAAATCCGTTGAGACGACACTGTATGAATTATGGTTTGGGAAGAAACCTAAGCTGTCGTTTCTAAAATTTTGGGGATGCGATGCTTATGTCAAGAAACTTCAACCTGAAAAGCTCGAACCCAAGTCGGAAAAATGTGTCTTCATAGGATACCCTAAGGAAACCATTGGGTATACCTTCTACTTAAGATCCGAGGGCAAGATCTTTGTTGCCAAGAATGGATCCTTTCTGGAAAAAGAGTTTCTCTCAAAAGGAGTAAGTGGGAGGAAAGTAGAACTCGATGAAGTACTACCTCTTGAACCGAAAAGTAGTGCAGCTCAGGAAAATGTTCCTGTGGTGCCTACACCGACTAGAGAGGAAATTAATGATGATGATCAAGGTACTTCTGATCAAGTTGCTACTGAACTTAGTAGGTCCACAAGGACACGTCCACACCAGAGTGGTATGGCAACCCTGTCCTAGAAATCATGTTGTTAGACAACGGTGAACCTTCGAACTATGAAGAAGCGATGGCGGGCCCAGATTCCAACAAATGGCTAGAAGGCATGCAATCCGAGATAGAATCCATGTATGAAAACAAAGTATGGACTTTGACTGACTTGACCGATGATCGGGGAGCGATAGAAAACAAATGGATCTTTAAGAAGAAGACGGACGCGGATGGTAATGTCACCATCTATAAAGCTCGACTTGTCGCTAAGGGTTATCGGCAAGTTCAAGGGATTGACTACGATGAGACTTTCTCTCCCGTAGTGAAGCTTAAGTCCGTCCGAATCATGTTATCAATTGCCGCATACTATGATTATGAGATATGGCAGATGGACGTCAAAACGGCATTCCTTAACGGTTATCTTAAGGAAGAGCTGTATATGATGCAGCCGGAAGGTTTTGTCGATCCTAAGAATGCTAACAAAGTGTGCAAGCTCCAGCGATCCATTTATGGGTTGGTGCAAGCATCTCGGAGTTGGAACATTCGCTTTGATGAGATGATCAAAGCGTTTGGGTTTATGCAGACTTATGGAGAAGCCTGCGTTTACAACAAAGGGAGTGGGAGCTCTGTAGCATTTCTCATATTATATGTAGATGGCATACTTTTGATGGGAAATGATATAGAATTCTTGGACGGCATTAAGGCCTACTTGAATAAGTGTTTTTCAATGAAGGACCTTGGAGAAGCTGCTTACATATTAGGCATCAAGATCTATAGGGATAGATCGAGACGCCTCATAGGTCTTTCACAAAGCACATACCTTGATAAGATTTTGAAGAAGTTCAAAATGGATCAGTCCAAGAAAGGGTTCTTGGCTGTACTGCAAGGTGTGAGATTGTGCTCAGCTCAATGCCCGACCATGGCAAAAGATAAAGAAGAGATGAGCGTCATCCCCTATGCCTCAGCCATAGGATCTATTATGTATGCCATGCTGTGTACCAGACCTGATGTAAACCTTGCTGTAAGTTTGGTAGGAAGGTACCAAAGTAATCCTGGCAAGGAACACTGGACAGCGGTCAAGAATATCCTGAAGTACCTGAAAAGGACAAAGGACATGTTTCTCGTTTATGGAGGTGACGAAGAGCTCGTCGTAAAGGGTTACGTCGACGCTAGCTTCGACACAGATCTGGATGACTCTAAGTCACAAACCGGATACGTGTATATGTTGAATGGTGGAGCAGTAAGCTGGTGCAGCTACAAGCAGAGCGTCGTGGCGGGATCTACATGTGAAGCGGAGTACATGGCAGCCTCGGAGGCAGCGCATGAAGCAATTTGGGTGAAGGAGTTCATCACCGACCTAGGAGTCATACCCAATGCGTGGGGCCGATCAAACTCTTCTGTGACAACACTGGAGCTATTGCCCTTGCCAAGGAGCCCAGGTTTCACAAGAAGACCAGGCACATCAAGCGTCGCTTCAACTCCATCCATGAAAATGTTCAAGATGGAGACATAGATATTTCGAAAGTACATACGGATCTGAATGTCGCAGATCCATTGACTAAACCTCTCTCGCGAGCAAAACATGATCAACACCAGAATTCTATGGGTGTTCGATTCATCACAATGTAACTAGATTATTGACTCTAGTGCAAGTGGGAGACTATTGGAAATATGCCCTAGAGGCAATAATAAAAGGATTATTATTATATTTCCTTGTTCATGATAATTGTCTTTTATTCATGCTACAATTGTATTATCCGGAAATCGTAATACACGTGTGAATACATAGACCACAATACATCCCTAGTAAGCCTCTAGTTGACTAGCTCGTTGGTCAACAGATAGTCATGGTTTCCTGACTATGGACGTTAGATGTCATTGACAATGGGATCACATCATTAGGAGAATGATGTGATGGACAAGACCCAATCCTAAGCATAGCACAAGATTGTGTAGTTCGTTTTGCTAGAGCTTTTCCTATGTCAAGTATCTCTTCCTTAGACCATGAGATCGTGTAACTCCCGGATACCGTAGGAGTGCTTTGAGTGTACCAAACGTCACAACGTAACTTGGTGACTATAAAGGTGCACTACAGATATCTCCGAAAGTGTCTGTTGGGTTGACACGGATGGAGACTGGGATTTGTCACTCTGTATAACGGAGAGGTATCACTGGGCCCACTCGGTAGTGCATCATCATAATGAGCTCAAAGTGACCAAGTGTTTGGTCACGGGATCATGCATTACGGTACGAGTAAAGTGACTTGCCGGTAACGAGACTGAACGAGGTATTGGGATGCCGACGATCGAGTCTCGGGCAAGTAACATACCGTCTGACAAAAGGAATAGTATATGGGGTTGCTTGAATCCTCGACATCGTGGTTCATCCGATGAGATCATCGAGGAGTATGTGGAAGCCAACATGTGTATCCATATCCCGATGTTGGTTATTGACCGGAGAGCCGTCTCGGTCATGTCTGCATGTCTCCCGAACCCGTAGGGTCTACACACTTAAGGTTCGGTGACGCTAGGGTTGTATGAATATGAGTATGCAGCAAACCGAATGTTGTTCGGAGTCCCGGATGAGATCCCGGACGTCACGAGGAGTTTCGGAATGGTCCGGAGGTAAAGAATTATATATAGGAAGTGCTGTTTCGGCCATCGGGAATGTTTCGGGGTCACCCGGTATTGTACCGGGACCACCGGAATGGTCCCGGGGGTCCACCAGGTGGGGCCACCTATCCTGGAGGGCCCCGTGGGCTGAAGTGGGAGGGGAACCAGCCCCTAGTGGGCTGGTGCGCCCCCCCTTGGCCCCCCCTGCGCCTAGGGTTGGAAACCCTAGGTGGGGGGGGGGGAGGGGCGCACCACTTGCCTTGGGGGGCACTCCACCCCCCTGGCCGCCGCCCCCCTTGGGAGATTGCATCTCCCAGGGCCGGCGCCCCCCTGGGGGCCTATATAAAGGAGGGCAGGGGGGAGGGCAGCCGCACCCAAGTCTTGGCGCCTCCTTCCCCCTGCTACACCTCGTCCTCCTCCCGTAGTAGCTTGGCGAAGCCCTGCTGGAGTTCTGCTGCATCCACCACCACGCCGTCGTGCTGCTGGATCATCATCAACCTCTCCTTCCCCCTTGCTGGATCAAGACAGAGGAGACGTCACGCTGACCGTACGTGTGTTGAGCGTGGAGGTGCCGTCCGTTCGGCGCTAGGATATCCGGTGATAGGATCACGACGAGAACGACTACCTCAACCCCGTTCTGTTGAACGCTTCCGCTCGCGATCTACAAAGTGGTATGTAGATGCATCTCTCCCATGACTCGTTGCTTAGATGAACTCAAAGATGGATCTTGGTGAAACTGTAGGAAAATTTTTAATTTTCGGCAACGTTCCCCAACACTAGATACATCTGTATTTAGACAAATTTAAGACAAGAATTTTGGGATGGAGGGAGTACAAAAGTGGGCTATGTAGGCCAATACATGTGCCAAATTCACTTGTGATGTATTTGGCATCGATGCCCCCTCCATTGCTCACCTGGTGCCCCAATCTGGATCACCTACTTTGCTCCGGTGCCAAATTAACTCACGCAATGAAAAAACACTGCGTGGGAGAGAGAGAGGACTGAGGCAATAAAAAAACACTTGTTTGGGAGAGTGAGAGGCTGGTGTAGTTGGTTTAATTGATTTTTTTATACATGTGGGTCTGTGTGCACAGCGGTGCCAACTCTCTCACATTGCGAGAGCGGTGCAAAAATCTTTTGATTTGACATCGATGCGTATTATGTGGCATACTTTTTTGAAATATGGCATCGGCCACATAGTGGAAGGCAACAAATGCCCAAGCTCTTCACGTGCTCCTAGTTAAATGAGAGGAAACACACACACACACACACACACACAAACACACACACACACACACACACACACACACAGAGAGAGAGAGAGTGAAAAAATATCACTAGCCAGCCAACCCTATCGTATGAGTGAATGATATTGGTACCTCTTGATGACACAACAATCTTATGCAGCCAGCTGCTCTAATATGTTCTCTTCTTTTGCAGATAAAAAAAGACCCGAAAGTGAAAAATGTGCTGCACTATAACAATCTCATCGAATGCCTTGATCTCCATCTTACAGAAATTGATTTGATCGACTACCGAGGCAACACATCTGAGATTAAATTGGCCTGGTTCTTTGTTCTAGAGGAAAGTGTGCTGAAGGTAATGAGGTTTGGCGTTCTCTGGCGCAACAATGAATGGTGTGCTGATCACCGCAAGCGTCTAATCCTAAATGACAAAGTCTCCGCAGAAGCTGAATTTGTTTTTGAAGCATCAAGTGGCCAGAGACTCAAAAACTTATTTGCCCATTAGTGACTTGTCAGGGCGGTGGATTTTAGTTTGTATGATAATGCTGCATCCACCTAAAGTAACGAAAGTTCTTACGTAAACTTCCTAGTAATTCCCTCTTCCTAGGTGCAGCATTACTCCTAACATTTGTAATGTCGGTTTGAAACTTGTAATATTGCCGTGTCCTATTCCTGCGTTTTGAAAATCCTGCAAATCAAACAGGTCCTGAGTTGGTGATGATGTTGTGCCTCCCATCTTTCACCAATAGCCGTCGGATCTAGATCTGACGCATACAAACCAAGCTTCTCCATTTTTGCAAAAAGATGCCCGCACTTGTTCCCTATTTACAAACAACTCCTTGTCTCTCACAATCAGCCTTATCTCCTCCCCACCACATCTATAAGGTCGTGGAAAAATCTGGCGCGATGGCCGTTGCCGGAGCTGTCCACCCCCAATCTTGGTGTTTCGTGCAATGCACGGGCATCTACGCACGGGAAATTATGTCGAACAGGGCTAGTTGTAAGCAGGCTAGCTCTACAGCCATGATGATAGTGACTGCAAACGGTGAGGCTGACTATGGTATGCCGAACACGGCGCCTATACTCAGGTATCATCTCCGGCGCAGGGTCTTGTCACTTCACTGTGAGGAGCAGCACATAATAATTTGACCAATGGGTAGTACAGTGCTAGTACTCCTACTACTACATTGCTAGTACTACCTCCGTCCTGGTTTACAGGTCCCCTTTGTAGTTTGTGTCAAATTTTGACTAAGGATTTAACTAATAAAATGTTAATGCATGTCAAAAAAATTATCTCATTGGATTCGTATTTGAACATAGTTTCAAAAATATAATGTTTGGTAACATACGTAAACATTTTGTTAGTTTAATCTATGGTCAAAATTTGACACGAAATACAATGAGGACCAATAAACCCGGACGGAGGTAGTACTACTACTAGTACTAGTAGCACGACCGTCTGGATTTAGGAGTACTACCACGTCCATCTGGATTTTAGTATTTGACTAGCAATATCTAGTAATGCATGTCACAAAAAATGTACTACCCCCTCTGTAAATAAATACATGGTGTTTTATTCCTACCGGCGAGAGAACTTAATGTTTTTCGCTAACTAGAGTACTAATAGGATTACATGCAATGAACTAAACACTGCATGTCATGTTTGGTAGTCTCAAGTCATTGAAAGCATGCACGGCCCACATCTCTCATTGGTTGATATGTCACGAAATAAGAAACAAGGAGGGAGCTAATGCACCGTGCCTAAGTGTTTTGGGATTATTTTGTTTTCTTAATGTGACTTACACAACATTTTTGTTTACATGCATTAACATTTTATTAGTTAAATCAAAGGTCAAAACTTGGCGCAAAATGCAAAGGGGACCAATAAACCAGTAAACATCAAACTTCTCTCGGTTGGCCCAAACTAGAGGTCCGGTGAGATGACTATGCTGCACCGGCACGGAGGGGGACGCAGCTTCATTGACTTATGGCAACTGCCTTTGGCTGAATGACATGTGGGCCCAGGGGGTGGCTAGCCCACCTATCATACAGCCAAAGGAAGGAGCAGTAGAGGGCTGAGGAGTAGTAAGAAATCCTACGCACCTACGCATGCTAACCAAGGGCAATAGTGATCACTCGAATCACAAGATCAGTTGACTAGAAGCTAAGCTAGACCCATGGAGGGAATGAGCGCGAGCATCAGCCTGTTGTGCCAGATGGTCCACGACGCCGGCCTGCGGCCCGGCAACGAGGAACGTCTCCAGGTAGTATTACTTGAGGCCGCCAGGGCGAGGGGCCGCTTCGATGAGAGCTTCCTCTCCTTGCTCGACGAGGTCCTCGTCGGTTTCCTCGACAAGTTCACCGTCGTCAAGAAGCTCGCGGACGACTTTGATGTAAGCCTCCAGCCGACGTGCCAGGCTTTGCGATGCCCGCCACCCTCAACGGCCACTATGGTGACCACCTCTTCGACGCATTGGTGACCCTGCGACTGCCCGCTGTCGCGCCGGAGAATTTCCACCTCGAGGTCGCGCTTGCCGCGCAGCGCCTGGCGCAGCAAGACACCATTGACATAATCCCCCACGTCTACGCGGAAATCGTCCACAAGGACTACTACATGCAAGAGGATGACGATAGGACGCTGGCCTTCTTGGACCGCAGGGCAACCTTGGACGGCACTGTTTAGAAGCACGTTGAGCTCGCCGCCAAGACCGCTACTCCTCACACGTCGGTTGGTGACCCGGCGCACTAGGGCATGAGGATGTCGTTGATGGATCCGTATGTATTTTTATCTTTCCGTCAAATCCATGTAGTAGTATATGATACTACAGAAATTATCTTACCTTTCGCATCAACTTCATAATTTTCGTACGTACTCCATGCATGAACGGCGCCAGAACCAAACTTTTCATTACTCTAGGCAAAATCGTTATTTTCTATCTATCGATCGTGCCATGGAGCAGAACCAAATTTTACAAGTTACGACTTCAAAAGGAAAAGCCTGCCGTGTTTGCGTTGCACCCCCACACAGTTGGTCCGGCATGCTGCTCAAGCGGGAATGCGTGTGGTGTTGCATTTTCACTTACAAGTGGGACCGCAGTTGAGCAAACCGACTATCGGCTAACCCCCACCCCGCCCACCGAGCGATGGCTGAGAAAACAGGAGGGAGAAGAGATGGTTGTAGCACGGACTCCAAGAAAATTGGTGTCAGATGGGACTCGTGTGGGTGGCGTGTGCCGTACTGCTAGACGTGAATGCTAGTTATGGCCCATGCCACCCCACTATATCGAGCCTATATCGAGGTACGTAGAACAAATTTCCTGCAGTCCGTGCTTAGCCATCCTCTATCTCTCTTCTCAGCCAGCCAGCGGACGCATGGAGCCCATCGTCTGTTTGCTCACATGCGGTCCCACATGTCAGTGAAAACGCAAGAAGACCCACTAAACCTGCACATCTTTCAGCTCGACGTGCTGGTGATGAAAAACAAATCCAAGAAAGATCTTCGGTGGCCGCTTTTGGAGTTACTCAAGAGTAGTAAGATTCTATTTACAGTTTAACCCAAGATGCACATCTCGTGGCTTCAACTACCACTCTATTTTCTTTCATGACATGACCTGGATGCTAGATGTCCCACGTGTCGGCAAAAGGAGGAAGAACCTGAACAAATCTTCGGTTGTGCTCTCGGATTAGACTAGTTGTGTTAACTTAAAATTTTTGTTGTGTACTCCCTCCGTTCCAAAATACTTGACTTCCATTTGTCCAAAAATGGATGTACCTATATACTAAAACATGTCTAGATACATATATATTTTGACAAATAGAAGGCATGTATTGTGCAACGGAGGGAGTAGAATGGATGCATGTTTTTGTATTGGGAAGAAGAGTACATCCATATATTGATAGAGCACAGTTTAGTAGATGTTTTATCACTTTTAGCTAGCACATAGGCTATAGATGAGATTAGTGCACTTGTTGATTGTCAGGACCCCGACTCGATGTCACATCGATCTAGCCGGTAACACCTCATATCACTTTGCGGCCTCACGCACGGTATCCCACGGGTGTCGCCTTACCTTTGCCCGGGACCGTTTGCGCCTTTTGGCTCACGTATATGATAATGTCGCTAGCATCCATATGATAAGGAGCCCGGGCTGACATGACTAGTCGTAAACCCAAAGTGGCACAGACTTACAGGGACAGGCATTCATGACCCAGCTTCGAACGTGTCGGTCATCAGCAAGTGGGTCCGGGCTGTAGCACTGGGCTAGCAGGACTCCGGTAAACCGGGCTGTAGCGGGCTAACAGGACTCCGGTACTCAAAGCGTGACATTTCCCCGAAGGGACAGACACAGGAACGAAGAAGAACACATGCCGGCCAGCCTAAGTGTTCCAGAGCAGTAGCAAGCTACCATGGCTCAGCGGTAACACTAGGAGACATTTCCCGGTAAGAGAGGCTACTAAAGATAAACAACTAGATAGTCAGATCCCACACATACCAAGCATTTCAATAACATACACACAATATGCTCGATATGTGCAATACAACATGGCATCACAAATTGACTCTACGACTCAAGTAGTTTATTCAATAGGCTCCGAGGAGCGAGACATTACAAACATGGGTCTCATGACCCAACAATCAGAGCATACAAGTCAAGGCACAAGCGGAAGCTATCATGTCTGAGTACAGACATCTATAAATGAAAAAGGCTGAGAAGCCTGACTATCTATCAGATCCTGCCGAGGGCACAAGATCGTAGCTGAGGTATCAAGCTAAACGTCGAAGTCCACGCGAAACTACTAGTGAGACCGAAGTCTCTCTGCAAAAACATTAGGCAAACGTGAGTACAAATGTACCCAGCAAGACTTACATCAGATCTATCTACACATGCATCATTATCAACAAAGGGATGGTGGGGTTTAACTGCAGCAAGCCAGCTTTGACTCGGTGGCTATCCTAAACTACGACTGCAAGCGACTCTTTTGAGGTGGCGCACACGAGTCCACATATTCACCATATCAATACACCACTATGGATCCGCTCCCGTCTCCCTACGAGAACGCCATCCATAGCACTCACGCTTATCTTGCGTATTTTAGAGTATCCACTTTCACTTGTCTATGAACTATGCAAGGGGTCCAAGTTTCCATATCCGAGGAATCCGGCTATTCGAATAGATGATGTTAACCCTGCAGGGGTGTACTTCTTCACACACGCTTTCGCCACTTATCGCCCTGTACACGTCATGTACCTCGGCAACCTTCAAGCGGAAGCCGGGCGAGGGAGTCGGCCACGACCTGACTAACCGAACAAGTCTCTAGTCCAGGTTTATCGCCTATTCAGGTTCCATCCGCAAGGAGATCCGGCCGGGGTGTCGCTTACGGCCCCAAACGATGTGTGCAGGGTTCCCAAGCCCACCAACCGGGTGCCACTTGGTACACCGGGCCACTGTGCCTAGTCTGTCCCAAGCCCACCTGTATCGGGTGCCACTTGGTAGACTACTAACACTGCCTACAAACACCAGAAACTAGTTGCAACTCCTGGACAGAGATCAAGTTGATTAATAAGTCGAGAGGGCTTGGAGCGCCCGGAGCCCAATGTGTGGTAGTAACTGATCATGGATCACAAACACAGAACTCAGTTCCTGAGGACGGCTGCAATGAGACAACCCACCATGTACTCCTACATGGCCTCTCACCGCTACCTTTACCAAATCGTGTTCACACACTTAGCTCACACACAGTAGGACATGTTCACACGCCTCTGATTCATCCCCGATGAATCAGACCTGACTCAACTCTAAGCAATAGCAGGCATGACAACAAACATGAATGAGTAGGCACAACAGGGCTCAAACAACTCCTACTCATGCTAGTGGGTTTCATCTATTTACTGTGGCAATGACAGGTCATGCAAAGGATAAAGGGTTCAGCTACCGCAGCAAGTACCAAATATGTCGTTGTTGTCATAATGCAGTAAAAGAGAGCAGGAGCGAGAGAGTGGGATTTTATCGGAATGAACAAGGGGGTTTTGCTTGCCTGGCACTTCTGAAGATAACATTGAGTCTTCATCAGTGTCAACGATCACATCATCGGTATCACGTCTATCGAGAGGGGACAAATACCGGCAACACAGAAAGGAACACAATCAATGCAATGCACAATATGATGCATGATCATGACATGGCAAAATGAATGTGTTTTGGGCTAATGCAACTAAAACCAGATTAAATGAAGTTGGTAATAATCCAAGATTCAAATTCAAACTCCATATGTGATTATTTAAATGCCCTTTAATTGATTTGTGCTAAACAGCAGCTATAAGTTGTTCTAACATGCATGAAAATGGTACAGATGGATTCCTTGAATTTTTCTGATAATTTTTCATATATAAATTATTTAATTTGGAGTTACGGTTAATTTTCTATGATTTTTAGAAGTTTATATAATTTTCTGGAATTTCCTGAATTATAATAAATCCAGAAAATGGTTTATTGCGTCAGCCCCACGTCACAGTGACGTCAGCAGGGTCAACTGGGCTGGCTCGGTCAAACCTGATGTGTGGGGTCCACACGTCAGTGACACAGGAGCTAATCCCGGTCAAACCCAGCGCTGACTGGGGTTTGACCAGGGGTGGGGCCCGCTGTCAGTGGCCTAGGGGGTTGGTCAGTGTGGGGGGGTTAGCCGCTAATGATGCCCACGTCATCATCGCCGGACTTACGCCGGCGGCGACCAAAATGGCGGGGCAACGCGCCGGACTTGCGCTAAAGGCGACGAAGGCGGCGGCTGAGGGCACCGGGGCGTAGCCCGGGCTCTCCCGCATCTGATGGGGTAGGTGGGAGGCTGCGGGAACGCCGGGGCTCGTCGGAACGGAGCTCGCGGCGGCGCCGGAGTTCGGGTGGTAACGGGCGCGAGGCCCTGGTGGGGTTTTGGACAAGCTGAGCTGCGCATGGGCTTCCTGTGAGCCTCACGAGCTCAAAGCCGTGCTCGGACGCGACCGAAACAAGCCATGGCCGCGACGGCAGCATGGCCGGCGGCAGCGAGCTCCGGTTGCGGTGAGACGGCGGTTACAGCATGGGGGCGAGCGAATGGAGAGAGGGGAAACACAACGGGGCTCACCGCGATGCCGAAGAGGAGGTCAGCGAGCTCGGGGAGGTCCTAGCGGCGCTGAATCGACCGGAGGCGAGCTCGGCACTGGAGGTTGAAGACGACGGCGGTGGCGACGTTGCAGGGGCTCCCGCGGTGCGCTTCTCGGCGAGGAGGAAGAGGTGGTCGAGGCGGATCTCCCTGGGGCGTCGGTGAGGCGTGGGGAGCACGGTGGCTGTGGCAATCGGCGTCGGTGGCGGCGGCTCCGCTCGGGTCCGAGGTGCGGAGCGAGAGGGAGAGCAGGAGAAGGGGATGAGCACGGGAGGGAGTTGAGAGAGGCCTGAGGGGGTGCGTGGCATCCTTAGCCGATCCGGGGCGGGGCGGCAAGCAGGAGGTGGCTCGGGCGCGTGCGCGCGCGCTCCGGCCACGCGCCTCTGTCCTACTGTCCCGAGGAGGAAGACGACAGGGAGGGCGCTGGTGGGCTGGGCCGGCCAGGGGGGGGGGAGCTGGGCCGGCTGGTGGGCTGCACGGGTGAGGCCAGGTAGGCTTTACTCTTTTTATTTTTATTTTCTCTCTGTTTTGTTTTAACTCTGTTTTCTATTTTGCAGGTTTGTTTGAATTTGGTTTTGAAACCAATTCAATTTATTTTGCTTCTGACAATATTTTTAGGAGCTAAAAGAATTAAAACAATGCTCCACAAAATATTTTCAGAATTATTGGACCTATATTTATTTAACAGTAGATATAAGTCCAATTCAAATAGCTATGATTTAAATTCAAAGTTCCAAAAATAAATCCTTAAAAATGTTCAATATTTTGGTTGGGACCAGAACCCTTACCAAAAATTATCAAACATTTAAGAAGAGCCTTTTGGAGCAATGAATAAGATTTCTAGGGTTTTTGCCCCTCTTTTATTTAGGGTTTTGAGGCTTCCAATATTCCTCAGTTCAAGTTTCAAAAATATAGACATGATGCACACATGAAGCTAACTTAGAGGAATGCCTGAAGCTAGGGATGTGACAACTCACCCCCACTAAACAAGAATCTCGTCTCGAGATTCAAGCGTAGGGTAAGGTGAAAGGGGAACGCAAACTAGCACAATCTTCACGATCCAGGTTGCACTTCAAATGAACGTTGATTTGAACACCATCTTTGTCTTGTCGTCTTGCTCTGAGAACTCCAGCTAATCATGACAAGAAGGGGAAAGGAAAAACTCTAGAACAATCGATCTTCGAGAAGACCGAACAGCTTAGGATCAACTCATGGGATGAGACATAGCAACATCTCTTGAGCTGAGAGACGAAGCACAGATCTGAAGAAATGGAGTAAGACAGATGACAAGGGTTCGCTAGGTAGACCACAATTCCACACCTAAGAAGGTGGTAAACGATTGTCCACGTAGCGAGGAGTTGAGTTGCCATGATACCACGACGAAACATCCTGGAGGAGGGTGATTCGTAGATTATCCCCTTAAGTGGCAAAAAGAATTACCTTTGATTCAAAGATCATTGAAACTCTTTATACCAGCCTAAGGCAAGTCTCGAGCGATCGTTTGGAGGGGGTCGGTAGAATGGCATACTCGGACTTGGATGATGTGGATTACCTTGTTGAAGACAACGTAATGGATGAATTTGCTTATCACCGGAAATGGAAGAGACCCATGGTAGAATGGCACATTGGCGGTGCAAGCTGGGAACAAAATGCAAATGCTGGGAATGATTCTGGTAACTGGGGAAGAACCCAACAACAGAGAGTGAATTCACTGTTTGAATAGGTCATAGCATTGCCGAGGAAACTGAGAGCAAACTCAGTTAGTGCCGATGATAACACGTAGCGCTTGTGCGTGCTCTCAAGAACTTGAGCATTTCCATATTCATCAAGGTTTACCAACATCCGTGTCAAGGATCCTGGCAACACAACATACCACCATGATGAACAACGATGGACGATGCAGATGCACAGGAAGATAACATCAACTCAGATTTCACCCTAGCGAGGCCAAGGAAACAAAATCTGGATGATCGGCCGAGAGACATTTAGCACTCCGCTTCTAATGTTCTCCTTGACGTGCTAGTGTAACCCATTCATAGATATGGTTTGCTAACTAGAACATCAAGTAAAGGTCGGACTTCGGGAGCAATAGAATCCATAAGGAACAGTTACGGAGATAAATCCTACGAAATCCTTATGGGGAGGTGGTCAACTTCCTCAAACAAGATACTATAATAATGGTTCTTCCGGCTGGGTGTGTTGGCCACGACATCCACCTTACCGGTTATCGAGGGACCAATATTATAGTTCTTGGGAAATGTTCCAACCATCATATCTGCCTGAGATTCAAATCTGGTTGGTGTCAGGATATTCCAGACTCATCGGGTCTAGGAAGAAAAATGAAAGTTTGCAAAACAAATCGACGAAATGACGTTGCGAGATTCTCGGGAAATGAACTACGATAGCAAGCTCCAAAACATGAGCTGGATCTGCTACAAACATGTGAACACGTTGTCCCAGACAAGCATGGCCATGTAGTAGTCTTATAATTAAACACTACCGAGTTCAGGTGGGGAACCATCATCGAGGATATCTAAGTCTTTACGCAAGTCCATGGATTAGATCCCAAGCATAGACTTCTTTTCCTTGAACGAGTCAATCAGTGGCTTGGTGTGCTAGGATATACATATGGAATGAAGATGATCAGTCTAACAGACCACAGAACTCTTCGCACGTGCATGACCGACTTGGGATGATTCCAAAAGAGCAAAAACAAACTTTCTCGAATTCACGACGACAACTTACATCAAAATGCACGTGAATCAAAGGAAGTCACTCCTTTCATCAAACAAGTACTTCATGAGCTAGCATGAAGAGAATGCTTTCAAAAGTTTCCAACACTAACTTAATGTTCAACAACATCATGGAGGAGATAAGGATGTTGTCAATGGGCTCAACAACAACTCATCGGAATTTCCATATCACTGGACTTCCACCATCATGTGAACACGGTGATGGCATTGATGAGACCCAAAAGATATAATGGTGTATGCTCGAGGGATCAACCACGAGTAAGACAACATTACGAACATCGTTGGTTCTGACTTGATTTGACGATAGCCCACACTCAAATCAAAGGATTGATAAGCCAATAGGTCCAGCAACTGATCACAGGGACCAATCGATGAATATATCATCTTTCTTCAATACACACTACACAAGAATACCCCTTTGGAACGAACTAAGTTAGACAAGCTTTTATCTTCCAACCCTCCAAGTTGTCGTTTAGCTTAACCAACTAGCTCAGGGATATCTAACACCGATTCTTGGAGAGAAGGTGGTTCACAAGAAACCAACTTGATCACGAGCTCAACATAGCGGTCAGGTGACAACCTGGTAATACTTCCGAGAAGATCTTCAGAAATCACGAACCACCGATATTTTACTAAGCTCGAGAACAATCTTGCTTTTCAGGGCAAGACGATATGATCAATAGAGCAAGGATTTGAAATAATCCTAACTCATCGATCAAGGAGTGAACCAAGAGAATGGACTAGGTAGCACGATCAATCTTAGAATGATGATTCAATAACCAACACACTAAGAATGAAATTATTGTCCTTTCTACCCAGCAATGAGGTTGCTAGGCGTATTGATTTCACACATCACAATTCATTTGTCGGTATTCCGGTTGCATCAACACGAAGACCGAGGAATGACTAATGATGGCAAGAAGTATCACTGTACCAAGAGTTCATAGGATGGTGTGCAATTCCTATAACAATCCCGATATAAAGATGGTAATACTCCAAGGTAGAACAGAACAAAAGCTGGATTAGCAATTTGATCTGCGGAGCACAACTTCTTTGACCCAATCCTGGATATGGAAGAGGTACTGGAGTTTGTTTCTCCTAGTCATTCTGCGATAGAATGGCTTGACGGACCACAAGAGTAATAGGCATCGATGAATGAATGCACACATAATCTTGACTATCAACTGATAGACGAGGGTCAGAAAACAACTAAAGGGGAACAACTCGAGGAACATATAACTTTCTGAGTTGTGGATGCATAGATTAGTATGTCGAGCGAAGTTCAACATAATTCTTCCGGGTAACCCATGCAGAAAGGTAGAACTGGCAGAGCCACAATATATAATGGAGAACTCATCAAGAGCACTCTGGTTGTGATTGTTCAGTTTAACGAGGAACTTCTGCCATAAGTAGTTCATGGTATTTGGAAGAAGAAGATACCACGGACTTCAAGGACTATCACAAAGGTTACTAATAACCTAAGGGAGCTAGCAATTACTATCAACATGAAGTAAGTAGAGTGAATCTCGGGTTCAAGAACCCAGGAATAGAATACCTACTACTAAGTAGCATCACGGGATGCTTTCAAGAATGATGGCCAGAATCATCACACTGGGAACACAAATCATGGCTAAATTACTAGATGATCCCCTAAGACACCTAGGGTCATAATACTAGCTCCAACATATATGTCAAGGCAATAAAGTACCTCAACTCACTGATTTATGTGATTAATCTGACCAAAGGCACATCGGAAACAGGAGGAAGGGATTTGCAAATGCATCCGACTATTTAGAAACCTGGGATGACTCGGACAGCATAACGGCTGTAAATGCTCAGAAAAGATTTGAGACATTCACAAAAATGGTGGCATAACCACTCAGAAGCACAATATCAAGGTTTCGAGATCAACAATTAACATACAGAAGTAGTAGAAACTGAACTCAAGCTTAAATCCAACAATCTTATAAGTCTACAGATTAGTAACACGTGATCCTGATAGAAAGAAGAGATAGCCTAGTTCTTAAACCCCGCAGGAAAGATAAGATGACTCAGATCAGAACGCATAAGGTATAAGGAGTAAAAAGAGCCTTACGTTCCATCCCACAATCAATTCCCTTATATAACTAAAGCATTTCTAGACTCGACTTCGACCAGTTTGGCTCGGTAATCCTACAGACAGTCAAGCTCTGATACCAACGCTGTCAGGACCCCGACTCGATGTCACATCGATCTAGCCGGTAACACCTCATATCACTTTGCGGCCTCACGCACGGTATCCCACGGGTGTCGCCTTACCTTTGCCCGGGACCGTTTGCGCCTTTTGGCTCACGTATATGATAATGTCGCTAGCATCCATATGATAAGGAGCCCGGGCTGACGTGACTAGTCGTAAACCCAAAGTGGCACAGACTTACAGGGACAGGCATTCATGACCCAGCTTCGAACGTGTCGGTCATCAGCAAGTGGGTCCGGGCTGTAGCACTGGGCTAGCAGGACTCCGGTAAACCGGGCTGTAGCGGGCTAACAGGACTCCGGTACTCAAAGCGTGACATTTCCCCGAAGGGACAGACACAGGAACGAAGAAGGACACATGCCGGCCAGCCTAAGTGTTCCAGAGCAGTAGCAAGCTACCATGGCTCAGCGGTAACACTAGGAGACATTTCCCGGTAAGAGAGGCTACTAAAGATAAACAACTAGATAGTCAGATCCCACACATACCAAGCATTTCAATAACATACACACAATATGCTCGATATGTGCAATACAACATGGCATCACAAATTGACTCTACGACTCAAGTAGTTTATTCAATAGGCTCCGAGGAGCGAGACATTACAAACATGGGTCTCATGACCCAACAATCAGAGCATACAAGTCAAGGCACAAGCGGAAGCTATCATGTCTGAGTACAGACATCTATAAATGAAAAAGGCTGAGAAGCCTGACTATCTATCAGATCCTGCCGAGGGCACAAGATCGTAGCTGAGGTATCAAGCTAAACGTCGAAGTCCACGCGAAACTACTAGTGAGACCGAAGTCTCTCTGCAAAAACATAAAATAGGCAAACGTGAGTACAAATGTACCCAGCAAGACTTACATCAGATCTATCTACACATGCATCATTATCAACAAAGGGATGGTGGGGTTTAACTGCAGCAAGCCAGCTTTGACTCGGTGGCTATCCTAAACTACGACTGCAAGCGACTCTTTTGAGGTGGCGCACACGAGTCCACATATTCACCATATCAATACACCACTATGGATCCGCTCCCGTCTCCCTACGAGAACGCCATCCATAGCACTCACGCTTATCTTGCGTATTTTAGAGTATCCACTTTCACTTGTCTATGAACTATGCAAGGGGTCCAAGTTTCCATATCCGAGGAATCCGGCTATTCGAATAGATGATGTTAACCCTGCAGGGGTGTACTTCTTCACACACGCTTTCGCCACTTATCGCCCTGTACACATCATGTACCTCGGCAACCTTCAAGCGGAAGCCGGGCGAGGGAGTCGGCCACGACCTGACTAACCGAACAAGTCTCTAGTCCAGGTTTATCGCCTATTCAGGTTCCATCCGCAAGGAGATCCGGCCGGGGTGTCGCTTACGGCCCCAAACGATGTGTGCAGGGTTCCCAAGCCCGCCAACCGGGTGCCACTTGGTACACCGGGCCACTGTGCCTAGTCTGTCCCAAGCCCACCTGTACCGGGTGCCACTTGGTAGACTACTAACACTGCCTACAAACACCAGAAACTAGTTGCAACTCCTGGACAGAGATCAAGTTGATTAATAAGTCGAGAGGGCTTGGAGCACCCGGAGCCCAATGTGTGGTAGTAACTGATCATGGATCACAAACACAGAACTCAGTTCCTGAGGACGGCTGCAATGAGACAACCCACCATGTACTCCTACATGGCCTCTCACCGCTACCTTTACCAAATCGTGTTCACACACTTAGCTCACACACAGTAGGACATGTTCACACGCCTCTGATTCATCCCCGATGAATCAGACCTGACTCAACTCTAAGCAATAGCAGGCATGACAACAAACATGAATGAGTAGGCACAACAGGGCTCAAACAACTCCTACTCATGCTAGTGGGTTTCATCTATTTACTGTGGCAATGACAGGTCATGCAAAGGATAAAGGGTTCAGTTACCGCAGCAAGTACCAAATATGTCGTTGTTGTCCTAATGCAGTAAAAGAGAGCAGGAGCGAGAGAGTGGGATTTTATCGGAATGAACAAGGGGGTTTTGCTTGCCTCGCACTTCTGAAGATAACATTGAGTCTTCATCAGTGTCAACGATCACATCATCGGTATCACGTCTATCGAGAGGGGACAAATACCGGCAACACAGAAAGGAACACAATCAATGCAATGCACAATATGATGCATGATCATGACATGGCAAAATGAATGTGTTTTGGGCTAATGCAACTAAAACCAGATTAAATGAAGTTGGTTTGAATCCAAGATTCAAATTCAAACTCCATATGTGATTATTTAAATGCCCTTTAATTGATTTGTGCTAAACAGCAGCTATAAGTTGTTCTAACATGCATGAAAATGGTACAGATGGATTCCTTGAATTTTTCTGATAATTTTTCATATATAAATTATTTAATTTGGAGTTACGGTTAATTTTCTATGATTTTTAGAAGTTTATATAATTTTCTGGAATTTCCTGAATTATAATAAATCCAGAAAATGGTTTATTGCGTCAGCCCCACGTCACAGTGACGTCAGCAGGGTCAACTGGGCTGGCTCGGTCAAACCTGACGTGTGGGGTCCACACGTCAGTGACACAGGAGCTAATCCCGGTCAAACCCAGCGCTGACTGGGGTTTGACCAGGGGTGGGGCCCGCTGTCAGTGGCCTAGGGGGTTGGTTAGTGTGGGGGGGTTAGCCGCTAATGATGCCCACGTCATCATCGCCGGACTTACGCCGGCGGCGACCAAAATGGCAGCGGCAACGCGCCGGACTTGCGCTAAAGGCGACGGAGGCGGCGGCTGAGGGCACCGGGGCGTAGCCCGGGCTCTCCCGCATCTGATGGAGTAGGTGGGAGGCTGCGGGAACGCCGGGGCTCGTCGGAACGGAGCTCGCGGCGGCGCCGGAGTTTGGGTGGTAACGGGCGCGAGGCCCTGGTGGGGTTTTGGACAAGCTGAGCTGCGCATGGGCTTCCTGTGAGCCTCACGAGCTCAAAGCCGTGCTCGGACGCGACCGAAACAAGCCATGGCCGCGACGGCAGCATGGCCGGCGGCAGCGAGCTCCGGTTGCGGTGAGACGGCGGTTACAGCATGGGGGCGAGCGAATGGAGAGAGGGGAAACACAACGGGGCTCACCGCGATGCCGAAGAGGAGGTCAGCGAGCTCGGGGAGGTCCTAGCGGCGCTGAATCGACCGGAGGCGAGCTCGGCGCTGGTGGTTGAAGACGACGGCGGTGGCGACGTTGCAGGGGCTCCCGCGGTGCGCTTCTCGGCGAGGAGGAAGAGGTGGTCGAGGCGGATCTCCCTGGGGCGTCGGTGAGGCGTGGGGAGCACGGTGGCTGTGGCAATCGGCGTCGGTGGCGGCGGCTCCGCTCGGGTCCGAGGTGCGGAGCGAGAGGGAGAGCAGGAGAAGGGGATGAGCACGGGAGGGAGTTGAGAGAGGCCTGAGGGGGTGCGTGGCATCCTTAGCCGATCCGGGGCGGGGCGGCAAGCAGGAGGTGGCTCGGGCGCGTGCGCGCGCGCTCCGGCCACGCGCCTCTGTCCTACTGTCCCGAGGAGGAAGACGACGGGGAGGGCGCTGGTGGGCTGGGCCGGCCAGGGGGGGAGCTGGGCCGGCTGGTGGGCTGCACGGGTGAGGCCAGGTAGGCTTTACTCTTTTTATTTTTATTTTCTCTCTGTTTTGTTTTAACTCTGTTTTCTATTTTGCAGGTTTGTTTGAATTTGGTTTTGAAACCAATTCAATTTATTTTGCTTCTGACAATATTTTTAGGAGCTAAAAGAATTAAAACAATGCTCCACAAAATATTTTCAGAATTATTGGACCTATATTTATTTAACAGTAGATATAAGTCCAATTCAAATAGCTATGATTTAAATTCAAAGTTCCAAAAATAAATCCTTAAAAATGTTCAATATTTTGGTTGGGACCAGAACCCTTACCAAAAATTATCAAACATTTAAGAAGAGCCTTTTGGAGCAATGAATAAGATTTCTAGGGTTTTTGCCCCTCTTTTATTTAGGGTTTTGAGGCTTCCAATATTCCTCAATTCAAGTTTCAAAAATATAGACATGATGCACACATGAAGCTAACTTAGAGCAATGCCTGAAGCTAGGGATGTGACATTGATACTCCTACTTGGTATGCGTGTTGCTGCTTAGATGCAGAGAAAAACGGACCGGAGGGAGTACTAGAATAGAGGCTAGACAGGAGACTAGATGCGAGGAAGCAACGTCTACTTCTTTACACTTGAAGAAGAAAGAAGCACGCAAGATCGAGCCTCCACAGATAACCAATGAATGCATCGAGAAGGCACTAATCCAACTTACAGGAGTAGTAAAATGTATTCTTGTGGTTCTTGTTTTCTTTGGTCTTGCTTTTCTAGTCAAAATTATCGTTGGAGTTTGTGCAAAACGGAGGTCCGTTTGGGGTCATGCGTTGCAGTAGGCCTTACAAGTGGGACTGCAGTTAAGGAAACTGACTATCGGCAAACCCCCACCTCACCCGCCGTGCGATGGATGAGTTAGAGAAACGATGAGGTTGAAGAGATTGCTCTAGCACGGACTCCAAGAAATATGGTGTCAGATGGAAGTCGTGCTGGTGGCGTGTGCCGTACTCCTGGACGTGAATGCTTGTTCCGGCCCATGCCACCCTACTACTCCTACTACTTACTATATAGTACTACTAGTATCGAGGATTCGAGGTGCTGGTTACGTAGTACAATATGACTACAGTAAAAACACCCGCATGACGCGCGAAGCATGTGAAGCTAGTACAAATAGTGTACTACTATTGTTGATTGGCCTCATCCGATAACCTGTTGCAATGCACGTACAATTATGTATTCGGAAAATATTTTTTTGCCTCATCGCACCAGTCACTCACAGAAGCGACTCGAAAGCCATTCATAAATTTAGTAAGTTTATCACAGGCATATCATTTTATTACATACAACAGGTCATCAACCCATATCGACAACGAGGATACATTATAAATACTAAAGTTTTCACCACACAACAAATAACAAGCAATGAAATGAACTTCAACTCAACCATTCCTCAGCGTTGGAAACGCTTGCTTTGAACCACAAGTGATTCTCTAGGACGGGCCATCTATTGTCGATCTGGAGACCAGCGCAGGACTGATCATCCAAGCTGAAGCGGCCTACTATATCAGTACTAGGGTAGGGAACCACCCAAATGTCCAAGGTATAGACACAGTTGCTTCTCATAAATGGTAGTAATGTTGTGTCAACATCAGTTGGATCGCCTTTCACCATCATTGGATAGTTTTGTCCAAGGAAGAGCGAGTTTTCTCCAAGACTACCAATTCTATACCAGGGAGAAGGAGTTGGTTCTAGCACACTAGTATCCATCCCGAATACCATGCAATGGGTGTTGGAATAGGTCCGGAGAGTGCGACCATGGGAGACTACACCTGCTTCCTTAGCAGTAACATCATCAGTGGGCTGTATACACACGAGAAGAGGTGATCCATCGGAATTAGTTGCCAGGCGCCAAATAGTATATGGGCGCTGCTCGTCCTCATGCTCGTGATCATCACCATCGTCATCTCCCCCTTGGTTATAAAAATCTTCAAGTATAGGTGGTGGAATGTTCGCAGGACCTTGGAAACACAAGAAGAAGGTTAATTAGTAAAGGGAAACTTGCTAACCCGCATGCATGTGGATGAAACAATTATAATTACGGTGGAAGACAAACATACCGAAACAATGATTCCATGCAAAACAGTGCCACGAGTGGTGGCAGCAAACACAAGGCCCTCGTATTCAATTGCATCACAGTATTGATCCGTGTACAGAAACTGATTTTTGAGCAATATCCATCGAGTCAAACCAGCAAGGACGGCAACAAGCTTGTCGAAGATAGCAACAACTTCATAGTTGTTGTAATTCCAAGAGTGGTTGGGAACTCGAGAAATCGCTATCTTCCGTAGAAGACAGTCACCATGATTGTATTTGAACGTGCGTACAATACCGGGGTGCTCAACCTCTGGGCAGTCTGCTGAGATTTTTGGAAGTGGAACCCAGTCATGAGTGTACACATTCACAAGTTCCCACTCGCAGTTGGACCCAATGTAAACAACCCAATCTCCATTTGTGCCTGCCCAAGCCTTGCCCTCAAGCGATGGCATCTTAACATCATACGTATCATTATCAAGCGGCATCAACTTTCACAGGGCAAGGCCTCCGTCGTGACGGCGCCAGTCATCAGGGTCACGGCAAAGAAGATAGGGGAGATCAAACCACTCCTTGAATCTTGGGTTCCTTGTAATGATGTTATTAGTTGAGTCAAGAATGGGCTTGAATGAACCTGCCATGCTAGCCGAGGTGATGACGTTGCACCGATCAATGAGTTCCTCCACCACGTCATCTTTCATATCGGGGCAAGAATAACGGGGTCGTTTCCATCCTGTTCCCTCCATGGAGAAGACGATCGAACAATGGCAGAAGAAAGGGTGAACGGCTGAAGGAAAATGGAGGAGGGAGAGGAAGAGTGTGCGACAGCAGTTCCAAATCGAGAGGGAAAGGCGAGGAGTCGGTGGACGGTTGCCAGTTTGCCACGGTTCACGAAGGGGCGCCCCGGCCTACACGTTGGTTCGGAAATACTACTACTACTCGCCGTCGTCTCACTGATATGTTGGAACGGGACCACATGTCAACGAAACATGGTGTGTAATTTCTCGTGCAAAATGTGATCTGGCCACGTTGGCCCGAGGTGCCGTGTTAGTTATCGACCTTTATTTTTTAATGGCGTGTCGTTCAGTTTTGAAGCATGACTAACTGGTACTGTACGGGGAGAAAATATAAACTACTCTACCACTACTCCACCTCCAGTACTAGTAGTATAAAAAGATATATAGGCTGGAGCTTCAACACTTTCTTGCCAAGGGCTGCCCACTTGCTTCTCACACTACCACCCTCTCTCCAGATCTAAAAAAGACGGCCCCTCTCTCCCTCCTCACCGGTGGTCACAGATGTGCCGGGGAAGAAAAGGACGTGCAGCGTTGACGCACTCGTCATTGGCGAGCGAGGTCATGCACTGATGACAAGGCCGTCCTCTCAGACCTAGCGCCCGCACGGGATGGCCTCCGTCCCCAAGCTCGTTGTCATAGTGTGTGCGGAGGACGACGACCACGAGCGAATCCACTTCCCACCAACCCTCAGGTATGCTACCTCTTTTCGAACCATTCCCTTGTTCTATTGCCCCATCTGGCACATCGTTGCATCTGGATCTTTTTCCACTCCACCATCTTCCCAATTTGCTATCCTCTGCTCTGCTCGCCACATAAACGAAAACCATAATTTGCACTATTAAAGGAAACCCTACTTCATGCAGACTAAACCATGTCTGGGTTGAATAAGGAAAGGAAGGGAGATTGTACTATCCAAGAGAGTATGCATCGAACCCACATCTAGGTTGAAAAGGGGAAAATCAGTAGCTAAGGAACGAGTCTCGTGTCTCTTGGTTGAAGAAGGGTAGAAAGGCATGACAACGCAATAGAGAATGACCAGGTCGATTGGTTTGTTATCCTCACATAGGAAAAAGGTGGCTAAAGAGAACAAAAATGGAACGTAATCTACAAATGCTGCCTGGATATTTGTTGCTCTAGGAAACCATACATCCCTCACCACTCTGCGTCCGTGGAGGTACATCATACTAGTGCGCCCACTGTCCTAATGGGCAACCCATGCTCTTATTGCCACTTTTTTTGCTGTTAGTATAACGCCAGCAGTCAAGTCAAGCAATGCTACTTCTAAAGTGATGCCACATTTAACTAATGCCGCTCTCAGTCTAATTCCACCGATAAATTTAAGCAATGCCATTTAATATCACTGGATTATTTCAGGGTTAGCTGTTGATTGTGGATGTATTTAATATTTTTCAGCTAAGGCATTCTAATGCTGTTGCACAGCCTGTAATAAACTAACTACTCTACTGTTGCACTAGCCACTGGATTAGTGTATATTTGTAGTATTCGAATGGTGTTGCATTAGCGTATGGACATAAATAAAGTGTGGCAAGCTTTCCCAAATATGTGCTCAAGAAAACTACTACCTGTTTTTCTAAATACTAGACGTTTGGGTACTTTAAATTGAATTGCGAAAACGTCTTATATTAAGGAACAGAGGGTGTAGAGTTCACTCAAATTATCCCGGTAAAGCTAGTCACACCTTTGCTAAATTAATGTTCGTTATGTTATCGGAGGAGGTCTGTATGTTTGTCTCTAATGCCTATCGACTACATACCTCACATCATGATGTAATGTTAAGTCATTTCCTTTTGTACAGTGTCACTGAGTTGTCAAGGCGGTGATGGCATTTTATTTCAGTAGAACTGCACAAAATTTGCTTAAAAGAAGAGGAAAGGTCAGGAATGGCTCAGTTTTTCAGAAAAAACTATGTATGCCTTCCTAACATCAGCCGTTGTTGCTTTATTTATTCCTTCAAACAGGTGGTTACAGACAGTCTTGCTACCTTTTCCCATTAAGAAATTGGAATGCTTATATTTGTGACTCTAGGCTTCAACTAGTGCCACTTTTATAGTAATCACACTTTCAATATCTATGCAAACAGGGATGCTCGATTTTAGTGGAACTGCACAAAAAGTCCAACTCGTTCAACATTAGGAGCATGTTTTTTTCCAAACCTTTATATCCAATTGGTGGCACTATGAGCTGTTCATTAGGAAGGTACATGGTTTGCTACTATCTTGCTACTCTTTTTGTACTGTCATTAGATAGTAATACTAGTGGTTTGCATGTGAATTTATTGGCAGGGTGGACCTACATTGGAGGTGAAGGACAGGATTCAATGATTGGATACTCAATTTTGGTTGTATCGATTTCACCTCTTCCAGCACTGTGAACATGGTGTGGTATATGTTTACTAGCTGCTTGATATTTGTGCAGATAGAGATGTCTGCCCGTTGCTATTTGGCAAACAAACAAAGTGTCCGCAATTTTGGTTGAACTGCACAAAAGAATAGTATAGTCACTGCATGCAGTTCCATTTGAAAATAGACACAAATATTGGATAGTCACTTCATGGACTGCAGAAATGTAGTACTGTACTATTTACTGGCCAACACTAGGTGCTTCATTGCTTTGGTCTAATTATACAATGGGCATCATTTTCCCTAAGTTAAAGTTTGTATTCCGGAAATAGTCTCACGGTGTGATCGAGAGAAGACCAAATCATATTGCAGTGGATGTTCCTCCATCATGTGTGGTTCGTTCTCATGGTTCCAGCTGTTGGTGAAACCACTTACGTTTGCAAGAGGAATTGTAGACTTCACAAACAAATTTTTTCTTTCAGTCTGTACTGAATGTTGGCCAAGAGAAGCATCCATGTTAGTAGGAAGAACAGATGTTTTTTCTAGATCTTTGCATCTGGAGCTACATATTTGTATATGATCTGTGAATCATTGAGATGCATTAACATGTTGATCTTATGTATGGGAATCGTACTAGTTAGTTTTAGTAGCGAGTCTTGCAACGCAAGATCCGAAGTGGCTGATCTTTGCTTTTGGAGCTACATATTTGTATATGATCAGTGAATCATTGAGATGCATTAACAGTTACTTATTTCTGTTTGCTCAATGTTTACAAGTTACTGATCAATCACTAGCTGGCCTACAAATGCGCTCCTGGCAGTTTTATTTGCGATGCAAGATGCGAAGTGGCGGTTTTTTGAATAAAAATGCCTACCTCTAAAGAAACTGACAAGCTACACTATCGATCCTACACGGATAAAAATGCCTACCTCTGAAGAAACTGACAAGCTACACTATCGATCCTACACGGATAAATAGCAGATCACGCACGTACTACCACCTTTCCGATTTCTAGGGCTCAATTCAAGAAACGACCTACTCGATCCTACACGAATAAATAGCGGATCACGCACGTACTAGTACCTCCTTTCCAGTTTGCAGGGCTTAATTCAAACCTCTCACCAACCAAGGTGCTCCCTCCGTCCGGGTTTATTAGTCCCGTGAGCAAAGCAACAAGACCAAGGCATGGCAATAATTAATGGCATGCAGAAGTTTAGGCCTAATTAATTACAGCGATTTAAGTGGATGCATGCATGCCCTCGGCTGCGACTCGTTGCATGCTGCTTCGCGTACTGCCTGCGAGCGATTCTGAGTGCCTGCATGCAGCCGGCCATAATTAAGGCAGCTAACTGATGTGAAAAAAGATACTCTTTAATTGTTGCGTGCCTTTTATATCCGTGAAATCATTATTGATAATGAGGGAGATGATTCGAGTGCACTTGTTTGCCGCCATGCCGGCGTGTGACCCAGACGGGATGGAATAGCACAGTCATAATTCCAGTTTCCCTAGTTTTCAACGGCAAGCTGGCACGCTAAGCCATTATGAATTGAATTCTGATGACCGTCGCACTACCTTCCCCCTGTAAGTACTGTTTCCCGGCCTTCTCCGGTGCCACTGTGACCCAACTCGCCATATCCTCATAAGCCCCCACCGGCCCGACGTCGCTCGCCACGTCCGCCATGCCCCCGCTCGTCCACGGTAGGCGACGCCGGAGGCGGTCACCGCCGGAACTAGTGTTCGGTTTTTCACTGGGAGGCAGACGGAGGGAGGAGGCATTCTATCTGTCTTTAGATGGCAATGTGCAGATCGAGGAGTTGTTGGAGCGCGACCACATGGCGGTGGAGCAGGAGTTATTGGAGCGCGACCGCCTGACAGAGGAGCAGCATATCGCCGATTTGCGCCGCCAGCGGGCCATGGAGCAGCAGCGCACCGACGCTCTGAGTCGCGAGCAGAGCGCCCGCAACTGGTGCAACTATGTGGAGGCCGGCGCCCGGCAAATAGCCCTGGAGGCTGTCGGGCACGCACGCGTTCTTGACGCCGATTTTTACTACCATCTCGTCAAGTGGGTTTCCCGCTTGGAAGCCGCAGCTTCGGTGGACCACGCCGGCATGGAAAGGGCCAACGCGCGCGAGCAACGCGCCCTATCGCACCTCTGGCAAGTCCGAGGCGAGGTGCAGGATGCCGGTGCCGGCGTTTAGCGTGTACCACAGATGGCGGCCGGCATCGTCTAGTTAGCTAAGAGTAAGTTAGTACTTGTCTAGTGGGAGTAGATAGTTAACTTGGCTATGATGGTTGTCAACGTGGAAGTTCAGTACTCTATATGTGGATCAGACCTATTACTTTGCTCTGAATGTTGAACTTTCCGTTTGAACGTATGGAATGGGCTGTTATTTTTTTAAATGGGTTGTATTTGTCCTCCACGAGTTTAGAAGCTGACTTGTGGGACTAGCAAGTTGACGCGTACACAATCATGAGATGATTGTACATGGAGAGGATGACAGCAGGGACCCGCCAAGGTCATGGCAGTACGCAAGCAAGTGCCTCCTTATTTCAAGCCAATAAAAAAATGGCTCCTCCTAGTGGATTTCTGACATCTGGGTCCCATGCCATTGTCAACGTAATCAATAAACGAGAGAATTGCACAATGAGGCTAACACCAAGGACCCAGCAGCTCGCCCAATTATTTTTGTTTTGGGTTAATTTGATATATGCCTCCGAGAAATGCCACTGCAATTTCCAAACTTTGAAAATGCCATTTCATGCCATTTCTAGTGGCATTTTTTGAAGTCTGGAGTGGCGTTTTTCAAAGTTTGCAAACTGCAGTGGCATATTTCAAAGTTTGCAAAAATTGCAGTGGCATTTTTCAAAGTTTGGAAATTGCTGTGGCATTTTTATGAATCGCCATAATTGGAGTGGCATTTATCTAATTTGTTTTTGAGACGGAAGCAGGGTGTCAACTGGGCTGTGCGGGACACTTTGGCCTGTCTAGACAGCCTTTTCTTTTATGTTTACCACAGACCAGCCCAGTAGTTTTTTTTTCTTTCTGAAAATGGCTAGCCTAGTTTTTTTGTGATTTGTCAAGTAAGTCGCTTTATTAGGCCTGTTGGGCTGCAAATCTTTCAAGACGAGGAGAGCTTCATTCGGCTGGCCGAGAAAATGGCCTATCAGTAATGAGAAATGGGTTGTCATTTTTAAAACACATCAAACCGGCAATTAGTTTCAAATATCTTTTTTTTCATTTCGAGATTCTAAATTGCATTGATTTTTATGCGTGGACAATCTATTGGATTTTATGTTGATATACATTTATTTTTAAAATCAGTCTGAATATGACTCGAAATTTCGGGATTAAAAACAGTTCAGACCGCACCGAAATATGCAAAATTTTGTATAATTTTTTAACCATGGCCACAATATGGGCTGTAATGCTAACAAAAAGAATATGGGCTCCAAAAAACCCGTAAGAATTTGCAAATGGGCTATAAACTATTTGAAATAATGGCAAATGGGTTGTATGCTGTTTTCCACAGATCTGAGGCTTTCCATAGATGGCCGGTATACTGTTGGATGTCCATCCAACGGCCGTCGTGCTTCTTCAATCTCTGCTCTTCCTCCTCCACCCGCTCAAACAAGTGCCCGCAGGACTGCCTGCTCCCTCCTCCCCGCGGCCGGCTGTGCTGCCGTGCAGGCCTCACCGCCCCACCGGCCATCCCTCCACTCACCCACAGTCCCACACCTGCTGTTATTCTCCGGTGACAGCAGAAGAACCAGTAAACCCTTGTACACTCATACTCCCCTCCACGTGGGAAACAACTGCCGAGTTTTCCCTGCCTCCGTGTCGTTCCCTTCCTAGGCCTCGCCGCCGTCCACCGCCCTGGTGCTCTCGGCGTGGTATGGTCAACGTGGTCAACGACCGACATGCATCTGAAGTGGACTGTACATGGAGAGGCTGACAACCGGGTCCACGACCGCACGCAAGGAAATGCCTCCTTATTACGCGCAAAATAATGATTCCTCCACCTGACATCTGGGACCCACCAAAAGGGCCTCTGTATTTCGCGAAAAAAAGTTACCGCCGCTGACAGCTCGGACCCACCAGCTATATCTTCGCACGCAAGGAAGTGACTCCTTATTACGCCCAAAAAAAGAATACTCCCCGTACGATGTCCACTAAGTTGACGGGGCCTACTAAGTTTACGGGGACGAAGGGCTTTGTCAACTTAGTCAATATGCACGATTCTAGCTCGACTGGCCGTAGTGCTTCTTCAACCTCTGGTCTTCTTGCTCCAGCCGCCCAAAGCAGCGCCGGTCGTGCCACCTGCTCCTGCCTCCCGTGGCCGGTTGTGCTGCCGTGGAGGCCTCACCGCCCCCATACTACTCCCACCGCTAGCCAGGCCATCCCTCCACTCCACTCACCCACACTCCCTGTTATTCTACGGTGACGGCAGCGCAGCCGAACCAGTGAACCCTCGTACTCCTCTCCGTGTAGGCATCCACTGCCGCGTCTTCCCCGGATCTGCGTAGTCCCCTTCCTAGGCCTCACCGTCGTCCACCGCTGTGGTGCTCTCGGCGCGGCGTGGTCAATGTGGTCAACGACCGAATTCCATCGGAAGAATAATGTACGTGAAGAGGCTAACAGCTGGGTCCACGGCAGCTGCAAGGAAGTGCCTCCTTATTACGCGAAAAATAATTATTCCTCCACCTGACAGTATGGACCCACCGGACCGGCCACCAGTATTTCACGAAAAAAATGTTTGCCCCTGGCTGCTGGGACCCACCCGATGGGTCACCATATTTCGCGAAAAAAACGTTCCCCCTACTGTCAGATCGGACCCACCGGAAGTGCCTCCTTATTACGCACAAAAAAATGAATACCCCCTTGCTAGCTGGGACCCACCTTGGTGGGAGGCTGACTTGTGGGCCTACTAAGTTGACGGGGATGGAGGGCTTTGTCAACTTAGTCAATATAAACGATTCTAGCTCAAGTGACCGTATGATGTCCATCCAATGGCCGTAGTGCTTCTTCAACCTCTGGTCTTCTTGCTCCAGCCGCTCAAAGCAGCGCCGGTCGTGCCACATGCTCCTACTTCCTGTGGCCGGATGTGCTGCCGCGGAGGCCTCACCGCCCCCTACTATTCCCACCGCTAGCCAGGCCCTATGGCGACGGCAGCCTCACACCGCGGCCAAACTAGGGAACCCTCGTACTCCTCTCCGCGCGAGCTTCCACTGCCGCGTCTTCCCCGACTCCCCATTGTCCCCTTCCTAGGCCTCGCTGTCGTCCACCGCCCTGGTGCTCTCGGCGCGGCGCGGTCAACATGGTCAAGGAATGACTTCCGTCGGACGTGGACTGCATGTGGAGATGCTGACAGCTGGGTCCACGGCCGCAGCAAGGAAGTGCCTCCTTATTACGCAGAAAATAATTATTCCTCCACCTGACAGCGGGGACCCACCAGACGGGCACCGTATTTCACGAAAAAAACGTTTCCCCCGGACTGTTGGGACCCACCAGCTGCACCTTCGCACGCAAGGAAGTGCGTCCGGGCAAAAAAAAAATGGTTCACCCCCCTGACTGCTAGGACCCACCAGCTACATCTTCGCACGCATGGAAGTGCGCCCGGGCAAAAAAAAACGATTCGCCCCCCTGACTGCTGGGACCCACCAGCTACATCTTCGCACACAAGGAAGTGCGTCCGGGCAAAAAAAAAGATTCGCCCCCCTGACTGTTGGGACCCACCAGCTACATCTTCGCAGGCAAGGAAGCGCCTGACAGTCGGGACCCACCTGGTCGAAGCGTACGTAGCGTTGTCATTCTGGTCGCGAACGTGTACATACATACTGGTCGATGTAGAGGCGCGCACGTGTCGTAGTAGAGGCGCGCATGTGTCGTAGTAGAGGCGTGCACGTAGCATGTACACGTATGTATAGCAGCGAGGGTGCAAGAAAGAAAATACGGCCACGTACGTACAAACGGGCAGGGTCTCAAACGCCTACTCGCACATATGCACATGGCTGGGTCGGAACGGAGAAACAACATCGTCGTCATCTTCATGGGGAGCCAACCGGCTGGGTCAGAACGGAATGCGTGGTCGTGTTCAACGGGAGGGCTTGGACGGAATAGGCGATGGAAACGAGGCCTAGCATACCGCACAACGGAGGAAACGGCCTTGTGTTCGACCGGCCACGTTCAAAACAGGATCCTCCTTGATCAGGAGGGGCCTGGTGTACCGCAAAACGGAGGAAACGGACCTCCTACGGTCGAAACGGGGGTCCTGTTGATCGGGAGGGGTGTGGCATACCGCAAAACGGACGAAACGGACTTTTGTTGGAGCGCTACGGTCGAAACGGGGGTCCTGTTCATCGGGAGGGGTGTGGCCTACCACAAAACGGGACTCCATGGGATACTGTTCGTCTCCACCGTCGACCTCCTCCAGCCTCCACGGGCTACCGTCGACCTCCTCCAGCCTCCATGGGCTCCTGTTCATCCAGCCTCCACCGTGCGCTACTCCACCGGCTACTATTCAACCACCCCTCCACCGTCTACTGTTCATCCAGCCCTCCACCATCTACTGTTCATCCAGCCCTCCACACCACGGGGTCCTGTTCAACCACCCCTCCACGGCCACCCCTCCACCGTCTACTGTTCATCCA
>NC_041387.1:189072845-189075522 GCF_002162155.2 Triticum dicoccoides | reverse complement strand
TCATCCAATCGATTGGCTTCAGTTAGCAGCAGTAGCGAAGGAATCGCTCCATCGGGTTCAGTTAACAGCCATCGATCGATCGCTTGGGTTCAGTAACGCGTAGCCTGCAGTGCAATCACTCGGGTTCAGTTAGAGCCAAACGCCTCGCTCGGGTTCAGTTAGAGCCAACGCCTCGCACACACGCGCGTATGTGTACGAGAGAAACGCACATCGCTCGGCCCCTAACCTCCCACCATAACCGGCAACTCCCCGAAATTTTTCTCCCCATTGCTTCTACCACGGTTTTTTCTGTCATGGACGGCCCAAAGAATGTCATGCAGCTGCGTCTCCGGCCCGCCCAGGATGAAAAGCCCATTTTCTGTCATGATTTTTTGTCATAGAAGTAGGAGCCCACCACATCTATGATGATATCGGGTTTTGTCACAATTATCGTCATAGAAGTGTCATATGTATGACAGAAAAAAATTCGTTCGGCCCAAAATGTCAGGGATGTGTCTTTTTTTGTAGTGAGAGCAGTGACTGTTGGATGTCCATCCAACGGCCGCAGTGCTTCTTCAATCTTTGATCTTCCTGCTCCAACCGCTCAAACCAGCGCCGGCGGGACTGCCTGCTCCCTCCTCCCGTGGCTGGCTATGCTGCCGCCAGGCTATCCCTCTACACACCCACACATCCTGTTATTTTTCGATGACGTCAGCCTCACCCCACAGCCGACCAGTCAGCGCTCATACACCCCTCAGCGTGGGCATCCGCTGCAGTGGCTTCGTTGGCTCCGGGTCGTTCTCTTCCTGGGCCTCGCCCTCGTCCACCACGTTTGTGCTCTCGGTGCGGTGAGGCCAACATGGTCAACAACAACAGCCATCGGAAGAGGCTGACAGTAGGGGTCCACATAAGGAAATGCCTCCTTATTACGCGCAAAATAATGATTCCTCCACCTAACAGCTGGAATCCACCAGAAGGCCTCTGTATTTCTTGAAAAAATGTTCCCCCCGCTGTCAGCTCGGACCCACCAGTTATATCTTCTCACACAAGGAAGTGCCTCCTTATTAAGCACAAAAAAATGAATACTCCCCCTGTTAGCTGGGATCCACCATTGTGGGAGGCTGACTTGTGGGCCTACGAAGATGACGGGGATGGAGGGCATTGTCAACTTAGTCAATATGAACGATTCTAGCTCTAGTGACCGTATGATGTCCATCCAACAGCCATAGTGCGTCTTCAACCTCTGGTCTTCTCGCTCCAGCCACCCAAAGCAGTGCCGGCCGTGCCGCCTGCTCCTACCTCCCATGGCTGACTGTGCTGCCGCGGAGGCCTCAGCGCCCCCTACTACTCCCACCGCTGGCCAGGGCATCCCTCCACTCACCCACACCCCATGTTATTCGGCAGTGACGGCAGCCTCACACCAAAGCCGAACCAGTGAACCCTCGTACTCCCCTCAGCGTGGGCATCCACTGCCGCGTCTTCCCCGGCTCCATGTTATCCCCTTCCTAGGCCTCGCCTCGTCCACCGCCTTGGTGCTCTCGGCGCTGTGTGGTCAACATAGTCAAGGAACGCCTTCCATTGGAAGAGTGTTGTACGTGGAGAGGCTGACAGCTGGGTCCATGGCCGCAGCAAGGAAGTGTCTTCTTATTACGCGGAAAATAATGATTCCTCCACCTGACAGCAGGGACCCACCGGACGGGCCACCATATTTCATGAAATAAATGTTTCGCCCCTGACTGCTCAGACCCATGAGCTACATGATGAGGATACAGACCTAGGGTAGGGTCATAGGCCTGACCTATACGTCCTACTCGAGGTTACTACCCAAGAAGGCATGAAGGTCAAGAGACAACATGAGACCCCCCGGTCGAAGATGTCGAGTCCAATGTACTCGACATCATGTCACTCGGGAGTCTCCCTACCTACTGTCACTCGACCAACCAGAGAATCACTTGACCTCCCGAAGACAAGGAGTCACTCAGCATTGTCACGACCGGTTTTTTCCGGGTATAAATTTCCAGAAAAAGACCGTCGTGCTCATCAGCCCCAGGATTACTGTTAGCTGATGAGGCTCCAACTTGATACAGAAATTCCAAGCAAATACAAAATATGTAGTACAAGACCGTTCTGGCCTGTGAGTACAACAAAAGGTTTCTAGTGGTTGATGGCGGAAGCGGGTTGTGAAACATCAGTGTCTATGGGACTCCATTTCCCAACAGGAACAGCTGACCAGGTTAACTCCTATCTTCGCGAGGCTGCTATCTCCATTGTGTGGGTTCCGGGGTTATCAACATGGCCGCTCCTCTCCGCGCAAGAAATCTAGCCAAGACAATAGCCAGGGACAAGCCAGTGAGTACTTTGAATGTACTCGCAAACATTATGAACACAGGTATAATATAACAATGATGTGCTAAAAATATTTTATGCTCATGACGTCAGTCAAAAATAGTAAATAAAATTCTGATGCGTGCAGGCGGTTATTTGTAAAAATGCAATAACATAGTAGTATTAAAATTTATGAAATAAATAACAAGCAATGCCACAGTCGGGCGTCTTAGCGACACCACATAAAGGGCTTTTAAAAGAAATGCCACAGTCGGGCGTCTGAGCGACACCACATAAAGGGCTCTAAAAGAAATGCCACAGTCGGGCATCTGAGCGACACCACATAAAGGGCTTTAAAAGAAATGCCACAGTC
>NC_041387.1:189072538-189072835 GCF_002162155.2 Triticum dicoccoides | reverse complement strand
AAATGCAACAGTCGGGCGTCTGAGCGACACCACATAAAGGGCTTTAAAATAAATGCCACAGTCGGGCGTCTGAGCGACACCACATAAAAGGGCTTTAAAATAAATGCCACAGTCGCGCGTCTGAGCGACACCACATAAAGGGCTTTAAAATAAATGCCACAGTCGGGCGTCTGAGCGACACCACATAAAGGGCTTTAAAAGAAATGCCACAGTCGGGCGTCTGAGCGACACCACACAAAGGGCTTTAAAATAAACAATCATAGTGAATATCCCGGAGGTAGAACCATCCCAGAGATA
>NC_041387.1:189065871-189072520 GCF_002162155.2 Triticum dicoccoides | reverse complement strand
CTTTAAAATAAATGCCACAGTCGCGCGTCTGAGCGACACCACATAAAGGGCTTTAAAATAAATGCCACAGTCGGGCGTCTGAGCGACACCACATAAAGGGCTTTAAAAGAAATGCCACAGTCGGGCGTCTGAGCGACACCTCATAAAGGGCTTTAAAAGAAATGCCACAGTCGGGCGTCTGAGCGACACCACACAAAGGGCTTTAAAATAAACAATCATAGTGAATATCCTGGAGGTAGAACCATCCCAGAGATACTCGATAATAACAATAATATCACGGGTTATCCAACAATAATAATAATCATAATTATCACAAGTCACAGGTAGTAGTTCCAGTTCTGGTTAACAGTTTCACCTCCGAAGACCGACACTAAGACCGACACTTGACCCATCCCATACTGTAATCCTTAACCATGGACACGGCTATTCGAATAGGTTTAATCTCTGCAGAGGGTGTACTCTTTACCCACGAGTAACGGATTTCTTTAGTCCATCGGGACTAATTCCGTCTACGGTCTTTTTGTTGAAAACACACCTAACTTGCACACACCAGCTTATCTCACACATGTCTGGAATCACCCACGACACCTGTTAAGCAAACTCTAAGTGGGGAGGCTACAACCTCGCGTAGCATGGTATCAAATTTATATCGCGCGCTCTAAGGGGTGGCCTCCCCTCTCGGTCCCAACCGGAAACACCCATGCCCCCGGACCAGGTGGCCTGCCTACCAGCTACAACCGGTATCTTCCACCATGGCCTCTCTGTACGGTGTGTGCTAGAAAGAGGTTGACAACTTACTGAACCGTACTCTACTTGCTGTAGAGACGAGTGGTAGTACGAAACAAGTATGGGGGTTACTGGCACAAGACTCGATCTACGGTCGACTCAGGAGGTTTAAGTATTCCCTGCATGATTAGCATAACGAATATATTTCAATCAATAGAGTCACCGCTCATATCACCTTGCCATGCCATACCAGACATAACCGTCCCGACGGAGACCGGCGACAAACTCATGCCTACCCAAGGCAGAGGTTTTCCCGGGTTCCTGCCGGTATGCATGCAAGGCACCTGAGGGTGATTATCATCACAAGTGTGTCCATTTCCAACAGCATGGAAATCAATAACATGCACCCATGCATATGATCATATCACATGAAATAACAAGTTCTCCAAAGTGAGGTGATGTTATGAACGTGTCATCGAACACACAAAAATATTATGCCGGGGTTCAGAATGCTTGCCTTCAATGTGTGGAAAGGCAGGGTGCACTCCAAAACTTTTTGAAAGCTTTCTCCTTCTCCAAAAATCCTAGTTTTGGAAATATTTAAATTAACACATAGTTTGAAAACAGCACAAAAAGTTGCTTGGAAAATTTTGTAATAAACATGAAAATAAACTAGACAATATTTGGGGAATGTAGGAAAAAGAATCAATTCATTTGGAGTTATATTTAAAAAGTTATAGGCAGTCAAAGATTTGGTCAAAATCTGTTTTTAAAAATAAAATAGAAAAAGAAAACGTTTCAGACAGAACACGCTTTCGGTGCAGGGAAAACATACTGGGGAGTTTACGCTTCCACTTAATCCCACGTGGACAGGTGCGGGGTCGCTGACAGTGGGTCCAGGGGCCCCACTAGTCAGGTTTGACTAGTCTTCTCCCTCCTCTTCCTCTGTCCCGAGCCGAGGTGGGGCGTCCGGCGATCGTCGTCGGCGAACGGCGTTTCTTCGCGGGCATCTGAGTGCAGGGATGGATCCGCCACTCCAAGGCGGTCCTTCCGGTGGTCGCAGGGTCGCCGGGGGTGGAGGGAGTCGCCGGCGGCGAGCTCCATGGCGGAGGGGTTTCAGTGACAAAGTGATTTTGTGGCGGCGATGGCTCCCGATCAAAATCAAGTAGGGGGTTGGGTTCCTGGAAGGAAGGAGGTGTTCTTGGTGAAGAGAAATGGGAGGGAGAGGCCCTGGTGGCGCTGGAATGGACGGGACAGTGGCGGCGGCAGGAGTTGCCGGAGATGAAGAAGACGACCTCCTCAGGTCGATTGGCTGCCATGGGGAAACTAGGGAGGAGGACTGAGGTTGCATGCATGCTCGGATGAGTTCGGAGGTCCTTATATAGGCGAGGCAAGGCGGTTCCGTGGCGACCGGCGATAAGGACGACGGCGAACCGCCTCCCTGTAGCGTCAGGGCGTCGTGGCGACGACGAGAGCTAGCCGACGAGCGGGGGATAAGCTTGCGCTGTTCCTTGGGGCAGGTGGCGAGCCCGGGTGGCTTTGGCGGCGCCGACCGCGGCAGAGGCGCGCTGCGGCCGCCGGTGTGCCGCCAAAAGCTCTGTTGGCGGCGCTGTAGGCTGCCAGGGTGGCTTGACGCGTTGCTGTGAGGAGGGTCGTGCGTGGCGAGGTGCTGTAGAGCGGGCCAAAATCCAGGGGGACGAGCGTGTCGGCTCGGGCGCGCAGCTGCAATTGGCGCGCTCTGGGCGCGTCCAGTGCACGCACAGAAGGTGTTTGATGAAATGCCAGGGTGGCCAAAACTGCTAGGGATCAAGTGCAAATCCACAGGTCTGGGTTGGAGACCATTAGTAGGCTACTAGACAACATGGTTTGGACAGATGGACAAGTTCATCACACAAACCTATAATCATGCCAAAACTGTTCATGCCCACAGAGTGTTTGACAAAATGCCAGAGGCATCTAGGCAGGTCTTGGAGGGGCCAAATCTTCCACATTGAAGTCTCTTTGGATGCAAGAGGGAGTGGTGTGGTTATTTGGACAAAAGGGGAAACTTGCTAGTGCAAGTTTTGCAACACTACATTCCTGGACAGGAAGTAATTGGCATCATTTCATGAATCAAAAATGATCAAATGAGTGTATGCTCCTGGACTTAGGGGTTTAGTAGGGTGGTCTACAAGTAGGATAAAAAATCAAGGGCCAGAGGGCAAGTAAGACTAAGGTTGCTGTACAAACTATCACGATGGACCAGAATGAAGATGAGGTTGGTTCTCTCAAAAATATCAAAGATCATCCCTGGATTATTGCATATAATGGAATAATATGATCCTACTGACATCCCATAATTTTGGTGGAAGCTAGAAACAAATATTTAAAAGGGTTGTAGTGCAAAGTTGCTCTCTGGACCAGAGAAGAAAATTGGGTGTAGAGCTCAAAATATTCAATGAATGGAATATATTAGTGCACAAAAGTGATTTAGAGACATCACATGACATCTCCAAATTTTGGTTGGATTTTTAGAATAATATATCAAATGGTTGTAGTTCAAAAAGAGCTCCAAATTTTAAAACAAGTCATTTTAAGGAATAAAGCTCAGAGTGAAATAATTTAATAAATAAATCTCCTGATTGAAAGATGTTTTTAAAAGAGAGGGAAAATAAGTCCAATATGTTTTGGAAGGATCCACTTGGGAAAAACTCCTTAATATTAAAATAAAAGTTTTGAAATCAACAGGGATATTCTTGCAGACAAAAATTTTAAACTCTTGGCAAAATTTTAATAACAAAAACCTGGTTAAATTTTTGGGGCGTTACAATACTACCCCCCTTAAGAAAAAATCTCGTCCTCAAGATTTGCTAAGAGCCGTTGTGAAAAACAAATACTCCATGTGTGTACGAGCGGTTGTGAGTCTGCTGTCGGGGTGCTGCGTGAATAAAAATAATCCATGTAGTGTGGGATAAATGATGCAGCAATTCAGTAAAAAGAAAACACATACTAGGATCTTTCGCGGTTACACAAGTTAATCATGAAGAAAATTACTCATACCAGTAGAAACTAAATACTCGACTCGTCGCACAAATTTGGGGTACCATGCATAAGATACACGCAAATATAAATGCTGCAAAAACAAATACAGTAGTGACGTCTAAAATGAAAACGGTAACTGGGTGGGGTCCTGATAAAATGTCTCTGGTAAAGGGATACACTCCTCTTCTATCGGAGGAAGTGGATTGACCAGTCGATGTATGCGTCTCTCCAGGTCGGGCCTCAGTGGTCTGCCGATGGCAATCTGAGGATTCGGATCAGTGAGATCCTGGAGATAATCCATCACTCGTTGGTTCAAATGCTCTTGAGCGATGATGTACTAGATAAGGTTGGCCAGAACTGGGTCTCTCTCAATACGCCCACCGGGAAAAGACGTAACTTCTCCGGGTGCTGCACGGCTCGGAAAGTAATAATATCCTCGTTCGCGGGCATAGGGTACTGCGGATCGAAGGCGAGCAATCGCTTCTTTCGTAGCAGCTTCTATGGCCAAGTGTGGGGTTGGCATAGATTTCCCCATGAAGGAAACTTCCGTTGGATTTTGATTGGAGTCTACGGGAGGGATGTGCACTGCTGCCCAATATTCCGAGGTGGAAGGGGTGATTCTCGATTTGAACAACTCATACTGGGGTGGCTGGGTAGAACCCATGGTACTGCAGGTAAAGTCCCACAATATTTTGACAAAGCTACCTGGGGTTGCATCTGGGGTTCTCAGATAAATACTGGGGCTCGGCATGACAGGAAAAGTTGTGAGGGTGGTGCACAAGGTGTGGGGTGCTGGGTAAGATCACAAGGTGGCCTTTATATAGAAATGAAGCTGGGTCATTTTTACCGTGGTGGAAGGTAATAAATTTGCCAGCTTAGCTCCAGAGGTTGGGTCAGTGTCAGAGATACACATATCTCATAAAGAGATGTGTTACTGTGGTTGTCGTCGGTTGGTTTTGGTAGCTGTGCCCGGAAATTATGCAACTGGGCGCTGACAAAAAAATGCAAGGCTATTATTAAAATAGAGGCACAACGACAGGATGCGTTTATATACAAGGTCGCACGATTACAAAGCGAGGATACACTGAAACTCGGTGCTACTCGCACGGCTTAATCTACCTCGTTTATGTCTAAACGGGCGTGCCTGGTGGATGTCGAGTCTTCTCCACGTGTCTCACTGCCGGGATTAGTCGGAGATGGCGGAGGAACTGCAGGGTCGGGGTAGTGATGATGACCATCGCGGGGATTGTTAGCCACAATCCCGTTGGAGTGTGTTCCCAAAAGGCGACGAAGCACTTCTGGGGGCATCAAAGCATCTCGGTTGGTGGCTGGAGCTGATCTCGGGGTCTCGATCGGTTGTCCAAACAGCACGACTGGGTTGTCGGCGTTGGGCTCGTTTTCTTCTCTCGCCGGGGCTCGACGAACCAGCTCTCCACGAGCTGCAATTAAATCAATAGTGATTTGATCGCACAGTTCCTCTAGTGCACTTACATAGCGCACCAGGTGCAACAATGCAGGATCTGTCTCGTGATCTCCGTTGGCAACTTGGGGTGGTCTACCATACCCTTCACGTCTGGGGTAGTAGTGGAACGAGCGACAGTTAACTCTGGGCGACAAGTGCCTGAGATGAACTATAGCCTCTCGAGCAGCTAGTTATATGGCTTGTGGCTCAAAGGAAGTTGTTCTTCCGGTAGGGGCGCTCGGGTGCTATACCCCTACCGTAGATGTGCACAGTGGCCCAGAATTGGTGGTCCTCACCGCTCATGGGTCCTTGGTACACAACATATTCTGGTGGCTCCTCTAACGCATAGGCACGACGGGTGAGGTTTGCGAGGATGGTCACAAAACCTCCAAGGTTGGTTGCTGTGGTCTCGTTGTGCACTATGGGGCCAGGCATTGTGGCTAGGTTGGGGAAGAGATTGTGCTGTGCTGGGTTGAGGCTAGCGTGCCCTTTTTATAGAAAAGGGAACGGAGTCTTCCATCGCACACTTGCGAATGAGACATTTTTGCCATCGGTCACTGGTGTGCGATCGACAGGCTAGGCTGATAGGTTGGGCACCGACTGCCAAAAGTGTCGGGATTACTGTGTGGCTATCTTGCACGAGAAGCTTGGCTGGGGTTTGGCTAAGGTCTAGTGGGTTGGTTTGCCTAAGTTTTTTGACCTGGCTAAGATAGGATTAGCCAATGGTCAGCCTGGCTCTGATACCAAGTCTGTCACGACCGGTTTTTTCCGGGTATAAATTTCCAGAAAAAGACCGTCGTGCTCATCAGCCCCAGGATTACTGTTAGCTGATGAGGCTCCAACTTGATACAGAAATTCCAAGCAAATACAAAATATGTAGTACAAGACCGTTCTGGCCTGTGAGTACAACAAAAGGTTTCTAGTGGTTGATGGCGGAAGCGGGTTGTGAAACATCAGTGTCTATGGGACTCCATTTCCCAACAGGAACAGCTGACCAGGTTAACTCCTATCTTCACGAGGCTGCTATCTCCATTGTGTGGGTTCCGGGGTTATCAACATGGTCGCTCCTCTCCGCGCAAGAAATCTGGCCAAGACAATAGCCAGGGACAAGCCAGTGAGTACTTTGAATGTACTCGCAAACATTATGAACACAGGTATAATATAACAATGATGTGCTGAAAATATTTTATGCTCATGACGTCAGTCAAAATAGTAAATAAAATTCTGATGCGTGCAGGCGGTTATTTGTAAAAATGCAATAACATAGTAGTATTAAAATTTATGAAATAAATAACAAGCAATGCCACAGTCGGGCGTCTTAGCGACACCACATAAAGGGCTTTTAAAAGAAATGCCACAGTCGGGCGTCTGAGCGACACCACATAAAGGGCTCTAAAAGAAATGCCACAGTCGGGCGTCTGAGCGACACCACATAAAGGG
>NC_041387.1:189054958-189065580 GCF_002162155.2 Triticum dicoccoides | reverse complement strand
ATAAAGGGCTTTAAAAGAAATGCCACAGTCGGGCGTCTGAGCGACACCACATAAAGGGCTTTAAAATAAATGCCACAGTCGGGCGTCTGAGCGACACCACATAAAGGGCTTTAAAATAAATGCCACAGTCGGGCGTCTGAGCGACACCACATAAAGGGCTTTAAAAGAAATGCCACAGTCGGGCGTCTGAGCGACACCACACAAAGGGCTTTAAAATGAACAATCATAGTGAATATCCTGGAGGTAGAACCATCCCAGAGATACTCGATAATAACAATAATATCACGGGTTAGCCAACAATAATAATAATCATAATTATCACAAGTCACAGGTAGTAGTTCCAGTTCTGGTTAACAGTTACACCTCCGAAGACCGACACTAAGACCGACACTTGACCCATCCCATACTGTAATCCTTAACCATGGACACGGCTATTCGAATAGGTTTAATCTCTGCAGAGCGTGTACTCTTTACCCACGAGTTACGGATTTCTTTAGTCCATCGGGACTAATTCCGTCTACGGTCTTTTTGTTGAAAACACACCTAACTTGCACACACCAGCTTATCTCACACGTGTCTGGAATCACCCACGACACCTGTTAAGCAAACTCTAAGTGGGGAGGCTACAACCTCGTGTAGCATGGGATCAAATTTATATCGCGCGCTCTAAGGGGTGGCCTCCCCTCTCGGTCCCAACCGGAAACACCCATGCCCTCGGACCAGGTGGCCTGCCTACCAGCTACAACCGGTATCTTCCACCATGGCCTCTCTGTATGGTGTGTGCTAGAAAGAGGTTGACAACTTACTGAACCGTACTCTACTTGCTGTAGAGACGAGTGGTAGTACGAAACAAGTATGGGGTTTACTGGCACAAGACTCGATCTACGGTCGACTCAGGAGGTTTAAGTATTCCCTGCATGATTAGCATAACGAATATATTTCAACCAACAGAGTCACCGCTCATATCACCTTGCCATGCCATACCAGACATAACCGTCCCGACGGAGACCGGCGACAAACTCATGCCTACCCAAGGCAGAGGTTTTCCCGGGTTCCTGCCGGTATGCATGCAAGGCACATGAGGGTGATTATCATCACAAGTGTGTCCATTTCCAACAGCATGGAAATCAATAACATGCACCCATGCATATGATCATATCGCATGAAATAACAAGTTCTCCAAAGTGAGGTGATGTTATGAACGTGTCATCGAACACACAAAAATATTATGCCGGGGTTCAGAATGCTTGCCTTCAATGTGTGGAAAGGCAGGGTGCACTCCAAAACTTTTTGAAAGCTCTCTCCTTCTCCAAAAATCCTAGTTTTGGAAATATTTAAATTAACACATAGTTTGAAAACAGCACAAAAAGTTGCTTGGAAAATTTTGTAATAAATATGAAAATAAACTAGACAATATTTGGGGAATGTAGGAAAAAGAATCAATTCATTTGGAGTTATATTTAAAAAGTTATAGGCAGTCAAAGATTTGGTCAAAATCTGTTTTTAAAAATAAAATAGAAAAAGAAAACGTTTCAGACAGAACACGCTTTCGGTGCAGGGAAAACGTACTGGGGAGTTTACGCTTCCACTTAATCCCACGTGGACAGGTGCGGGGTCGCTGACAGTGGGTCCAGGGTGCCCACTAGTCAGGTTTGACTAGTCTTCTCCCTCCTCTTCCTCTGTCCCGAGCCGAGGCGGGGCGTCCGGCGATCGTCACCGGCGAACGGCGTTTCTTCGCGGGCAGCTGAGCGCAGGGATGGATCCGCCACTCCTAGGCGGTCCTTCCGGTGGTCGCAGGGTCGCCGGGGGTGGAGGGAGTCGCCGGCGGCGAGCTCCGTGGCGGAGGGGGTTTCGGTGACAAAGTGATTTTGTGGCGGCGATGGCTCCCGATCAAAATCAAGTAGGGGGTTGGGTTCCTGGAAGGAAGGAGGTGTTCTTGGTGAAGAGAAATGGGAGGGAGAGGCCCTGGTGGCGCTGGAATGGACGGGACAGTGGCGGTGGCAGGAGTTGCCGGAGATGAAGAAGACGACCTCCTCAGGTCGATTGGCTGCCATGGGGAAACTAGGGAGGTGGACTGAGGTTGCATTCATGCTCGGATGAGTTCGGGGGTCCTTATATAGGCGAGGCAAGGCGGTTCCGCGGCGGCCGGTGATAAGGACGACGGCGAACCGCCTCCCTGTAGCGTCAGGGCGTCGTGGAGACGACGGGAGCTAGCCGACGAGCGGGGGATAAGCTTGCGCTGTTCCTTGGGGCAGGTGGCGAGCCCGGGTGGCTTTGGCGGCACCGACCGCGGCAGAGGCGCGCTGCGGCTGCCGGTGTGCCGCCAAAAGCTCTGTCGGCGGCGCTGTAGGCTGCCAGGGTGGCTTGGTGCGTTGCTGTGAGGAGGGTAGTGCGTGGCGAGGTGCTGCAGAGCGGGCCAAAATCCAGGGGGACCAGCGTGTCCGCTCGGGCACGCGGCTGCAATTGGCGCGTTCTGGGCGCGTCCAGTGCATGCACAGAAGGTGTTTGATGAAATGCCAGGGTGGCCAAAACTGCTAGGGATCAAGTGCAAATCCACAGGTCTGGGTTGGAGACCATTAGTAGGCTACTAGACAACATGGTTTGGATAGATGGACAAGTTCATCACACAAACCTATAATCATGCCAAAACTGTTCATGCCCACAGAGTGTTTGACAAAATGCCAGTGGCATCTAGGCAGGTCTTGGAGGGGCCAAATCTTCCAGATTGAAGTCTCTTTGGATGCAAGAGGGAGTGGTGTGGTTATTTGGACAAAAGGGGAAACTTGCTAGTGCAAGTTTTGCAACACTACATTCCTGGACAGGAAGTAATTGGCATCATTTCATGAATCAAAAATGATCAAATGAGTGTATGCTCCTGGACTTAGGGGTTTAGTAGGGTGGTCTACAAGTAGGATAAAGAATCAAGGGCCAGAGGGCAAGTAAGACTAAGGTTGCTGTACAAACTATCATGATGGACCAGAATGAAGATGAGGTTGGTTCTCTCAAAAATCTCAAAGATCATCCCTGGATTATTGCATATAATGGAATAATATGATCCTACTGACATCCCATAATTTTGGTGGAAGCTAGAAACAAATATTTAAAAGGGTTGTAGTGCAAAATTGCTCTCTGGACCAGAGAAGAAAATTGGGTGTAGAGCTCAAAATATTCAATGAATGGAATATATTATTGCACAAAAGTGATTTAGAGACATCACATGACATCTCCAAATTTTGGTTGGATTTTTAGAATAATATATCAAATGGTTGCAGTTCAAAAAGAGCTCCAAATTTTAAAACAAGTCATTTTAAGGAATAAAGCTCAGAGTGAAATAATTTAATAAATAAATCTCCTGATTGAAAGATGTTTTTAAAAGAGAGGGAAAATAAGTCGAATATGTTTTGGAAGGATCCACTTGGGAAAAACTCCTTAATACTAAAATAAAAGTTTTGAAATCAGGGATATTCTTGCAGACAAAATTTTTAAACTCTTGGCAAAATTTTAATAACAAAAACCTGGTTAAATTTTTGGGGTGTTACAAGCATGCAACGGACACACATTCACTCTGTAGTCAATAAGGTCATTAACAGCACTTAAGGCTGGTGTTACCAGTAACGCCACCACTTTATGTACATTAACTCCCTTGTAATGGAGGGCGGGAGAGGTCCTGGCGAACTCTATATAAGCCACTCTCCTCCTCTGAGACAAGGGTTCGCACCCCCTATAACATCACACATATAATCCAATCCACCACCGAGACGTAAGGTTGTTACTTCCTCCGAGAAGGGCCTGAACTCGTAAAACTCGTGTGTACACCTTCACCATAGCTGAGATCTTGCCTCTCCATACCTACCCCCCCCCCCTTTCTACTGCCAGTCTTAGAACCACGACAGTTGGCGTCCACCATGGGGCAAGTGTCTTAGCGACTTATTGGTGAAGTTGCAAGTTTTTCCGATCATCATCATGGTTTCCGGCGGCGAGTTGGCTGAGGGCCGCAAGATCCGTCTCGGCGCGCTCGTTTTTGTCGCCGACGACTCGGCGTGGCTTCAGGAAGCTCCACTTGACGTTGAGGCACTCCCCGTCCGGGGGGCGACGCACTTTCGCGCGTGCGTTCGTGGTGTCCTTCTTCGGCAGCCATCGACCCAGTATCAGTCAGTCCCGATGGTATCTTCCCTCCCTGCTGTCCGCCGTTGCAAGTGATCCGGTTGATCGCGGCTTCAGCGGTGGGTGAAACACGCGGTGGCTCGGCGTTCGGCCACTCATAAAGTCGCGGCAATCGAGCCCGACGAAACTCTCCACGACCTATTAGATCTGTCGACTGGCTCCATGGAGACTACATCTGAGTGCGATAGCAGCGACCCTGTGGCTGAAGTCCTGATGGTCGATGGTCCACACGGCCAACTTGGCTTCCGTCGCAAAGACGGCGAGGAGGGTGGCGGCGATCCGTCGCACATCCATGAGGAATATCAACCCGAACCCCTCTCTTCACAGCAGAGGGAAGAATTTTGTCGCCGCAACATGGATGCGCTCCACACGCCCATCGTTGGAGAAACCCCCGAGGCTCGGGCCTTGGAGGAGGTGCGCTTGGCTAATTTGGCTGAGTGCACTCGGCTGGAGAACCTGCAGCGCACTCTCGACGAGCGAGCTCGGGAGCGGGTCCCTGAGTCTAGTCGACGACAGCTTTTCCCGACTCCGCCTAAGGTATACCGTACTCCGATTCAGAACCTCACGGCTGCGGCCTGTATTACAGAGTCGATCCAACCTTCCCAGTTGGAGGCTAGCCGAGGGTTGATGCAGATCCGGGCCTTGCTCCGGGTAGCGGGAGAGCAGAATACTGCAGTGTCTCAGTCGCGGAATAGGATTCACAGCAGATCGGTAGTAGCAGATACAGTTCAGTCGGCCCATAGCACAAGATCGCCCCTGCGGCATGAAGGCCGTGGGCAGTATGATCGACAGTTCGACCGCGACAATCGTCATTGAGTGCCTACACGTCCTCCGAGGAGTGCGTAGTACATGCCTCGGCAGAACGATGACAGACGTCATCACAGTGACGAGCGCAGAGCTCCAGTCGACCCAAGAGAGCCAGGCTTCGATGCGAGATACATTCCCGTTCAAGCCCTGGTCGACCGGAACAGAGCGCATAGAGAATACCCTGGCAGAGATCGTCCGAGTGGCAGCAGATTGCATGTTTCAGGCCTAGAGTGTTTCAGCAGAGCCATCAGGGTAGCAGTGATTCGTCCCAACTTTAGGTTGGCAATCGGAGTCAGTAAGTTCACTAGAGAATCCAAGCTTGAGACCTGGCTTGAGGATTACCGAGTGGCTGTGCGGATTGGAGGCGGAAACAATGAGAAAGCGACGACATATCCCTCTTATGTTGGAAGGGTTGGCCTGAGCGTGGTTGACTCAGTTGACTCCAGGCAGTATTCACAGTTGGGAGGAGCTAGCTCGAGTGTTCGTAAGAACTTTTGAGGGCACGTGCAAGCGACCAGCAGGGTTGCCTGAGTCACAGCATTGTGTGCAAAAGTTGAATGAGACTTTGAGGGAATTCATTCAGAGATGGACCACTTTGCATCACACCGTTGAAAATGTATCTGAGCATCAAGCAGTGTGCGCTTTCAAGGAAGGCATCAAGTAGCGAGAGTTGGTCCTGAAATTCGGTCGGACTGGGGATATGACTCTGACTCAGATGATGGAGATAGCTACCCAGTACGCTAACGGAGAAGAAGAGGATCGAGTCCGTAGGGGGAGAGTAAACCAGTCGGCCAAGAGGTCGGTGGGGGTAACTCCAGTCGGAAACAGAAGCGTAACACTGAGCCAGCGGCACCCGGTGAGATTGCAGCAGTGGCTCAAAGAAAGTTTAAGGGAAAACCTAAGGGGCCCTGGCCCCCAAAGAAGGTAAAGGATCAAGCAGGAAATGATGTGCTGGATTTGCCATGTCACATCCACACGAAGAAACATGAACAAGGTAATCTGATTTACCCGAAGCATACCACTCGACAATGTCGACTCGTGATCCAGCAGTTCTGAGAGAAACAGCCCAATGAGAAGGAGAAAGAGTCGGACAAAGATGAGGATGAAGAGGAAGACGATGGTTATCCCAAAGTCAATTCCACTCTCATGATTTTTGCTGATGTTGCGAGCAAGAGTTGGTTGAAAGTTATCAACAGAGAGGTGAATATGGTTGCCCCGGCGACAACCACCACGTACCTGAAATGGTTCCAGACAGCCATCACATTCGACCAGTCAGACCATCCAGCTCATGTAGCCACCCCCGGGAGGCAAGCGCTGGTGGTCGACCCTGTGGTCGAAGGCACTCGACTGACTAAAGTGCTGATGGACGGTGGTAGCGGTCTGGATATCCTTTATGCTGAAACTTTGAAGGGGATGGGCATCCTGATGTCCAAGCTTAGCGAGAGCAATATGAGCTTCCATGGTGTTATCCCCGGAAAGAAAGCCGAATCACTCGGCCAGATCGCTCTCGACGTGGTTTTCGGTGATTCCAAACATTATCGTAAGGAAAAGTTGACATTTGAAGTTGTAGATTTCCAGAGTGCTTATCATGCCATTCTGGGAAGGCCTGCGTACGCGGTTTCATGGCTCGACCGTGTTACGTGTACCTCAAGTTGAAGATGCTTGTTCCCAAGGGTGTGATCACAGTTACTGGCAATCGGCAGAAGGCGGAGGAATGCTTCCAAAAGGGTTCCAAAATTGCCGAATGCAGATGGCAGCTGTTGAACTTCAAGAGTATCAGAAGAATGCATATCTGAGTGATCTACTCCGAGCCAAGAAGCATGCCACATATTCTGCACAGTCGTCTGGTGAAACGAAGCCGATTCGTATTCACCCGACCGATCCCAATGCCGCGCCGACTCATATATCAACGACACTCGACAGCAAATAGGAAGAAGCGCTCATCCAGTTCCTCCGTGAGAACTGGGACATCTTTGCACGGAAACCCTCGGACATGCCGGGCGTACCTAGAACCGGCTGAGCACCGTTTGCTTGTCGACCCCATGGCAAAGCCCGTCAAAGAGCACCTTCAACGGCCCACCATGCAGAAGAGGAAAGCGATTGGCAAAGAGGTGGTTCGGCTGCTAGCAGCGGAGTTCATCCGAGAGATCTACCACTACGAGTGGCTTGCCAATGTAGTCATGGTCCCTAAGAAGGACGATTCACTCCGTATGTGCATTGATTTCAAGCATATCAATCGGGCCTGCCCGAAAGATCACTTCCCTCTCCCCCGCATGGATCATATTATTGACTCGACTGCGGGGTGTGAGCGCTTGTCTTTTCTAGATGCATATTCCGGGTATCATCAGATCCGACTGTATGGTCCCGATGAAATAAAAACAGCTTTCATCACCCCATTCGGGTGCTTTTGCTATGTCACCATGCCATTCAGTCTTAAAAATGCTGGAGCCACATTCATGAGGATGATTCAGAAGTGTCTGCTCACCCAAATCAGTCAGAATGTGGAGGCATACATGGATGACATCGTGGTCAAGTCTCGCAAAGGTTCCGACCTATTGACTGGCCTCGCAAAAACCTTTGCCAACCTAAGGAGGTATGATATCAAGCTTAATCTGTCAAAGTGCACGTTCGGGGTTCTCGGAGGAAAGTTACTTGGTTTTTCTCGTTTCCGAATGAGGGATCGATGCAAATCCAGAAAAAGTTGATACCATCCTCCGAATGAAACGCCCTGTGCGAGTGCATGACGTTCAGAAATTGACTGGTTGTTTGGCCGCCTTGAGTCGATTCATTTCTCGTCTCGATGAAAAGGCCTTGCCTCTTTACCGACAGATGAAGAAATCTGATAAGTTCGAGTGGACTGAGGAAGTTGATGCAGCGTTTGCAGAACTCAAAACCCTGCTTTCCACCCAGCCGGTGCTCGCTGCGCCAATCAGCAAAGAGCCTTTACTGCTTTATATTGCAGCCACTAGACAAGTTGTTAGCACAGTACTCATGGTCGAGCGAGTAGAGGAAGGAAAACCTTACAAGGTTCAGCGCCCAGTTTATTATCTCTCTGAAGTTTTGACTCCATCCAAGCAACGATATCCTCATTATCAAAAGCTTGTCTATGGAATATACATGACCATGAAGAAGGTTGCACATTACTTCTCTGATCACTCTATTACTGTCGTCAGCGACGCACCATTGTCTGAGATTCTGAATAATAGAGATGCAACTGGTCGAGTGGCAAAATGGGCGATTGAACTCCTTCCACTGGACATCAAGTTTAAGGCAAAGAAAGCTGTCAAGTCCCAATCAATCGCAGATTTCCTTGCCGAGTGGATTGAGCAGCAACTGCCGACTCAAGTTCACTCGGAACATTGGACTATGTTCTTCGATGGATCCAAGATGCTAAACGGATCAGGGGTTGGGGTAGTATTGGTGTCCCCCCGTGGAGACAAGCTTAACTATGTTCTCCAGATTCCTTTTGATTCCTCCAATAATGAAGCGGAATATGAAGCACTTTTATACGGGTTGCGTATGGCCATTTCACTCGGCATCTGTCGCTTATACGGTGACTCAGATTTGGTGGTGAATCAAGTGATGAAGGAATGAGATGTCAGAAGTCCAGCCATGACTAGTTATTGCAATGCTGTTAGGAAGCTGGAAAAGAAGTTTGAAGGGTTGGAGCTTCACCATATACCCCGATTGAAAAATCATGCTGCAGATGAGTTGGCAAAGATAGGTTCAAAGATAGAAGCCATTCCCCGCAATGTGTTCTTGGAACATATTCATTCACCTTCAGTTCAGGAAGATCCTTTAACTAAAGAGTCGCCACAGCCCAAGAGTACCAAAGATTCGACTGAAGTTGAAATCCCAGTCGTGGTCGACTTGGTCATGGAGGTTTTGGTCGTTACTCCCGAATGGACGGTGCCGTACATTGCATACATTCTTAGGAAAGAATTTTCGGAGGATGAAGAAGAGGCTCGACAGATCGTCCGGCGATCTAAGGCCTTTACTGTGATAAAGGGGCAGTTGTTCAGAGAAAGTGCAGCTGGAGTCTACCAGAAGTGCATCACGCCAGAAGAAGGCCGAGTGATCCTCAATGATATTCACTCGGGGACCTGTGGTCACCACGGTCCTCTCGGACCATCATGGCCAAAGCATACCGAGCCGGATTTTACTGGCCTCGGGCCAATGAGATGGCTAAGGAAATAGTGGAAAAGTGTGAAGGCTGCCAGTTTTACTCCAACATGTCTCATAAACCTGCATCAGCTCTGAAAACAATTCCGCTCGTCTGGCCTTTTGCCATCTGGGGATTGGACATGGTTGGACCTCTGAGGACTGGCAGGAGTGGATTTACTCATGTGCTGGTGGCAGTCGACAAATTCACCAAATGGATCGAAGCCAAGCCCATTAAAAACCATGAAGCAATTACAACTATGAGTTTCATCAGGGAACTGATATTCAGATACGGTGTCCCACACAGCATCATCACAGATAACGCCTAGAACTTCGATTCTGAAGAGTTCAGAAACTTTTGCGCCTCCCAAGGCACGAGAGTCGACTACGCTTCGGTCGCTCATCCTCAGTCGAATGGCCAGGCCAAGCGGGCAAATGGATTGATTCTCAAGGGACTGAAACCCCGGTTGATGCGTGACCTAAAGCATGTAGCAGGGGCTTGGATCGACGAGCTCCCATTGGTACTTTGGGGATTGAGGATAACCCCTAACCGGTCGACTGGAAGGACTCCATTCTTCTTAGTTTACGGAGCCGAAGCCGTACTGCCGAGTGATTTGCTCCACAACGCGCCCCGAGTCGAACTCTTCTTAGAAGAGGAAGCAGAGCAGGCTTGGCAAGATGCTGTCGATCTCCTAGAAGAGGAAAGAGAGATGGCCTTGATCCGGTCGACCATTTATCAGCAAGACTTGCGTTGCTTCCATGCCAAAAATGTAAGGGGTCGGGCATTTCAAGAGGGAGACCTGGTTCTTCGAGTGGACCAACAGAGACCACACAAGCTCGCTCCTGCTTGGGAACGCCCTTTCATCATCACCAAAGTGATCCACAATGGAGCGTATCGTCTCTTCAACGTCGAGCATAATAAAGATGAGCCACACACCTGGAATGCGGATTTGCTCCGCCCTTTTTAATCTTAAGTATTTAGAACTGATGAGATGTAATAAGAAGTACCCTTTTAGTTTGATTATCAAAAGACATGATTTAACAGTCTTCCGAATGATTGTTGTTCATTTTTTACATGTTTTAAAAAATCCTAACAAGTGGTGAGTCTATCTGCCACTCGGGGGCTTAGCCACGAATCCATTTCGCTTAAGTAATAAAAATCCTGCCGAGTGATGAGCCTGTCTCTCACTCGGGGGGCTTAGCTGCGAATCCGTTTCACCTAAGTAATAAAAATCCTGCCGAGTGGTGAGTCTGCCTCTCACTCGGAGGCTTAGCTGCAGTCCAGTACTCGCCTAAGTAATACAAAATTCTGCCGAGTGGTGAGTCTGACCCTCACTTGGAGGCTTAGCTGCAGTCCAGTACTCGCTTAAGTAATACAATATCCTACCAAGTGGTGAGTCTGCCTCTCACTCGAAGGCTTAGCTGCAGTCCAGTACTCGCCTAAGTAATACAAATTCCTGCCGAGTGGAGAGTTTGCCTCCCACTCGGGG
>NC_041387.1:188833694-189053995 GCF_002162155.2 Triticum dicoccoides | reverse complement strand
TACTCGCCGAAGTTTGAAAAATCCTACCGAGTGGTGAGCAATCCTCCCACTCGGGGGCTTAGTTGCAGTCCAGTACTCGCCTAAGTTTGAAAAGTCCTACCGAGTGGCGAGCAATCCTCCCACTCGGAGGCTTAGCTGCAGTCCTGTACTCGCCTAAGTTTGAAAAATCTTACCGAATGGTGAGCGATCCTCCCACTCGGGGGCTTAGCTGCAGTCCAGTACTCGCCTAAGTTTGAAAAATCTTACCGAGTGATGAGCAACCCTTCCACTCGAAGGCTATGCAAAGTGCGGATCGACCACGACCACCACTCCAGAATTGTACCATCAAGAAGAAGGACGAGATTAAGCATGTCGCTAGGGCGAGTCACTTTCAGGAACATCAAGGCCATTGCTGAATTTCTCGTCGATGAGTTGACCGGTCCCACCGAATGAGTCGGGTCGACTGCGACCCCCCCCCCCCTCCCCGAGGGCTGCACCGTCAAGAAGAAGGACGAGATTGTGCGCACTGTCAAAGGCCCCTCCAACGGTTGACAGGAATGTCAAGACAATTGTGGAGTGCCTTGTCGACAAGCTGATCAATGCTGCTCAAAGATCGTCCAATCGGTCGACTGCTGATTCTTCTTCAGAAGCTGCATCAAGCAAACAGAAACCAATCTGAGAGAAAAACGAATTTCGTCCAAAGACAAACGCGATATATTCAAAGATAAATCCAAAGATTCCTAATCGCAGAATAAAGTGCTCGGGCGTCAGGACCGAAGGAGTTTTAATGGTTACAAAATCACTCGGCATTCCGAGGCAAATAAAAGTGAAGCATAATGTTTTTTCAATCACTCGGCTGGAGAAGGACTGGACGGATCACAGAAGCTATCGAGGTCGATGTTGTCGGCAATACGAGTGGCTGCCTCGAGGGAGGTGTCCATGAAGGTCTAGAAGGAGTGCTTCTTAGTATTTGCTACCTTGAGAGCAGCCAGCTTGTCTTCCTTAGCCTCCTTGTAGTGCACTCGGACCAACGATAAGGCGACGTCGGCACCACAGCGAGAAGAAGATTTCTTCCACTCTTGCACTCGGCCTGGAATCTGATTAAGTCGAGTCATCAGTGACTCGAGGTCTTAAGAGAGTTCCGCCTGAGGCCAGAGTTCAGCGTTCACTTGGGTCATCGCCACCTTCAGTCGAGCCAGATAAGCAACTGCACCATCCAAGCGTGACTCCAAATGCAGCAGATTCATTGAAACGTCATCTTTCACGGGACAATTGATGGGGTCGAGACCCGTCTCGACCCGCCCAGTTTCAGCTTCAAAGTACTGACACAGTTTTGTCCCATCGTGCAAAACGATGAGTCAGCAGCATAGCAACAAACTTTAGTCGGCCACAAATTGACTAGTCGAATGATCATAGCTTCAAGCTTCAGAACAAGTTTCGCAGCAAGTTGTTCCAGATAAGACTCCAGCTTGTCTGTCTTGGCTCTGAGGCCACCGACTTCTGTGGTCAGCTTCTCCTTGTCCTTCCTCAGCTGCTCGACTTCCTATTAGCTTCCGAGATGGTGGCCTTCAACTTCGCATTCTCCTCCTCCAATTTGCCGACTGAAGCCAGCTTCTGGTCTGCAAGCTTCGTCTTCTCACGTTCTTCGTTCTGAGCAACGGCAAGGTCCAGGTCCTTCTTATCCAAAGCCTCCTTCATCCTCTCTAAAGAAACAAAACTCTTCAGACGAGCCTGAAGTTGGCGATTTTCACTACGCACATCTGCTTGTGTGAAATCACTCGGTTCAAAGAGACTGAAAGAAAAACCAGTGCGAAGTGCGAGCTACAAAGCAAACAAAACGATCGAATGATTACCTCCCATGATGGCCGTTTCTTCTTGAGCAGTCTTGAGATTCTTCTTCGCCAGTTCAAGGTCAAGTTCAACACTGATATGCTTCTTCTTTAATTCGGTGAGCCGAGCTCCAAGATCACAAGCCCTCTGCAACCAGCAAGAGAGACATGTCAGTCGACAGAAATAAGAGACAGTGACAGAGAAAAATTACTCTAAGACTACTACCGAATCAAATATTGAACAGTAGTCTCGGGGACTACACCCAGTGGGTGCACTTAGCGTGCCCCCACTGGATCAGATCAATACTCAGCAAGGCCTGCCCAGCGTGAGTTCAAAAAAAGAGAGCAAGAGAATACATCATTAGACCTCAGTCGACTGCCAGCAGTCGACTATGGTCTCGGGGACTACACCCAGTGGGTGCACTCGGCATGCCCCCACTGATTCGAACAGTTTACTAGGACTCAGCTCGAGGCAAGCGGAGTTGAAGATTTCCTAAATTCTAAATGAAGGAACACCCCAGTGGGTGATCAGATATAAAGCAACACTCAAAAGTTCAGTCGGAATTTTGCTTACCTTAACATTGGTCTGAAGCGCAGTGCTGGCGTCGTAAGCTACCTGGCTAGCCTCATGTATCACTTTCACCTGCTCCATGACAAGGTTCACCTGATGAAGAGCTTCCCTAGCGCCGCCTGGCGAGTCGTCTGGAGTTTGATACGTAGCAAAGAGTGATGGCTGCAAGGTGGTTGAAGCAGTTACCTGGTCGGATGAGTGGAGTTGCACCAATGCAGCAGGAGTCTGTGCAGTCAATCCCGACGGACGATCAGTCATCAGCGGGTTGGCGAATGTGACGTTGGTCCGAACCAGCCCTTCGGACCATTCGACCACCGCCTCAAGCACCGGTGTCGATTGAGGGACTTGGATTTCAAGCCTCCTCCTGCTTGAGCCTCCACTCTTCTTCCTCCTCTCCTGTAGGGGCGCTTCTTCTTACTCGTCATCAAGGAGCACAACGATCTCTTGTGGAGCTATAGAAAGAGAGAAGTATCAAATTTTCAGCTGATCGACTACCCACTCGACTAAATGAAACTTTTTCGAACAAACTTACCAGCTCGGAAGGTGGCCTCCTCGTCTCCTAGTGCCTTATCAACATCCATGTCAGTAGCAGCAGAGGTAGGTCTAGAAAGATGCGTAATCCGATCGGTCAGAATAGAAACGTCAGTCGGTATGTATAAGCACAAGTATGTTACTCACCCCGAAGCCACTGGGACGTCCATCTTGATCCGCGGCAAAGTCTTCCGAATCTTGGGAGGGGCAACTTTGAGCTGCTTGGCAGTCTTCTCTATTGGTTCCGGAGTCGATGTCCGAGTGCGCTTCTGAGCGTGAATACTTGGAGCCACGCTCTTCCCACGCCCGCCCGTCGGGTCATGTTGCTGCTTTGATCGGCGCTCGGAACATGGCGGCGAGTCGACCTCTTCCTCGTCGTCCGACTCCTCGCTCTCCTCCTCACCATCTCCATCCGAAGATTCCCATTCGCCGCTCTCGTTGCACTGGCCTCCTCCTCCTGGCCTGCTCCAGGGCTTGTTCATCGTTGGGCATTGAGTACATTTCAGTGAAGACCTAAAAGATGAAAAATCAAGAAAAAATCAGTCGACATCGAATGCAGTCGGAACTTATGCACCGAGCAGTCAGAACAAAAAGGCATACCTTGTCGGGTGGATTGTTATCTCTGAAAGGAATAACTCGCTTGGATCCCCTGGGATTGTCCTGATTGCCTATGATACTCCTCAACCACATGGCCATATTCTCGGATCACACTTCCTCTGGATGGACCCGAGTGGTGTCTTCAGGTCCAGAGTACAACCACATAGGATGATCGCGGGCCTGGAGAGGCTGGATGCATCAACTGAGGAATACTTCCAGTAGGTCCAGGCCGGTAACACCTTCATTGATAAGTTGAACCACTTTCTCTACCAGCATCTTCGTCTCCACGTTCTCAGCCATGGTCACTTTGAGTGGAGAAGGAGTTTGGAAGCGGTCGAATGTGAAGTGAGGGAGGCCTGTCGACTGACCTGGAGCTTCCTGGTCCTGACAGTAGAACCAGGTCGACTGCCAGCCTCTAACCGATTCAGGGAGAGTCATAGCAGGGAAAGAGCTCCTATGCCTTTTCTGGATACCTAAAACCCCACACATCTGGATGACATTGGTCTTTGAGTCACTCAACTTCGCCTTTTTGACCAACTGGGATCAGATGGTGAAGATGTGTTTGAAAAGACCCCAGTGCGGTTGACACCCCAAGAAATTTTCGCACATCAACACAAAGGCGGCCAGATACGTGATGGTGTTAGGGGAAAATGGTGGAGTTGAGCGCCGAAAAAGTTCAAGAACCCACGGAAGAAAGGACGCGGGGGAAGCGAAAACCCACGGTCGACGTGGGTGGCAAGCAGAACGCACTCACCCGGTCAAGGCTGAGGATTCATCTCCCCCTCCGGCAGCCTTGCCGTTCCCTTAGCGATTAGCCCGGACTCCGCCAGCTCGTCCAGATCCTCCTGCCGAATCGAAGGCCGGATCCAATCGCCCTGGATCCAGCCTGCTGGTAGCCCCGCGCGTGATGACGACCCGTGTTGCTGTTTTTTGCCCTTCGCCACCCCCTTCGTCTTCTTTGCACGCTCTAGCGCCACCGTCTTGTCCTTCACCATGGCGGCGGAGCGGCGGTGTTGGAACAGAAGAGCTGGGCGCATCGGAGAAGTGGAGCAGGAAGAAGAAAGAAAGGGTGCGCACACTGCAGACGCCTCGGTCCCTTCACCTTATAAAGGGCCGTTTCCGAGTGGCTGACGCGTGGGACCAGGCAATCCTGTCAAATCCCGCAACAGTCGCGCGCAGCGTACGTGGCGAAAAAGGCGGCGTGGAAATCGAGGCATCATTGTTTATCCGCTCTGCCCGCTTCGGCACTCCTTGTCGCACGCGCTTCCCCGAAATTTCGTATCCCATGAAATCCGGGATATGCAGCAGTCAATCGCGCCCAAGATCCTGCATTCCAATACAACACTCGACAAATGACGCTGCAAGTTCAGTCGATGACTCCCTAAATGGATCAAGGCGACTGAATCGACGCTGAAGTACCAACGTGAGTCTTCCACCTTGTAGAAAAGGTTCGCGAAGGGGGCTACTGATGAGGATACAGACCCGGGGTAGGGTCATAGGCCTGACCTATACGTCCTACCCAAGGTCACTACCCAAGAAGGCATGAAGGTCAAGAGACAACATGAGACCCCCCCGGTCGAAGATTTCGAGTGCAATCCACTCGACATCATGTCACTCGGGAATCTCCCTACCTACTGTCACTTGACCAACCAGAGAATCACTCGACCTCCCAAAGACCAGGAGTCACTCAGCGTGCAACGGACACATATTCACTCTGTAGTCTTTAGGTCATTAACAGCACTTAAGGCTGGCGTTACCAGTAACGCCACCACTTTATGTACATTAACTCCCTTGTAATGGAGGGCGGGAGAGGTCCTGGCGAACTCTATATAAGCCACCATCCTCCTTTGAGACAAGGGTTCGCACCCCCTATAACATCACACATATAATCCAATCGACCACCGAGACGTAGGGCTGTTACTTCCTCCGAGAAGGGCCTGAACTCGTAAAACTCGTGTGTACGCCTTCACCATAGCTGAGATCTTTCCTCTCCATACCTACCCCCCTTTCTACTGTCACTCTTAGAACCACGACACTACATCTTCGCACGCAAGGAAGTGCGTCCATATTACGGGCAAAAAAAATGATTCGCCCCCTGACTACTAGGACCCACCAGCTACATCTTCGCACGCAAGGAAGTGCCTGACAGTCGGGACCCACCCGGTCAAAGCGTACGTATCATTGTCATTTTGGTCGCGAACGTGTACGTACATACTGGTCGATCGGTCTATCTGTAGGCTGCAGCGATGAACGATGGTCGTGTAAGGAAGGGCACGTGTGGTAGTAGAGGTGCGCACGTGTGGTAGTAGAGGCGCGCACGTAGCATGTACATGTACGTACAGCGGCCATGGTGCAACAAAGTAAATATGGCCACATACGTACATACGGGCGGGGTCTCGAACGCCTACTCGCGCATACGTACGGCCAGGGTTCGTGTACATGGCTTGTTCAGAACGGAGAAATTGCGTCATCGTCATGTTCATGGGGAGCCAACCGGCTGGGTCGGAATGGAATGCGTCGTTGTGTTCATCGGGAGCCAACCGGCTTGGATGGAACAGGCGATGGAAACGAGGCCTAACGTATTGCAGAACGGAGGAAACGACCTTGTGTTCAACCGGCCAAGGTGGAAACGGGATCCTGTTCATCGAGAGGGGTCTGGCGTACCACAAAACAGAGGAAACGGACCTCTACGGTCGAAACGGGGTCCTGTTGACCGGGAGGGGTGTGGTGTACCACAAAATAGAGGAAACGGAGTTGTGTTGGAGCGCTACGGTCAAAACGGGGGTCCTGTTCATCGGGAGGGGTGTGGCATACCGCAAAACGGGACTCCACGGGATATTGTTCATCTCCACCGTCGACCTCTTCCAGCCTCCACGGGCTACTGTGTGACAGCCTGATATTTGGCCCTTTCTTTTTCTTTTGTTTTTCTGAGGTTTTTGCTTGAGTTTTCTTTTTCCGTGGCTTTGTGGTCTAGAAACTGAAGAAGATGCCCACTTCCTTGTTTCCAGAGTGGCTTGTCATTCCCAAATCCTTTCCTAGACCCTGTCATTTTCATCCTAGCCCAAATCCCAATATTCTTTTTATTGGGAATATTCCTTTTCTATCAAAGGAATAACTCAAATTGCCCTAGGTTGTGAAGCAACCTATATTTCCCTCACTCCTAAAATTCCCAAATAATTCTCATAAATTGTTTGGGTCATATCGTGCTCAAATATGGCAAAACTTTTCATTGCCATGTTCAAAAATAATCCTCCAATAATTCATTTCCTATTATGCCCTGAATGGCACATTGTGAAGTAAATGCTATTTTACTTTGGCCATTTGCCCTCAAACTCCTTGGACACCTTTTCCTATCCATATCATAGCCACATGCCAAAATTCAACCTCATTTTCCTAGTATTTATTCAATTATGATTTTCCAAAGTTTCTGTCCAGAAATAAGCTTTGTGAAGGAGGTACAACCTAGGCATATCCAAATGAGTTGCCATTTTGCATGATCCTTCATATCAACATCTCATAGCCCTCCACCAGAGTTGAGCTCATGTCATGCCTCCATGTGAGTTCATCTTCAATTCTTAGTTTCTGGTCAAAATTTTAGTTTGTGAAGCAAGTATATTTTATCTTGCTCCATTATGGCTGCAAATATTTCTAGGCCTTCTAGTATCTATATAACTTATCTCCACCCATTTTGGGCATAGTTCTTCAAGCCATTATACCTCTAGAATTTTTGCAAGTTTCTATCGAGAGGAGATGTTTGTGAAGCAAGTACCAGTTTGGCTTGGCCAATTGGTATGAGACTTTGTGAGCATCTTCATATGTCCAAATGACTCTGCTTTGCCCAATTTGAGCTCAATTTGACACTCCATGTGAGTGCACCTTCCTGATCAAGTTTCTGGACCAGATTATGCAGTTGCAAAGCAAGTGCATTAAATCTTGGTCCATTTCCTGCCAAACTCTCCAGGATTGTAGTTCTTCATGAGTTAATCATCCCAGACAACTCCATTAACCTCAATCACTTCCCGGTTGATCACCAGTGCACGGCCAAGTTTACTGCAGTAAACTTCAGTCGATGACTACCATTTAACCACTACGTCTTTAACAAAGTTACCACCTCAGTTGCAACCTACCAAGGAAGGACTCCACCCCAGACATCTTTTGGCATCCCTTGTGGCACTATGTGCACCAGTGTGTGCGGTGACCACCTCTCTGGCATGCCATGGACGCGAGCTGGATGGTTTCTTGCTCGGGCCCCTCCTCCTCTCGTCGTCTTCACGCGCATAAGCGTGTCTAGTGTCTTGCTCTCGTCGTCAATACCTCCCTGGACCCACTCCCCCTTCGACTGCTTCCTCACCGACGCTCGCCGCCGCGTGACCACTGGCGACCAGTGGCCATTTGGCTCTGTTCATCACCGTCTTCTTCTTCTCCGTGCTCCGTGGGCTCCCTCTGCCCCATGGGGTCCTCCCTATGTCTCACCGTCGCCTTCCCCCGAGTCCATGCGCGAGCACACGCGTCCACGGGCGCTGGACACGCATCCGCGATGACGCCAACTCGGCCATGCCCTCCCCGCGGCTATTTAAGCAGCCCCGAGGCCTCCCGACCGCGCCAAGCTCTTCGCCTCACTCCCTCAATCCTCCCCAACCACTCGCTTGAGCTTCTAGAGCTCTACTCCACCCCCATGGCCGCAGTGTCTCTCGCCGGAGCTCGCCTAAATTTGCGGCAGCCGGCGCCCCTCCTTCCTCCTCTCCACCTCCAGTAGCTCACCTCAACTCCGGCGAACCCCTCCCAAACCCTGCCTCTCCTTGTCCTCCACCATAGCGCCGACTCCATCACCACCCGAAGCTCCCTTCCGCCGCGGCCGTAGCTCTGCCCTTCCCCGTGCTCCCCGGCGGTCGTTCTGCCAACAGACGGGTGTGGCTCCCTCCACTAAGCACGCCTATAGGTCGAGCGTCGCGAGAGGTGGCCGGAGTCACCGGGAATCCACATCGAGCCGCCGGCCTCGTCTCTGCATCGCGGTTGAGCGGGAGGACGAAGGAGAAGCCAGGCCAGGCGGGCCCCATCTCCATGCGGCCCCACCTGTCAGCGGGTAGGCGTTGACCCCGCTTGCCTAGCTGGATAAGTGATGGGCCCCACAGCCCGTGGGACCCAAACGTCAATGACCCCAAGCCCCGGCCCGCCTCTGATGACGTGGATAAGTGGAAGCGTCAACCTGCAGAGTATGTTTTCTAATTTAGAAAGCGTATTTCTGAAAATCTATTTCTGTCTTATCCACTTAGGGACTTGTTTGTGATGATATTTTTGCAGAAAAGTCCCTGATCTTCATCACCACACAACTTTTTGCTCGAGACTCTGTTTGAGGTGAATACAAAGCCCACTTCTTCATTTTGTCGAGCCCATTCTATTGGCCACACTTTCACCATGTTTTAATATTCTGCAAATGACCTTTTTGCCCTTGCACGTAAATAGCCCCTCCGAGAGAGAACTGTTTCCGACAAATCTTTCGGCGACTTCACCGCACTTCTCCCCGGTGCCTTCTTCATCCCCAGGCAAGCCACAATACCCACTTGCATGATAGTCATGCAGTAGCCATGGTTTTCAACTTGAATCTTTATTAAATGTTTGCTTGTTGAAAAGATGGTTATCGTTGTTCCGGTGCTGCTTAGAGTTTCATATTGACTATCGTGTTATGTTGTCTTGCACCTAGTTATCTCATACTATTTGCTAGTATTCCTTTCATATGATTATGCTTGCTAGTAGTACATGTTGATGTTGGTGATGGTTTTTGGTGCATGACTATCGTCTGTTCCGAGTGTCGTCATATGCATGTTCCATTGCATTCAGTTGGTTAAATGCTTGCATGGTAGCATTGTTGATATGTTCTTGCATGATATTTATTGTTGATGCTAGTGGTCATGCTAGGTTTCTATGAGTAGTGTTGTACTTGTGATATTCATGCACATCAGTATGCCATGCTCAGTTGGATATGATTCATTGTTGATATGGTCGATATTTATGTTGTACCCTCATGCTTATGTTGATACCATGCTCATGCATTGTAATTGCATCATGTTATTTTATCATGGCTTAGCATATTTGCATTCAAGTTTAACCGGATTAAATTGAATTTGAACAACTGTTGGCTGAGTCATGGTGCCACCACATCGAGCTGACTAGTGCAACCACACTTACCTTTATGGGAGGGTCCTAACTAGGTCTATTGTCATGCCTCTCGCCGGTGCCTCCAACGAGGTAAGGTTATGGGCGTGCGGTACCCTGGCCCGGTAAGCATACATAACCTTATGTGCCCGTAGTTGGATGATAAGCGCTTTTGTCCCTATTTGGGACCATTTTGCCATGATGCTAGCCGTTTTGCCACGACGGTGGCCGTTGGTGTCTGGGGTAGACACGGGGCCGCCCATGACTTAGCCCAGTGGGGAGTGAGCCGGAATGGCCGGGAGAGTGTCATGGCAGTAGGACAGTTTTGTCGAAACGTCGTTGGTCCACCCGAATGGGAGTGCGAGGCCATTGGTTCCGTGGTATGGGCATAGTGTGCTAACCTTTGCAGAGAGTGTGTTAAATCTATCGACAGACGTGCCCGCGGATAAGGGCCCAGTTCGTGTCGGTCACACTATGGGTCAATAGTAATAATAATGATGTGCTTAATAACAACCCTGTTTTTATGATGAGATAAGTTGGTTATGTGATCCGTGAATGATCACCGTTTGGTTACGAGGTAACCCGTTGAGCCTAGAGTGGTTCCGTTTGTGATCCATGAATGATCACCATTTGGTTACGAGGTAACCCGTTGAACCAAGTGTGGTTCAATTTGTGATCATGAGAGGATCACCGTGGTATCGAGAATACCGAGTTGTTGGATACTTGTGATGTTGTGCGAGAATCATGGGTAAAGGTCAAGCTCCTTGTGGTCATTTAATGATTACTGCGGTATTGTTTATACCAAGCTTGATTTGATCCTAAGATGATCATGTGATGTATGAGGATGGTAAGTGATTCATGTGATGGTTACGAGGTAGCCCGAGCAGAATAAGTGGTGCATATAGTGTCATCATGTTCCATGCTAGTATCGTCAGATTCATATGTTCATGCCATGTTCAAGTTGTTCTAACTGTATTATGTCCATGTTATTCATGCTATGTTGTTCTTATGATCTCATGATAATCCATGCTTAACCTGTAATTGCCATGTTGTTGTTTGCCTTGAATGCTTCTGGTTATTGTGAGCTTGCAAGTACATTCAATGTACTGACCTGGCGTGTCATGCCAGCTTGCAGGCCAAGCCGGATTTTAATGCTTGTTTGTCATGGATTCTTTGTTTGCGAGCTAGGATAAGCGTTCCAGCCAGAGTCCCTGCGGAGTGGAGTTCACCACCATCGTCATTGTTCCATTGCTAGAGTTATTCCGCTGCTTCGAGTTGTTCTGCTGCTTGCATAGAGCAATAGTGGCAGGCGTAGTGTCGTTGTGCCGATGTAATTCCATGTTATATCGGAAACCCTTGTACCCAAATAGATTGTAATAAAGAGTTGATTTGTTCTATGCTAAGCAGTGTCGTATTCCAGAAGACTTCATCTCAATCTCTGGGCTGGAATACGGGGCGTTCCGGTTTTCTCTGAGCCGGGGTGCCACATACTGTTCATCCACCGTCAACCTCCTCCAGCCTCCACCTGTGACTATTCATCCACAGGCTCCTATTCATCCAGCCTCCACCGCGCGCTCCTCCACCGGCTACTGTTCAACCAGCCCTCTGGGTACTATTCATCCAGCGGCAACGGCCTCTACTACCACAGGTTCCTGTTCATCCAACCCCACTGGGAACTGTTCATCCAAACCCCCCAACAACGCTCATTGTTCATCCAGAGGCAGCATCGATCGGCTTTAGTTAGCAGCAGTAGCGAAGGAATCGCTCGATCGGGTTCAGTTAACAGCCATCGATCGATCGCTCGGGTTCAATAACGCATAGCCTGCAGTGCAATCGCTCGGATTCAGTTAGAGCCCAACGCCTCGCTCGGGTTCAGTTAGAGCGCAATGCCTCGCACACATGCGCGTACGTACAAGAGAAACGCGCATCGCTCGGCTCCCGACCACCCACCGTAACCGGGAACTCCCTCAATATTTTCCTCGCCTTGGCTTCTACCATGGTTTTCTCCGTCATGGACGGCCCAAAGAATGTCATGCAGCTGCGTCTCCGGCCCGCCCAGGACGAAAAGCCCATTTTCTGTCATGATTTTTTGTCATAGAAGTAGGACCCCACCGCATCTATGATGATACCGGGTTTTGTCACAATTATCATCATAGAAGTGTCATAAGCATGACAGAAAAAAATTCGTTCGGCCTAAAATGTCATGGATGTGTCTTTTTTTCTAGTGTAATTGCTTTACTTTATCACTATGCATTAGCGATAGTTGTAGAAGCAATAGTTGGCGAGACGACCACGACGCTACGATGGAGATCAAGGTGTCGAGCCGGTGACGATGAAGATCATGATGGTGTTTTGGAGATGGAGATCAAAGGCACAAGATGATGATGGCCATATCATGTCACATATTTTGATTTCATGTGATGTTTATCTTTTATGCATCTTATTTTTCTTAGTTCGGCGGTAGCATTATAAGATGATTCCTTACTAAAAATTTCAAGGTATAAGTGTTCTCCCTGAGTATGCACCGTTGCGACAGTTCGTCGTGCTGAGACACCACGTGATGATCGGGTATGATAGGCTCTACGTTCACATACAACGGGTGCAAGACAGTTTTGCACATGCGGAATACTCGGGTTAAACTTCACGAGCCTGGCATGTACAGAGATGGCCTCGAAACACTGGAGACCGAAAGGTCAAACATGAATCATATAGTAGATATGATCAACATAGAGATGTTCACCATTGATGACTACTCCATCTCACGTGATGATCGGACATGGTTTAGTTTATTTGGATCACTTCTCATTTAGATGACTTGAGGGATGTTTATCTAAGTGGGAATTCTTAAGTAATTTGATTAATTGAACTTAATTTATCATGAACTTAGTCCTAATAGTATTTGCATATCTATGTTGTAGATCAATAGCTCGCGTATAGCTCCCCTGTTTTATTTTTGATATGTTCCTAGAGAAAAACTAAGTTGAAAGATGATAGTAGCAATGATGCGGACTAGGTCCGTGATCTGAGGATTATCCTCATTGCTGCATAGAAGAATTATGTCCTTGATGCACTGCTAGATGACAGACCTATTGCGGGAGCAGATGCAGATGTTATAAACATTTGACAAGATCAATATGATGACTACTTGATAGTTTAGTGCGCCATGCTTTACGGCTTAGAATCGGGGCTTCAAAGACGTTATGAACGCCATGGAACATATGAGATGTTCCAAGAGTTGAAATTGGTATTTCAGACTCATGTCTGTGTCGAGAGGTATGAGACCTATGACAAATACTTTGCCTACAAGATGGAGGAGAATAGCTCATCAAGTGAGCATATACTCAGAATGTCTGGGTAGTACAATCGCCTGAATCAAGTGGGAGTTAATTTTCCAAATAAGATAGTGATTGACAGAGTTCTCTAGTCACTAACACCAAGATACTAGAACTTCATGATAAAATGTGCGAGGGATAAAGGAAAATATTCCTGAGCTCTTCGTGATGCTGAAATCGGCGAAGGTAGAAATCAAGAAAGAGCATCAAGTGTTGATGATTAACAAGACCAACAGTTTCAATAAAAAGGGCAAAGGAAAAGAAAGGGAATTTCAAGAAGAATGGCAAGCAAGTTGCTACTCCTGTGAAGAATCCCAAAGCTGAACCCAAGCCTGAAACTGAGTGCTTCTACTACAAAGGAAATGGTCACTGGAAGCGGAACTACGCCAAATACTTGTCGGATAAGAAGGATGGCAAAGTGAACAAAGGTATATGTGATATACATGTTATTGATATGTACTTTACTAGTGTTCATAGTAACCCCTGGGTATTTGATACCGGTTCAGTTGCTAAGATTAGTAACTTAAAACAGGAGTTGCAGAATGAACAGAGACTAGTTATGGGCGAAGTGATGATGTGTGTTGGAAGTGATTCCAAGGTTGATACGATTACCATCGCACACTCCCTCTAGCTTCGGGATTAGTGTTGAACCTAAATAAATGTTATTTGGTGTTTGCATTGACCATGAATATGATTAGATCATGTTTATTGCAATACGGTTATTCATTTAAGTCAGAGAATAATTGTTATTCTTTCTACATGAATAAAACCTTCAATGGTCATACACCCAATGTGAAAGGTTTATTGAATCTCGATCATAGTGATACACGTATTCATAATATTGATGCCAACAGATGCAAAGTTGATAATGATAGGGCAACATATTTGTGGCACTGCCGTTTAGGTCATATTGGTGCAAAGCGCATGAAGAAACTCCATATGGATGGATTTTTGGAATCACTTCATTATGAATCATTTGATACTTGTGAACCATGCCTCATGGGCAAGATGACTAAAACTCCATTCTCTGGAACAATAGAACGAGCCAATGACTTATTGGAAATAATACATACTGACGTATGCAGTCCGATGAGTGTTGAGGCACGCGGCGGGTATTGTTATTTTCTGACCTTCACAGATGATTTGAGTAGATATGTGTATATCTACTTAATGAAACACAAGTCTGAAACATTTGAAAAGTTCAAAGAATTTTAGAGTGAAGTGTAGAATCATCATAACAAGAAAATAAAGTTTTTGCGATCCGATCGCGGAGGCGAATATTTGAGTTATGAGTTTGGCCTTCATTTAACAATATCGAATAGTTTCACAACTCACGCCACCGAAACACCACATCGTAATGGTGTGTCCAAACATCGTAACCGTACTTTATTAGGTATGGTGCGATCTATGATGTCTCTTACCAATTTACCACTATCATTTTGGGGTTATGCATTAGAGACAACTGCATTCACGTGAAATAGGGCACCATCTAAATCTGTTTAGACAACACCGTATGAACTGTGGTTTGGCAAGAAACCTAAGCTGTCATTTCTTAAAGTTTGGGGTAACGATGCTTATGTGAAAAAGCTTAGATTCAGCCTAATAAGCTCGAACCCAAATCGGAGAATTGCATCTTCATAGGATACCCAAAAGAAAATGTTGTGTACACCTTCTACCACAGATCCAAAGGCAGGATCTTTGTTGCTAAGAATAGATCCTTTCTAGAGAAGGAGTTTCTCTCGAAAGAAGTGAGTGGGAGGAAAGTAGAACTTGATGAGGTAATTGTACCTTCTCTCGAATTGGAAAGTAGCTCATCACAGAAAACCATTTCCGTGATGCCTACACCAACTAGAGAGGAAGCTAATGATGCTGATCATGAAACTTCATATCAAGTTACTACTAAACCTCGTAGGTCAACAAGAGCATGATCCACACCAGAGTGGTACGGTAATCCTGTTCTAGAAGTCATGTTACTAGACCATGACGAACCTACGAACTATGAAGAAGCTATGATGAGCCCAGATTCCGATAAATGACTTGAGACCATGAAATCTGAGATAGGATCCATGTATGAGACAAAGTATGGACTTTGGTTGACTTGCCCGATGATCGGCAAGCCATAGAGAATAAATGGATCTTCAAGAGGAAGGCGGACGCTGATGGTAGTGCTAGTATCTACAAAGCTTGAATTGTTGCAAAAGGTTTTTGACAAGTTCAAGGTGTTGACTACGATGAGAATTTCTCAATCGTATCGATGATTAAGTCTGTCCGAATCATGTTAGCAATTGCCGCATTTTATGAAATCTGGCAAATGGGTGTCAAAACTGCATTCCTTAATGGATTTCTTAAAGAAGAGTTGTATATGATGCAACCAGAAGGTTTTGTCAATCCTAAAGGTGCTAAGAAAGTGTGCAAGCTCCAACGATCCATCTATGGACTGGTGCAAGCATCTCGGAGTTGGAATATACGCTTTGATGAGTTTATAAAGCATATAGTTTTAGGGATTTATACATCTGTGCCCCTAGTTCCTTAGGTCTACTCATTCATCCCCGCACTCTTAACTTTTGCTAAATTTTCCCCACTCCCTTCCCAGAAACCATAATAATTGGGCACAACGGATGTTGTCGTCGGGTCAAAGGCTTAACCGTTAACTCTGACTAGTGGGGCCATGCTGGACTATGTTGTCCGTTCGACCTGACAAGTGGGGCCGCGTTGGGTGGTGTCACTGTTCGACCGTTGGGACGTGGTTTTGTTGGGCCGTCCCTTGCATTAAACATCTGCGCGCGCCGCCAGGACAGAAGCTTGCTATGCATGCACCCAACAAGCCCGCCTGCATGCATCGATCGAGCATGCATGTGCCGATGCCACGATCCCATGATGCATCGACCGAGCCTGCATGTGCCGATGTGTCTGCCATGATGCACTGACCGAGCAGCTTTCTTGCACGCCAGCCACCACGGATGCAGCGACGGCCACTGTCGCTGGTTCCTCTCTTCTAGCTAGGTGGCTACATATTTGTGGCTTGTGTAAAAAAAGAGCCACTCCCTTGCTTAGTTATACTCATTCATCCCTACTAACAAAGCTTGCTTTCATGCACTAGGTGGTTACTAACAAGGGAACCCTACTAACAAGTCGAGCTCTCTAATAATCAACAAATATGTAGTCCCAATATAGGTCCAACAAGCCCATAGCACGATCACATATTTCAAACTAGGAAGAACTTAATAATAGAATAGATAGAAAACTTAATAATAGAATTTAAGAAAAGGGCTAACAAGCCCATAGCAACTCCAACTTAGTTCAATTACAAGTTAACATAACATAGACTAAAAAAAGATAGAGGGTTTAGAACCCTAGCCGACGCCTTCTCCACCTCGCTCCTCCTCCGGGTGCCCTTTTCATTGCTCCTCTGGGGCGTTATCGATGGGGTACGGAAGAGTGTGCATGCGCGTCATGGTGGGGAAGATGTTGTTGTACTCCGTGAACCTATTGTGGGTGGTGAAAGTGATGAACTCGGAGCCACACCAAAACACCCGGCCGAGGAGGTAGAAGGCGTTGAATGTGTTGGTGAAGTGGGAAGGAGAGCAACCACCACCCGGTTTTGGATGACTTCCTCGACGCGGAACATCGCTGGAGATCCCCTCAAGAGGTGGTGGTAGCCGGACGCGAGGAAGAACCCGGTGAAGTTCCTTGCGGTCCTCAGCCTTGATATCGCCCACACACGTAGTGTGCATTCAACGTACACGCCGGTAGGGTAGAGCCTCTCCGGCACGGTGGGTGGGAAGCGGAAGGTTGGTCCGGTGTACTGCATGGCTGAGGGATGTGCAGACGGATAAGGGGTCGAAGAGCAAGAAGAGAGATAGACGAGGGATGGCAGAGGCAGAGGATGGCTTAAATAGCCATAGTGCTACGTGTTATTTGGCCGTGGCAATAACGGGATCAAATGTGAAGTAACCCGTGTTCAAACCCACCGCGGCATCGGGAGTGTACACGCATGGGAAATGGTGGTTTCAAAAAGAAGAAGAAGAAGAAGAAGCTAATTGCACGCGTGGGAATCCATGGTCATATATATTATATGAACAAAAAGAGACAATTTTCGAAAAGTTTGTGGCCATTTTGCATGATAAAAATAAATTTGGCCCTTAAAATTTGGTCATTTGCTACGCAATGTCAATTGATTTCAAATGATGCAAAAATACAGAGTCAGCACGTTCACAAAAAACAGAGCAAATGATGCAAAAATACAGAGCCAACACGTTCACAAAAAATAGAGCAAACGATGCAAAAAAACGACGCAATTCGACGGCCCAACCAGAGCTTGGTTTCCTTTTGGGCCCAATAACAATGTCTTTTTTCACGGAGTCAGTGGTGGGAGAGCAGCCAAGCACAACCAATAGGATCGCCTTTCATGGATCACCCCACGATCCAACGATGCGGAGCAGTCCTTGTGATCCAATGGCGCAGAGCCTGCACACAGCCAACCCACCTAGTTCCTTCTAGAAGGCCAGATCTGAGGGTTATCGCTTGGCGCGAGGGTATGATCGGAAGGTTGACGTTGGGAGCTAGGCTTAGGCGAAACCCCATGGGGTTTAGAGGGGTTTTGAGCTGGTCAACGGGGTTTCGATGGCTTTGACTGAGCATAACTAATTTAAAAAAATCGAAAAAATATGAAACCTTTGTCTTTCTTCGTTTTATAAGACAAACTAACGAGGAAAAATACTAAAATTGGTCTATGCTACCTCTTGAGCACTGCGTTGGATTTCCCCGAAGAGGAGAGGATGATGCAGCAAAGTAGCGTAAGTATTTCCCTTAGTTTTTGAGAACCAAGGTATCAATCCAGTAGGAGACCACGCACAAGTACCTCGTACCTACAAAAAATGATAGCAACTCGCAACCAACGCTTAGGGGTTGTCAATCCCTTCACGGTCACTTACGAGAGTGAGATCTGATAGAGATAATGTTTTTGGTATTTTTGATAGATAGATGCAAAGTAAAAAGTAAAAGGCAAAGTAAAAACAAAGCAAGTAAATAAAGTGATATAGATTGATATGATGAGAATAGACCCGGGGGCCATAGGTTTCACTAGTGGCTTCTCTCAAGAGCATAAGTATTCTACGGTGGGTGAACAAATTACTGTTGAGCAATTGACAGAATTGAGCATAGTTATGAGTATATCTAGGCAATGATCATGTATATAGGCATCACGTCCAAAACAAGTAGATCGAAACGATTCTGCATCTACTACTATTACTCCACTCATCGACCGCTATCCAGCATGCATATAGAGTATTAAGTTAAAAACAGAGTAACATCGTAAGCAAGATGACATGATGTAGAGGGATAAATTCATGCAATATGATAAAAAAACATATTGTTATCCTCGATGGCAACAATACAATACGTGCCTTGCTGCCCCTTCTGTCACTGGGTAAGGACACCGCAAGATTGAACCCAAAGCTAAGCACTTCTCCCATTGCAAGAACTACCAATCTAGTTGTCCAAACCAAAAAGGATAATTCGAAGAGACTTGCAAAGATAACTCAATCATACACAAAAGAATTCAGAGAAGAATCAAATATTTTCCATAGATAATACTGGATCATAAACCCACAATTCATCGGTCTCAACAAACACACCGCAAAAAGAAGATTACATCGAATAGATCTCCATGAGAGAGGGGGAGAACATTGTATTGAGATCCAAAAAGAGAGAAGAAGCCATCTAGCTACTAGCTATGGACCCGAAGGTCTAAAGTAAACTACTCACACTTCATCGGAGGGGCTATGGTGATGATGTAGAAGCCCTCCGTGGTGGATGCCCCCTCCGGCGGAGCTCCGGAATAGGCCACAAGATGGGATCTCATGGATACAGAAGGTTGCGGCGGTGGAATTAGGTTTTTGGCTCCTGTTCTGATTGTTCGGGGATACGTAGGTATATATAGGAGGAAGGAGTATGTCGGTGGAGCGTCGAGGGGCCCACGAGGTAGGGGGCACGCTTAGGGGTGGCGCCCTCCACCCTCGTGACCTCCTCGGGCACTGCTTGGAGTAGGGTCCAAGTCTCCTGGATAATGTTCGATTGGAAAATCACGATCCCGGAGGTTTCATTCCGTTTGGACTCCGTTTGATATTATGTTTCTTCGAAACACTGAAATAGGCAAAAAAACAGCAATTCTGGGCTGGGCCTCCGGTTAATAGGTTAGTCCCAAAAGTAATATAAAAGTGGAAAATAAAGCCCAATATAGTCCAAAACTGTAGATAAAGTAGCATGGAGCAATCAAAAATTATAGATACGTTGAAGACGTATCAGGCATCCCCAAGCTTAATTCCTGCTCGTCCTTGAGTAGGTAAATGATAAAAAAGAATTTTTGATGCGGAGTGATACTTTGGCATAATTTCAATGTAAATCTTCTTAATTGTGATATGAATATTCAGATCCGAAAGATTCAAGACAAAAGTTCATATTGACACAAAAATAATAATACTTCAAGCATACTAATCAAAACAATCATGTCTTCTCAAAATAACATGGCAAAAGAAAGTTCATCCCTACAAAATCATATAGTTAGGCTATGCTTCATTTTCATCACACAAATATGTTCCCAACTTCTATACCCCCGATGACAAGCCAAGCAATTGTTTCATATTTAAATAATCTCAAACTTTTTGAACCTTCACGCAATACATGAGCGTGAGCCATGGATATAGCACTATGGGTGGAACAGAATATGATGATGGGGATTGTGTGGAGAAGACAAAAAAGGAGAAAGTCTCACATTGACGAGGATAATCAACGGGCTATGGAGATGCCCGTCAATTTATGTCAACATGAGGAGTAGGGATTGCCATGCAACGGATGCACTAGAGCTATGAATGCTCAACAAAAGAAAACTAGTGGGTGTGCATCCAACTCGCTTGCTCACGAAGACCTAGGGCATTTGAGGAAGCCCATCGTAGGAATATACAATCCAAGTTCTATAATGAAAAATTCCCACTAGTATGAAAAGACAACTTATAAGACTCACTACATGAGGAACAAGGTGCTACTTTGAAGCACAATATATGAGACTCACTACATGAAGAACAAGGTGCTACTTTGAAGCACAAGTGTGGAAAAAGAGATAGTAGCATTGCCCTTTTTATATTCTTTTTTTTGGGCCTTTCTTTTTTTTCTTTTGGCCTTTCTCTTTTTTTTCTTTTTTTTGGGCAATGCTCTAATAATGATGATCATCACACTTCTATTGATTACAACATAAGGATTACAACTCGAAACTTAGAACAAGATATGACTCTATATGAATGCCTCTGGCGGTGTACCGGGATGGTGCAATGAATCAAGAGGGACATGTATGGAAAATAATGCATGGTGGCTTTGCCACAAATACGATGTCAACTACATGATCATGCAATGGCAATATGACAAAAGTAATGTATGTCATGATGATGATGGTGGAAGTTGCATGGCAATATATCTCGGAATGGCTATGGAAATGCCATAATAGGTAGGTATGGTGGCTGTTTTGAGGAAGATATAAGGAGGTTTATGTGTGATAGAGCATATCATATCACGGGGTTTGGATGCACCGGCGAAGTTTGCACCAACTCTCAAGGTGAGAAAGGGCAATGCATGGTACCGAAGAGGCTAGAAAAGGCGGAAAGGTGAGAGTGCCTATAATCCATGGACTCAACATTAGTCAAAAGAACTCATATACTTATTGCAAAAATTTAGAAGTCATCAAAAATCAAGTACTACGTGCATGCTCCTAGGGGGATAGATTGGTAGGAAAAGACCATCGCTCGTCCCCGACCGCCACTCATAAGGATGCACAAGCCAGGTACACTTCATGTTTCAAATTTGTTACACAACTTTAACCATACGTGCATGCTACGGGACTTGCAAAATTCAACACAAGTATTTCTCAAATTCATAATCACCCAACTAGCACGACTTTGATATTATTCCTCCATATCTCAAAACAATTATCAAGCATCAAACTTATCTTAGTATTCAATTCACTCAAAAGAAAGTTTCACATATCTTGAACACCAAGTATATTAACATTAAGCAAATTACCATGCTATTAATGACTCTCAAAATAATCTAAGTGAAGCATGAGAGATCAATAGTTTCTTTAAAACAAATCCACCACCGTGCTCTAAAAGATCTAAGTGAAGCACTAGAGCAAAAATTATCATGCTCAAAAGATATAAGTGAAGTACTATGAGCAAAACTATCAAGCTCAAAAGATATAAGTGAAGCACATAGAGTATTCTAACAAATTCCAAATCATGTATGGCTCTCTCAAAATATGTGTACAGCAAGGATGATTGTGGTAGACTAACAAGCAAAGACACAAATAATACAAGACGCTCCAAGCAAAACACATATCATATTGGTGAATAAAAATATAGCTCCAAGTAAATTACCGATGGAAGTGGACGAAAGAGGGGATGCCTTCCGGGGCATCCCCAAGCTTTGACTTTTTTGTGTCCTTGGATTATCTTGGGGGTTCCATGGGCATCCCCAAGCTTAGGCTCTTTCCACTCCTTGTTCCATAATCCATCAAAAGAATTCACCCAAAACTTGAAAACTTCACAACACAAAACTCAACAGAAATCTCGTGAGCTCCGTTAGAGAAAGAAAACAAAAGACTACTTCGAGGTACTGTAATGAACTCATTATTTATTTATATTGGTGTTAAACCTACTGTATTCCAACTTCTCTATGGTTTATAAACTAATTTACTAGCCATAGATTCATCAAAATAAGCAAACAACACACGAAAAAACAGAATCTGTCAAAAACAGAACAGTCTGTAGCAATCTGTAACTAAAGCAAACTTCTGGAACTCTAAACATTCTACCAAAATAGGAAGTCCTGGAAAATTAGGTTATTGATCAGCAGAAAAAATAATAAACGCAAAATCACGTACCTGTGATTTATCATAACTAAATTCGTGCGCGCAAAGTTTCTGTTTTTCAGCAGAATCAAGTCAACTATCATCGTAGGTTATCCTATAGGTTCTACTTGGCACAAACACTAATTAAAACATAAAACCACATAAAAACAGAAGGTATATGGATTATTTATTCCTAAACAGAAGCAAAAACAAAAAACACAATATAAAATTGGGTTGCCTCCCAACAAGCGCTATCGTTTAACGCCCCTAGCTAGGCATAAAAACAAGGATAGATCTAGGTATTGCCATATTTGGTAGGCAATTCTTCAATGAGGCATCTACATCCTTTGGAATTTTCTTTCTTTCTAGTAACTGTTAATTTTTTAGGCAAAAGATCGAAAAATTCATTCATAGCAAAAGGTTCCTTAATGATGGAAAAAAGATTGGGATGAACGCTTATAGATTTAAGATTCGCAGTTTCCTTACTAGATGATTCACCCTTATTTTTAGGAACATAAATAAGCTTAGTATTTTTTTGGTATACGAACTTGGATTATTTTGCATGGAAGAAAAAGTGGTTCCCAAGTTAGTAATGATACCCTCAAGTTTATCGATTCTTGTAGAGTCTAGATTTATTTTTTCATTAACTATGGGATCTTTTTCTTTAATATTTTTCAAAGTCATTCCTACCTTAGATCCATATTGGGTAATTTGATTGTGGATCTTTTTATCAAGATTTTCAATTCATTCAATGGTAGCAACTTTAGTTTCAATAGCTTCAAGCCTTTGCATGACATGCTCCAAAGTTAACGTAGTTCCATTAATCAAAAGGGGTGGTGAGCCAGATATATCTATTAGAGCATTATAAGAATCAAAAGTATGGCTACCCAAAAAAATCCCTCTGGTGATAGTATCAAGGATATATCTATACCAAGGATTAGCACCTACGTAAAAATTGCGAAGAAGAACTGAAGTAGATTGCTTCCTGGTAGATTTATTTTGAGCATTGCAAATTCTATACCAAGCATCTTTTAGATTTTCTCCCTCCCTTTACTTAATATTTAGAACTTCATTCTCGGGAGATAACGGAGAAGATCAGAGACTAGTCATAATGACAAACAAGCAAACTAACACACAAGCAAACAGAAAGGCAAAGGGAAAAAAGGCAAACGGGAAAGAGAGGAGGAGATTGGGAAAGAGAGGGCAAATAAAACGGCAAAGGTGAAGTGGGGGAGAGGAAAACGAGAGGCAAATGGCAAATAATGTAATGCGAGAGATAGGGATTGTGATGGGTACTTGGTATGGTTGACTTGCTTGCGTGAGCCTCCCCGGCAACGGCGCCAGAAATTCTTCTTGCTACCTCTTGAGCACTGTGTTGGATTTCACCGAAGAGGAGAGGATGATGCAGCAAAATAGCGTAAGTATTTCCCTCAATTTTGGAGAACCAAGGTATGAATCCAGTAGGAGACCACGCACAAGTCCCTCGTACCTACACAAAACGATAGCAACTCGCAACCAACGCTTAGGGGTTGTCAATCCCTTCATGGTCACTTACGAGAGTGAGATCTGATAGAGATAATATTTTTGGTATTTTTGATAGGTAGATGCAAAGTAAAAAGCAAAAGGCAAAGTAAAACAAAGCAAGTAAATAAAGTGATATAGATTGATATGATGAGAATAGACCCGGGGGCCATAGGTTTCACTAGTGGCCTCTCTCAAGAGCATAAGTATTCTACGGTGGGTGAAAAAATTACTGTTGAGCAATTGACAGAATTGAGCATAGTTATGAGTATATCTAGGCAATGATCATGTATATAGGCATCACATCCAAAACAAGTAGATCGAAACAAATCTGCATCTACTACTATTACCCCACTCATCGACCGCTATCCAGCATGCATCTAGAGTATTAAGTTAAAAACAGAGTAACATCGTAAGCAATATGACATGATGTAGAGGGATAAATTCATGCAATATGATAAAAAAAACCATCTTGTTATCCCCGATGGCAACAATACAATACGTGCCTTGCTGCCCCTTCTGTCACTGGGTAAGGACACCACAAGATTCAACCCAAAGCTAAGCACTTCTCCCATTGCAAGAACTACCAATCTAGTTGGCCAAACCAAAAAGGATAATTTGAAGAGACTTGCAAAGATAACTCAATCATACATAAAAGAATTCAGAGAAGAATCAAATATTTTTCCATAGATAATACTGGATCATAAACCCACAATTCATCAGTCTCAACAAACACACCGCAAAAAGAAGATTACATCGAATAAATCTCCATGAGAGAGGGGGAGAACATTGTATTGAGATCCAAAAAGAGAGAAGAAGCCATCTAGCTACTAGCTATGGACCCAAAGGTCTGAAGTAAAATACTCACACTTCATCGGAGGGGCTATGGTGATGATGTAGAAGCCCTCCGTGGTGGATGCCCCCTCCGGCGGAGCTCCGGAACAGGCCCCAAGATGGGATCTCGTGGATACAGAAGGTTGCGGCGGTGGAATTAGGTTTTTTGCTCCTGTTCTGATCGTTCGGGGATACGTAGGTATATATAGGAGGAAGGAGTATGTCGGTGGAGCGTCGAGGGGCTCACGAGGTAGGGGGCACGCCCAGGGGGGGCGCCGTCCACCCTCGTGACCTCCTCGGGCACTGCTTGGAGTAGGATCCAAGTCTCCTGGATCACGTTCGGTTGGAAAATCACGATCCCGAAGGTTTCGCTCTGTTTGGACTCTGTTTAATATTATGTTTCTTCGAAACACTGAAATAGGCTAAAAACAGCAATTCTGGGCTAGGCCTCCGGTTAATAGGTTAGTGCCAAAAGTAATATAAAAGTGGAAAATAAAGCCCAATATAGTCCAAAACAGTAGATAAAGTAGCATGGAGCAATCAAAAATTATAGATACGTTGGAGACGTATCAGTCTATGGTCATTTTCATGAAAAAACCCTAGCTGGCACGACCGGGGTCAAATGAGCACCATTAATTTAAAAAAAATCAAAAAATATATATAACCTGCGCACAATGTTGTATTATGTGACATGTTACCAACCAAAAATCATAAACTTGGTCTATGGCCATTTTCATGAGAAAACCTTCACACATATGAGCTAACATGTACATGATTTCATAGAGTTCAAGGAGAGGAGGTGGTGTTACCTTCCGTTTTTGAAAAATTTAAAAAAATCAAAAAAATCACTAAAGCTTTATTTTAAAGTGAATAAGAAGGATCTGAAGTTAGTTTTCCATTTTCATATTTTAAAATGTGTTTTAATAGTTTTTATATTAAAGCATATGTTTTCAAAAGAAAATGTAAAAATATGAAGATTAATTCAGAAAATAGTGAGACTTCGAATCTACACTATGGAAAGTGAATATGTGTTAATAAAAAAACATTTGGCTCATTTAGAGTAGGTTCCAAAGAACTTGATTAGAAATGGGCTGTTTACCCTAGCCTGGGAGCTCATTTGGAGCACATTTTCTCAAATTCAAATTTATTTGACCTCCTCTAAATCACTTCAAATTTTGCACACATGATCTCCTACAGAAACATAGATAGTTTGCCAAGGTTTTACTTGTTTTTGCATTTTCTTGAATTTGTACTGTCCAGGTTTGCCAAGGTTTAAATGATCTCATTTGGAGCATGCATTTGATTTCCTACACAACATGTGTGATCATTGTAGCACCTAAGATCATAGTTCACAACATCTAAACATATCTAACCATAGTTTCAGGACAGACAAATATACCACATGCAAATTTAAGGACAGACAAATATAGATAGCAACCAGATTACTAGCATAACCAACGAGAGATTCAATTCAACAAACCATAACCAACGAGATTCACTTCAACAAACCAAAAGTAACCCAATAGTTCAACAAACCAAACCAAAAGTAACACAACATCACATCATCGATCACATCATGCCGGAGTCAAGGCCTTCGCAAGGGCGGCAGGCTGCCACCTGATCATGTAGTCCTCCCCGCGAATTGCCACATCCTCAGCATGAAACAGAAGGTGATCGAAGCGTCCATCCCTTGGCTTTGGCTTGGTGGTGCAGTAGGGGCAGTGCCACTTCTTGAACTTGCGGTTGTAGAAGGAAGCAACTCCCTTGGCCTTGATCTTCTCCACCTCCTTGGCTGTGAAGGACGCGACATTGCCCTTGTACACATCATCTCCAGAATCATATTGCACACATGAATGAATTGCATTAATACATTATAGATTCATATACACCATGCCAAAGGAACTAAATGAACAAGGGATGTGCTTACCTCATATTCAGAATCGTCACTAAACGCCCCCTCGTACGGGTCGTAGTCGGCCAGGTTCCTCTTTCTCCCCCCCCCAACCATCATCCTCCTCAATATACAATTACATCCATCACTAGTAGCCAATTGAAAATTTAGATATGCATACATGACACATTGATCATAGGGCTAATATACTCCCAATATCATAAATGTTTTAGAAGTGGTTTTTTTATTTCTGTGCCCCTTAGCTCTATGCATTCAAAAACCACATCCATCACTAGTATATCAATGTATTAGATTTGTACACACGTTGATCAAAACCCCCAATATGACATGAAAATAACACATTGATCATTGGTCATGCACACACATTGAAGAACAGAGCTAATATAACTATATATTGTGGAAAAATTTATATACTAATGAATCAAATAACGTCTTAATCAATGGATTCCATTTGGGCATATGACATTCAAAACCCTACTCTGAGTAGCATTCAAAAACAAATCTAACAGGGACCAAATCTAAGGCAACGAATCTGAGTAGCATTAAAAACCCCATTCTATGAGCACTAAAAACAAATCTAATAAGAATCATAGCATTAAAAACCCCAATCTATTCACAACATCTAGCATTTTTGCAACGGATTTATCCAAATCTAAAAACCCCAATCGTTGCAACACCTAAAATCATAGTTTACAACATCTAGCTAGCATTTTTGCAATGAATTTATCCAACAAACCCTAGTCCAAAAAACCCCATCCCCCCAACCCGGCCCATCCGTCAAACCAACTACTCTAACCATCTGAACTACTATATGAACCACAATCTAACCCATGCAACTAGGGAGAAACTAACTCTACAAGCTAAGCAAGTGCAAATACCTGCTCCTCGACGGCAGGCGGCACAACGGGGGCACCGGGATGTACTGTGCCGCTTGACGCCGTCACCTTCTGCAGCAATGAGGCGAAGCCCGCCACATCCATAGTGGTTGAGAGTTTCCCCGCACCGCCATGGACGCCGTCGACATCCACGATCATCGCGCCCTGAACCTGCAGCTCCACCACATCTCCGGCCATTGTGCCAGCATCGTCATGAGCGTCGGCCATCTGACAGATGGAGGAGATGAAGGTGAGGAAGAGGATGCGGAGGGGAGAGCGAGACTGTGTGGTGGAGGCAGTGGAGGAGAGCGAGACGACACCAGTTGGGGAGAGGAAGATGATGCGGCAGTGAGGGGATTTGGGGGGAAATGGTAGGGGCGATGGAGGTGGTTGCCCTCTTTATAAGATGGGACGTTTCGGGCATGTCCATGGACACGTGCTACCCCACGACCATGGTCTTGCATACGCCCACGTATATGTGGCCCCACTCGTCAGCTAACGGTCAAAGGCATTGACCCGACGGCAACGTCCGTTATAACCTGTTCTGAGGGTTTCGGGCAAGGGAGTGGGGAAAAGTAAGCAAAAGTTAACAGAGTGGGGATGAATGAGTAGAGCTAAGGAACCAGGGGCATAGAAATAAAATCCCATGGTTTTATACAGACTTGCGGTGAAGCCTGTATTTACAAGAAAGTGAGTGGGAGCACTACATCCTTTCTAATAAATATACATGAATGACATATTGTTGATCGGAAATGATGTAGAATTTTCTAGAAAGCATAAAGGAGTATTTGAAAGGAGTTTTTCAAAGAAAGATCTCGGTGAAGCTGCTTACATATTGGGCATCAAGATCTATAGAGATAGATCAAGACGCTTGATAAGACTTTCAATAAGTACATACCTTGACAAGATTTTCAATGAGTTCAAAATGGGTCAGTCAAAGAAGGAGTTCTTGTCTGAGTTGTAAGGTATGAAGTTGAGTAAGACTCAAAACCCGACTACGGCAGAAGATAGACAGAGAATGGAAGTCATTCCCTATGTCTGAGTCATAGGTTCTATAAAGTATGCCATGCTGCATACCAGACATATTGTGTACCTTGCCATGAGTTTGGCATGGGGATACAATAGTGATCCAGGAGTAGAGCACTGGAAATGGTCAAAATTATCCTTAGGTACCTAAAGAGGACTAAGAAAATGTTTCTCGGTTATGGAGTTAACAAAGAGTTCGTCGTAAAGGGTTACGTCGATGCAAGCTTTGACACTAATCCGGATGACTCTGAGTCTCAATCTGGATACATATTGAAACTGAGAGCAATTAGCTAGAGTAGCTCCATGCATAGCATTGTAGAAATAGAAATTTCTAAAAATGCATACGGATCTGAATGTGGCAGATCCATTGACTAAACTTCTCTCACAGGCAAAACATGATCACACCTTAGTACTCATTGGGTGTTAATCACATAGCGATGTGAACTAGATTATTAACTCTAGTAAACCCTTTGAGTGTTGATCACATGGCGATGTGAACTATGGGTGTTAATCACATAAAGATCTGAACTATTGGTGTTAAATCACATGGCGATGTGAACTAGATTATTGGCTCTAGTGCAAGTGGGAGACTGAAGGAAATATGCCCTAGAGGCAATAATAAAGTTGCTATTTTATATTTCCTTATATCATGATAAATGTTTATTATTCATGCTAGAATTGTATTAACTGGAAACTTGATACATGTGTGGATACATAGACAAAACACTGTGTCCCTAGTAAGCCTCTAGTTGACTTGCTCGTTAATCAAAGGTGGTTAAGTTTCCCAACCATAGACATGTGTTGTCATTTGACGAACGGTATCACATCATTAGGATGATGTGATGGACAAGACCCATCCGTTAGCTTAGCATATTGATCGTTAAGTTTTATTGCTATTGCTTTCTTCATGACATATACATATTCCTTTGACTATGAGATTATGCAACTCCCGGATACCGGAGAAATACCTTGTGTACTATCAAATGTCACAACATAACTAGGTGATTATAAAGATGCTTTGTAGGTATCTCCGAAGGTGTTTGTTGGGGTGGCATAGATCGTGATTAGGATTTGTCACTCCGAGTATCGGAGAGGTATCTCTGGGCCCTCTTGGTAATGCACATCATAATAAGCCTTGCAAGCAATGTGACTAATGAGTTAGTTGCGGGATGATGTATTACAGAACGAGTAAAGAGACTTGCCGGTAACGAGACTGAACTAGGTATGAAGATACCGATGATCAAATCTCGGGCAAGTAACATACCGATGACAAAGGGAATTACGTATGTTGTCATTGTGGTTCGACCGATAAAGATCTTCGTAGAATGTGTAGGAAGAAATATGAGCATCCAGGTTCCACTGTTGGTTATTGACAGGAGAGTTGTCTCGTTCATGTCTACATAGTTCTCGAACCCATAGGGTCCCCACACTTAACGTTCGATGGCGCTTTTGTATTATATGAGTTATGTGATTTGGTGACCGAATGTTGTTCGGAGTCCCGGATGATATCACGTACATGAGGAGTCTCGAAATGGTCGAGATGTAAAGATTGATATATAGGACGATGGTATTCGGACACCGCAAGTGTTCTGAAGGGTACCGGGTACATATCGGGTCACCAGAAGGGGTTCCGGGCACCCCCGGCAAAAGATATGGGCCTTATGGGCCAAGAGGGGAAACACACCAGCCACAAGGGACTGGTGTGCCCCCCATATGGTCCATCCAAAGTGGAGAAGGAAAAGGGGAGGAGGAAAGGAAAGAGAGGGAATAGGATTCCCCCTTCCTTCCCCCTCTCCCCGTTTTCCTTCCCCCTCTCCCCTCTTTCCTTCCCCCTTCCGTATACAAGTAAGGGGAAAGGCCGAATTGGAGGAGGCACCCAAGTTGGATTCCTCCTACTTGGGGTGCCTCAAGGTTGTCCCCCTCCCACTCCAGCCTATATATACGTGAGGAGGGGGTGCCTAGAACACACACCAACAATTGTTAGCTGTGTGCGGTGCCCCCCTCCACAGTTTACGCCTCCGGTCATATTCTCGTAGTGCTTAGGCGAAGCCCTACGCGGATCACCTCACCATCACCATCACCACGCCGTCGTGCTGACGGAACTGTCCCTCGACACTTTGTTGGATCAAGAGTTCGAGGGACATCATCAAGTTGAACGTGTGCAGAACTCGGAGGTGTTGTACGTTCGGTGCTTGATTGGTCGGTGTCGGTGTCAAAACAGGCGGATCTCGGGTAGGGGGTCCCGAACTGTGCGTCTAAGGCTAATGGTAATAGGAGGCAGGGACACGATGTTTTACCTAGGTTTGGGCCCTCTCGATGAAGGTAATACCCTACTTCCTGCTTGATTGATCTTGATGATATGAGTATTACAAGAGTTGATCTACCACGAGATCTTAGAGGCTAAACCCTAGAAGCTAGCCTATGACTATGATTGTTCTTGTCCAACGGACTAAACCCTCCGGTTTATATAGACACCGGAAGGCGCTAGGCTTACACAGAGTCGGTTACAGAGAAGGAAATCTACACATCCGAATATCCAAGCTTGCCTTCCACGCAAAGGAGAGTCCCATCCGAACACGGGACGAAGTCCTCAATCTTGTATCTTCATAGTCCAACAGTCCGACCAAAGTATATAGTCCGGCTGTCCGAGGACCCCTTAATCCAGGACTCCCTCAGTAGCCCCTGAACCAGGCTTCAATGATGATGAGTCCGGCGCGCATATTGTCTTCGGCATTGCAAGGCGGGTTCCTTCTCCGAATACTCCATGGAAGGTTTAGGACACAAGGGGCGTGTCCGGCTCTGCAAAAAAAATTCCACATACCACCATAGAGAGTATAATATTCCACAAATCTAATCTGCAGACAGCTTTTATAGCATGACATCACGCCACGGTTCGGCCTTTATTCGAACCGTTTTCATAACTAGCCACTACACGCGCTGCGAGGCGGTTTTACTGGCACGTCTTGTCGAAGCAGAGATCGTGTCCCCCCTTATCACGGATTGCATGGGTAACCCAACCATGTTTGTTTAATATGACTCTTTGATTTTAGGCAAGTCCCAAACGGTCACGCGGGGGACGCTTGATATTCATCCTCTTTATAAAGGGGCCAAGGCCTGTCTTTTTCTTTCCACGCTCGATCCTTCCCCTCCCCCACCTCGAGTTCCAACACCCAAGGCTCAAGCTAAAGCACCTCGGTCTTTCGACCATGTCCGGATCCAATCAAGGCCGGTGGATGGCCTCCTCCTTCACAGAGGAGGACATCCGGAAGCTTAGGGAGGCTAGGTATCTCATCGCCGAGATTCCGCACAGGCTACCTGCTCCAGGGCAAGTTGTCCCCACTCCCGAGCCCAACAAGAGCATTGTCTTTATCTCCCACTTTCTCCGAGGGCTAGGTTTTAGCGTTAATCCCTTTGTAAGAGGGCTCATGTTCTATTACGGACTAGATTTCCAGGATCTAGCTCCGGATTCCGTTCTTCACATATCATCGTTTATTGTCGTGTGTGAAGCCTTCCTCCGCATCACACCCCACTTCGGCCTATGGCTCAAGACCTGCAATGTGAGGCCGAGGGTGATCGACGGGCGTCACGCGGAGTGCGGAGGCGCTATAATAAGCAAAGGCACCGACGCCCCATGGCCAAAGGGTTCTTTCATGGAGACCTCTGATTTATGGCAGCGGGAGTGGTTTTACATCACCGCTCCCCGAGGTACAAAGCGGGTGGCTGCTCCAACGTTTCGCCTGGGCCCTCCACCCCAACTGGTGTCATGGGTCAACAAAGGGCTGGACTGGGGGGCGGCAAATAACATGCCGACATTGCAGAGCTGCATCCCAGACCTTCTCAAGAGGGATATCAGTCTTGCCAAGATAATGCAAGTGATGCTGGTCCGTCAAGTCCTTCCCTGCCAATGTCGTCCTCTCTGTATGTGGGAGTTCAACCCGGAAGGACCGCGAACCGTTCAACAATTCTTTGTCCTGACGCTCAAAGAGATGTACGAGTTATTCTTTGGATCACGAATAAAGTGTCCGGACACCACCGAGGACGCGGGTCTCAATTGCAACCATACGAATACCTCGGTAAATACTTCTGTTGTCGAACACACCATCCTTTATCTTTATTATAACTAAAAAACGTTCTCTTCCAGGACCGGCTGAAGAAGGCGGAGAGGATTAGGTGTCCGTCCCCTCTTCCTGAAGGCTTGCCGAATCCTTTGTTGACCAGGATGCTTGACCGTGTGCCGTATCAGGTGCCATCTGGCGAAGACGAGGGGAGGAACAGAGAAGCCACAGATGGGCCTCATTTTCTACACATCCATATTGGAGGAGTAGATGCCTCCGCGAAGGAGGATAATCGGGAAGGGGAATCTAAAATCCCCTCTCCCCAAGGTAAGAAAAGGGCCACCTCCGAAGATTTGGAAACGGAGGCTTCTAAACGAGGGAAGAATACCTCACAAGGGGACCGGCCCTCCACCGAGCCGTAAGTGAGAGAGTACTTTGGTAGACATACCCTGTTTATTTTCTTGAGGATAATGACCAAAACATATTTCTTGCAGTCCGGCTCATAGCCCTTCTCCACAGAGTTCATCCTCGGGGGATCTTCCCCCAGAGATGATGGAGAGCGAGTCGCCTCCCCCTGCCTCCCCGTCACATAGGGCGGATGACCCCGAAGTGTCGTCACGGAGGATTTCTCTTGATCCGCCAAGGCCAGAAGTTGATACTTCGGTCGCTGGGAGTCTGGGATATCTGGCTCCCAAGGAGAGTTTTAGGGGGAGTCTGGGATTGTCCGGCGCACAGCTGAACACCCTAATGGGCCTTCTGGAGCGAGCGGCCATCTCCGAGACACATCGTGCCTTAATGGGCACAATAGTTGAGAGGATTTCATACGCGAAAGGCGGTTTGAACGAGGCTTTTATGAGTCTGCTAAGAGGCTTTGAGGTACGCAAAAAATGTATTTTTGATGGTTCCGCACATTCTATGTGTGCTCTATATGGATAGTAGCCCCTGAGACTCTGATTGCCATCAACGTGGCGGACAGAGGATCATAATCTCTATTAATAATCGCGCTGCTTTATGTGCAGGTGGCTGAGGGTTTGGCGGCCGATCGATTTGCTAATTTTGCCGAACTAAAGTGGCAGCTAGACGTGGCCAATGCCGACATCACGCTTGTTAACAAGCGGCTTGACGAGGCCCAGGGTATGTATATTCGGCTTATCAGCAAAACCTTTAAGAGGAGCATGATGCTAGTATCTATGATATGTTGTTACTGCAGATGGAGCTGCTGCCGTGGAGACCCTTCGGGCGGAGCTTGCCCGAGCAAGGAGCAAGCCCGGATAACTGATGCAGCCGCTCTTAAGGCGGTCGAGGAGTTAAAAGCCGAACAGGCTTCTTGTAGCCGGAGCGAAGAAAAGATGGCTCAGATGGCTACCGAGATGGAAGATGCCGCTAACCGCTGCGAGCTCCTTGAAAAGGAGAATCAAGCAAAAGCAGCTGACCTGAAGAAGGCCCTAGAGGCAGCCAAGGAAACCCGCTCTGAAATGAGGGGGATGAAGGAGGAGCTTCGTGAAGCCGGAGATATCGTGTCTGGAAAGCCCTATCTGTTGTGGATGAAGTTTGGAGATCCGAAGTATGCCCCTCTGGATCAGTTGTGGAGTGCGGCGGACGCATATGCGGACCTGGCAAAGAGTGCTGCTGATGCATCTGAGTTTTACTAAGGTTGGAAGGACCATAAGGCTGAGAGGTTATTCTAGTCGCAGTTCAGTGCCCCGACGCGTCCACTGCCATTAAATGAAAAGATGGCCGTGTGGGTCAAACTCCACAGGTTGTCCGGGCTTGCTATGAGGTCTGTCGTGGATCATCTTTGGCCACAAGGGCCAAGGCCGGACAATTATTTTGGATTAGTGCAACAATTCATTGGTGTTGTGTCGCATATCGACAATGTGAAGAGGTCGGCGTGCATAGAGGGTGCGCGAATGGCTCTTGCCCGTGTTAAAACACACTGGGCTAGGATGGAAGCCACCACAATTGCGACCCGTAGTGTGGTGGATGGCCAGGACCCGGCCGAGCATTATTTCGAAGAAGTCTTAGAAGGCGCTCGTTTAATAGAGGCTCAGTGCTCGAAGAGTGCCATGTTCGAAAGACATGTATCGCGATTGTAAAGACAACGCTATTTTGATTATAAAGGCTGTTTTTATACTTTTGCCTGGAAGTATTATAACGCCTCTTGTGCGGCCGTTTATGTATATATATGTATCCTGAAAGTTTGCAGTCGTCGGCTTCAGCCCCCACGCATATAATGCGGGGGTGTTCGGGAACGCGTGTAATCACACTTGATCCAACGTCTTGGTCCATTAAGGAGGTGATAGCGCGGTGAACCAGGCAATCGGACTATATAGCTTTAACACTTTCACTTAGCCATATGAGTTTGACGGTGGGGCTACTATATAGCCCCTGGTACTTTCGCGTTCAGCCGGATATGGTGTGCGTATGTACGTGACTGGGAAATCGGTCCTTCGTTAATGCAGAGGAATCGCGAGGATTCCGCAGGGTCATCGAGTGGTTGACCAGTCTCGCGCTGTATCATGACAGTCAGTTTTCGGCTTTCTCTACTGAGGTGCTCGTCCAGGTGAACCGGGGCACAGTCGTAGTAGTTCTTCTGGTGTCGCCTTAGCCGATAAAATGGAACGTAAGGTAGCAAAACACGGGAGCCAGGCAAACCCAACATTCGACCAAAGACATGATTCGGAGCTGATGCATATAAGGCCAAACTCGCGACGCCGAACACTCCCTAAGGTATTCGGACTTTATAATGTGTACTAGGCTGAATAACACCCTTAACAATGAGCCCTGAGTTTCCAGGTATGAGCAGTGTTCTGGTGTGACAAAAATGCCGAAGACGCCAGTATCCCCCCGGTTGTATGAAGTTTACGGATGGGAAGAAGCAACAAGAGATGTTAAAAAGGTTTACGCAGGGGCTTAATCTAAAGAGAAACCTTTGTGCGGGGCCCTGCTGCATGTCTACGCCTTTATCTCCGTTGTGCCATATCCTGGAAGGGTGTAGCACGATGGTCGCCTATAAAAGGAAAAAACCTAGGTGAAAGACTTCGTGCGAGGTGTTCGTTAATGAAAATGCAATATGCTATTGTATTGATAAGGTCGAGCCAAACTATGGGCTCTTTTTGCGAGCAGCCCGTAGCATCTTTTATGGGCAAATCCCAACTGGGCTGTTACATTAGGTGGAGCGCCGGACTCGTCTAACCGTGTCTGTGGTCTTGACGACCGGCCATTAGTCCTGGTTGGGGGGACCGCTCAGTGTTCGGCTGCTAGAGCCACCACATATTCTTCCGCGCGTAAGGAACGCTCTGTGTTTCCGCTAACTATGATGACACCGCATGGACCGGGCATCTTAAGTTTGAGGTAGGCATAATGCGGTACTGCATTAAAATGAGCGAAGGCCGTTCGTCCGAGTAGTGCATGATAGCCACTCCGAAATGGAGCGATGTCGAAGGTTAATTCCTCGCTTCTGAAGTTGTCGGGGGAACCGAATACAACTTCTAGTACTAGGGAGCCCGTACAGTGGGCCCCAACACCTGGTATTGCTCCTTTAAAGGTAGTGTTACTTAGGCTGGTCCTTGAAGGGTGTATCCCAATTTTGTGGACAGTGTCCTGATATATCAGGTTTAGACTACTGCCGCCGTCCATGAGGACTCGTGTGAGATGGTACCCGTCAATTATTGGGTTGAGCACCAGGGCAGCCGTGTTGGGGAACGTAGCAGAAATTCAAAATTTTCCTACGTGTCACCAAGATCTATCTACGGAGAAACCAGCAACGAGGGGAAGGAGAGTGCATCTACATACCCTTGTAGATCGCTAAGCGGAAGCGTTCAAGAGAACGGGGTTGAAGGAGTCGTACTCGTCGTGATCCAAATCACCGGAGATCCTAGTGCCGAATGGACGGCACCTCCGCGTTCAACACACGTACAGCCCGGTGACGTCTCCCATGCCTTGATCCAGCAAGGTGAGAGGGAGAGGTTGAGGAAGACTCCATCCAGCAGCAGCACAACGGCGTGGTGGTGATGGAGGAGCGTGGTAGTCCAGCAGGGCTTCGCCAAGCACCGCGAGGTATGAGGAGAAAGAGAGGTAGGGCTGCGCCAACAGGAGAAGAAACTCATATCTTGGGCTGCTCCTATGCCTCCACTATATATAGGGGGAGAGGGGGTTGCGCCCCCACCTAGCTTTCCACCCCTAGGGGCAGAGGCCAGCCGTAGATCCCATCTAGGGGGGCGGCCAAGGGGTGGAGAGGGGGAAACTTGCCCCCCAAGCAAGGTGGGGCGTCCCCTCCCCAAACCCTAGGCGCCTTGGGCCCTTGTGGGGGGGCGCACCAGCCCACCTGGGGCTGGTCCCCTCCTACACTAGGCCCATGCTGCCCTCTGGGGATGGTGGACCCACTTGGTGGACCCCCTGGACCCTCCCGATGGTCCCGGTACGTTACCGATAAAACCCGAAACTTTTCCGGTGACCAAAACAGGACTTCCCATATATAAATCTTTACCTCCGGACCATTCCGGAACTCCTCGTGACGTCCGGTACTCCGAACAACATTCGGTAACCACATACAAACTTCCTTTATAACCCTAGTGTCATCGAACCTTAAGTGTGTAGACCCTACGGGTTTGGGAACCATGCAGACATGACCGAGACGTTCTCCGGTCAATAACCAACATCGGGATCTGGATACCCATGTTGGCTCCCACATGTTCCACGATGATCTCATCGGATGAACCACGATGTCAAGGACTCAATTGATCCCGTATACAATTCGCTTTGTCTAACGGTATTGTACTTGCCCGAGATTCGATCATCGGTATCCCGATACCTTGTTCAATCTTGTTACCGGCAAGTCTCTTTACTCGTTCCGTAACACATCATCCCGTGATCAACCCCTTGGTCACATTGTGCACATTATGATGATGTCCTACCGAGTGGGCCCAGAGATACCTCTCCGTCACACGGAGTGACAAATCCCAGTCTCGATTTGTGCCAACCCAACAGACACTTTCGGAGATACCTGTAGTGCACCTTTATAGCCACCCAGTTACGTTGTGACGTTTGATACACCCAAAGCATTCCTACGGTATCCGGGAGTTGCACAATCTCATGGTCTAAGGAAATGATACTTGACATTAGAAAAGCTTTAGCATACGAACTACGATCTTTGTGCTAGGCTTAGGATTGGGTCTTGTCCATCACATCATTCTCCTAATGATGTGATCCCGTTATCAACGACATCCAATGTCCATGGTCAGGAAACCGTGACCATCTGTTGATCAACGAGCTAGTCAACTAGAGGCTTACTAGGGACTTGGTGTTGTCTATGTACCCACACATGTATTTGAGTTTCCTATCAATACAATTATAGCATGGATAATAAATAATTATCATGAACAAGGAAATATAATAATAATAACCAATTTATTATTGCCTCTAGGGCATATTTCCAACAGTCTCCCACTTGCACTAGAGTCAATAATCTAGTTCACATCGCTATGTGATTAACACTGATACGTCACATCGCCATGTGACCAACATCAAAAGAGTTTACTAGTGTCATTAAACTAGTTAACATCATCATGTGATTAAGACTCAATGAGTTCTGGGGTTTGATCATGTTTTGCTTGTGAGAGAGGTTTTAGTCAATGGGTCTGCAACTTTCAGATTCGTATGTACTTCGCAATTCTCTATGTCATATTGTAAATGCTGCTTCCACGCTCCACTTGAAGCTATTCCAAATGGTTGCTCCACTATACGTATCTGGTTTGCTACTCGGAGTCATTATGATAGGTGTTAAAGCTTGCATCGACGTAACCCTTTACGTTGAACTCTTTATCACCTCCATAATCGAGAAACATATCCTTATTCCTCTAAGGATAATTTTGACCGCTATCTGGTGATCCACTCCTTGATCACCTTTGTACCCTCTTGCCAGATAAGTAGCAAGGCACACATCGGGTGCGGTACACAGCATAGCATACTGTAGAGCCTACGTCTATAGCATAGGGGACGACCTTCGTCCTTTCTCTCTTTTCTGCCGTGGTCGAGCTTTAAGTCTTAACTTCATACCTTACAACTCAGCCAAGAACTCCTTCTTTGACTGATCCATCTTGAACACCGTTAAGATCATGTCAAGGTATGTGCTCATTTGAAAGTACCATTTAGCGTTTTTGATCTATCCTCATAGATCTTGATGCTCAATGTTCAAGCATCTTATTCCAGGTTTTTTTATTGAAAAACACCTTTCAAGTAACCCTATATGCTTTCCAGAAAATTCTACATCATTTCTGATCATCAATATGTCAACAACATATACTCATCAGAAATTCTATAGTGCTCCCACTCAGTTCTTTGGAAATACAAGTTTCTCACAAACCTTGTATGAACCTAGAATCTTTGATCATCTTATCAAAGTGTATATTCCAACTCCGAGATGCTTACTCCAGTCCATGGAAGGATCGCTGGAGCTAGCATACCTTTTAGCATCCTTAGGGTCGACAAAACCTTTCTGATTGTATCACATACAACCTTTCCTTACGAAAACTGGTAAGGAAACTCGTTTTGACATCCATCTGCTAGATTTCATAAATGCAGCTAATGCTAACATGATTCTGACGGACTTAAGCATCACTACGGATGAGAAAACCTCATCCTAGTCAACTCCTTGAACTTGTGAAAAACTCTTCACCACAAGTCGAGCTTCATAGACGGTGACATTACCGTCCACGTCCGTCTTCTTCTTAAAGATCCATTTATCTCAATGGCTTGCCGATCATCGGGCAAGTCCACCAAAGTCCATGCTTTCTTATGACACATGGATCCTGTCTCGGATTTCATGGCTTCTAACCATTTGTCGGAATATGGGCCCACCATCACTTCTCCATAGCTCGTAGGTTCATTGTTGTCTAGCAACATGACCTTCAAGACAGGATCACCGTACCACTCCAAAGCAGTACGTGTCCTTGTCGTCCTACGAGGTTCGGTAGTGACTTGATCCGAAGCTTCATGATCACTATCATAAGCTTCTACTTCAGTTGGTGTAGGTGCCACAGGAACAACTTCCTGTGCCCTGCTACACACTTGTTGAAGTGACGGTTCAATAACCTCATCAAGTCTCCACCATCCTCCCACTCAATTCTTTCGAGAGAAACCTTTCCTCGAGAAAGGACCCGATTCAAGAAACAATCCCTATTGCTTTCGGATCTGAATTAGGAGGTATACCCAACTGTTTTCGGTATCCTATGAAGATGCATTTTATCCGCTTTGGGTTCGAGCTTATCAACCTGAAACTTTTTCCACATAAGCGTCACAGCCCCAAACTTTTAAGAAACGACAACTTAGGTTTGTCCAAACGGTGTCGTCTCAACGGAATTACGTGGTACCCTATTAAAGTGAGTGTGGTTGTCTCTAATGCCTAACCCATGAACAATAGTGGTAATTCGATAAGAGACATCATGGTACGCACCATATCCAATAGGGTGCAACTATGATGTTCGGACACACCATCACACTATGGTGTTCCAGGCGGTATTAATTGTGAAACAATTTCCACAATGTATTAATTGCGTGCCAAATCTTGTAACTCAGATACTCATCTCTATGATCATATCATAGACATTTTATCCTCTTGTCACGATGATCTTCAACTTCACTCTGAAATTACTTGAACCATTCAATAATTCAGACTTGTGTTTCATCAAGTAAATATACTCAACATCTACTCGAATCATCTGTGAAGTAAGAACATAACGATATTCACTTCATGCCTCAGCACTCATTGGACTGCACACATCAAAATGTGTTACTTCCAACAAGTTGCTATATTGTTCCATTTTACTGAAAAACGAGGCTTTTAAGTCATCTTGCCCATGTGGTATGATTTGCATATCTCAAGTGATTCAAAATCAAGTGAGTCCAAACGATCCATCTGCATGGAGTTTTCTTCATGCGTATACACCAATAGACATGGTTCGCATGTCTCAAACTTTTCAAAAATGAGTGAGTCCAAAGATCCATCAACATGGAGCTTCTTCATGTGTTTTATACCAATATGACTTACATGGTAGTGCCACAAGTAAGTGGTACTATCATTACTATCTTATATTTTTGGCATGAAAATGTGTATCACTACGATCGAGATTCAATAAACCATTCCTTTAGGTGCAAGACCATTGAAGGTATTATTCAAATAAATAGAGTAACCATTATTCTCCTTAAATGAATAATTGTATTGCGATAGACACAATCCAATCATGTCTATGCTCAACGCAAACACCAAATGACAATTATTCAGGTTTAATACTAATCTTGATGGTAGAGGGAGCGTGCGATGTTTGATCACATCAAACTTGGAAACACTTCCAACACATATCGTCAGCTCACCTTTAGCTAGTCTCCGTTTATTCCGTAGCTCTTTTATTTCGAGTTACTAACACTTACCAACTGAACCGGTATCTTAATACCCTGGTGTTACTAGGAGTACTAGTAAAGTACACATTAACATAATGTATATCCAATATACTTCTATCGACCTTGCCAGCCTTCTCATCTACCAAGTATCTAGGGTAATCCCGCTCTAGTGACTGTTCCCCTTATCATAGAAGCACTTAGTTTCGGGTTTGGGTTCAACCTTGGGTTTCTTCACTAGAGCAGCAGCTGATTTGCCGGTTCATGAAGTATCCCTTCTTGCCCTTGCCCTTCTTGAAACTAGTGGTTTCACCAACCATCAAAATTGATGCTCCTTCTTCATTTCTACTTTTGCGGTGTCAAAACATTGCGAATACCTCAAGGATCATCATATCTATCCCTGATATGTTATAGTTCATCACGAAGCTCTAGCAGCTTGGTGGCAATGACTTTGGAGAAACATCACTATCTCTGGAAGATCAACTCCCACTCGATTCAAGTGATTGTCGCACTCAGACAATCTGAGCACAATCTCAACGATTGAGCTTTTCTCCCTTAGTTTGCAGGCTAAGAAAATCATCGGAGGTCTCATACCTCTTGACGTGGGCACGAGCCTGAAATCCCAATTTCAGCCCTCGAAACATCTCATGTGTTCTGCAATGTTTCGAAAACGTCTTTGGTGCCTCTACTCTAAACCATTTAACTGAACTATCACGTAGTTATCAAAACGTGTATGTCCGATGTTCGCAACATCCACAGACGACGTTTGGGGTTCAGCACACTAAGCGGTGCATTAAGGACATAAGCTTTCTACTGTCCGCATAATCGCTACTGTCAACTTTCAACTATATTTTCTCTAGGAACATATCTAAACAGTGGAACTAAAGCGCGAGCTTACGACATAATTTGCAAAGATCTTTTGACTATGTTCAGGATAATTAAGTTCATCTCATGAACTCCCACTCAGATAGACATCCCTCTAGTCATCTAAGTGATTACATGATCCAAGTCAACTAGGTTGTGTCCGGTCATCACGTGAGACGGACTAGTCATCATCGGTGAACATCTTCATGTTGATCGTATCCTCCATACGACTCATGCTCGACCTTTCGGTCTCTTATGTTCCGAGGCCATGTCTGTACATGCTAGGCTTGTCAAGTTAACCTAAGTGTTTCGCGTGTGTAAATCTGGCTTACACCCGTTGTATGTGAACGTAAGAATCTATCACACCCGATCATCACGTGGTGCTTCGAAACGACGAACTTTCGCAACGGTGCACAGTTAGGGGGAACACTTTCTTGAAATTTTAATGAGGGATCATCTTATTTACTACCGTCGTTCTAAGCAAATAAGATGTATAAACATGATAAACATCACATGCAATCAAATAGTGACATGATATGGCCAATATCATTTTTTGCTCCTTTTGATCTCCATCTTCGGGGCTCCATGATCATCATCGTCACCGGCATGACACCATGATCTCCATCATCATGATCTCCATCATCGTGTCTCCATGAAGTTGTCTCGCCAACTTATTACTTCTACTACTATGGCTACCGGTTAGCAATAAAGTAAAGTAATTACATGGCATTGTTCAATGACACGCAGGTCATACAATAAATAAAGACAACTCCTATGGCTCCTGTCGGTTGTCATACTCATCGACATGCAAGTCGTGATTCCTATTACAAGAACATGATCAATCTCATACATCACATATCATTCATCACATTCTTCTTGGCCATATCACATCACATAGCATACCCTGCAAAAACAAGTTAGACGTCCTCTAATTGTTGTTTGCATGTTTTACGTGGCTGCTATGGGTTTCTAGCAAGAACGTTTCTTACCTACGCAAAACCACAACGTGATATGCCAATTGCTATTTACCCTTCACAAGGACCCTTTTCATCGAATCCGTTCCGACTAAAGTGGGAGAGACTGGCACCCGCTAGCCACCTTATGCACCAAGTGCATGTCAGTCGGTGGAACCTGTCTCACGTAAGAGTACGTGTAAGGTCGGTCCGGGCCGCTTCATCCCACAATACCGTCGAAACAAGATTGGACTAGTAACGGTAAGCATATTGAACAAAATCAATGCCCACAACTACTTTGTGTTCTACTCGTGCAAAGAATCTATGCAATAGACCTAGCTCATGATGCCACTGTTGGGGAACGTAGCAGAAATTCAAAATTTTCCTACGTGTCACCAAGATCTATCTATGGAGAAACCAGCAACGAGGGGAAGGAGAGTGCATCTACATACCCTTGTAGATCGCTAATGGAAGCGTTCAAGAGAATGGGGTTGAAGGAGTCGTACTCGTCGTGATCCAAATCACTGGAGATCCTAGTGTCGAATGGACGGCACCTCCGCATTCAACACACGTACAGCCCGGTGACGTCTCCCATGCCTTGATCCAGCAAGGTGAGAGGGAGAGGTTGAGGAAGACTCCATCCAGCAGAAGCACAATGGCGTGGTGGTGATGGAGGAGCGTGGTAATCCAGCAGGGCTTCGCCAAGCACCGCGAGATATGAGGAGAAAGAGAGGTAGGGCTGCGCCAACAGGAGAAGAAACTCATGTCTTGGGCTGCTCCTATGCCTCCACTATATATAGGGGGAGAGGGGGCTGCGCCCCCACCTAGCTTTCCACCCCTAGGGGCGGAGGCCAGCCCTAGATCCCATCTAGGGGGGCGGCCAAGGGGTGGAGAGGGGGAAACTTGCCCCCCAAGCAAGGTGGGGCGCCCCCTCCCTAAACCCTAGGCGCCTTGGGCCCTTGTGGGGGGCGCACCAGCCCACCTGGGGCTGGTCCCCTCCCACACTAGGCCCATGCTGCCCTCCGGGGATGGTGGACCCACTTCGTGGACCCCCGGGACCCTCCCGGTGGTCCCGGTACGTTACCGATAAAACCCGAAACTTTTCCGGTGACCAAAACAGGACTTCCCATATATAAATCTTTACCTCCGGACCATTCCGGAACTCCCGGGATCTCATCCGGGACTCCGAACAACATTCGGTAACCACATACAAACTTCCTTTATAACCCTAGCGTCATCGAACCTTAAGTGTGTAGACCCTACGGGTTCGGGAACCATGCAGACATGACCGAGACGTTCTCCGGTCAATAACCAACAGCAGGATCTGGATACCCATGTTGGCTCCCACATGTTCCACGATGATCTCATCGGATGAACCATGATGTCAAGGACTCAATCGATCCCGTATACAATTCCCTTTGTCTAACGGTATTGTACTTGCCCGAGATTCGATCATCGGTATCCCGATACCTTGTTCAATCTTGTTACCGGCAAGTCTCTTTACTCGTTCCGTAACACATCATCCTGTGATCAACCCCTTGGTCATATTGTGCACATTATGATGATGTCCTACCGAGTGGGCCCAGAGATACCTCTCCGTCACACGGAGTGACATATCCCAGTCTCGATTCGTGCCAACCCAACAGACACTTTCGGAGATACCTGTAGTGCACCTTTATAGCCACCCAGTTACGTTGTGACGTTTGATACACCCAAAGCATTCCTACGGTATCCAGGAGTTGCACAATCTCATGGTCTAAGGAAATGATACTTGACATTAGAAAAGCTTTAGCATACGAACTACGATCTTTGTGCTAGGCTTAGGATTGGGTCTTGTCCATCACATCATTCTCCTAATGATATGATCCCGTTATCAACGACATCCAATGTCCATGGTCAGGAAACCGTGACCATCTGTCTATCAATGAGCTAGTCAACTAGAGGCTTACTAGGGACTTGGTGTTGTCTATGTACCCACACATGTATTTGAGTTTCCTATCAATACAATTACAGCATGGATAATAAACGATTATCATGAACAAGGAAATATAATAATAATAACCAATTTATTATTGCCTCTAGGGCGTATTTCCAACAAGCCGATCCTTCGTGTCGGACACTAGTCGGGTGGTCCCTGCGATCGAAGGTGATCGGGCAGGCCGACCAGGGATTAAATTTGGGGGCAACGGTCTCAATAGTGTATACGTCTCTGAGTGCGTGTTTGCGCATTCTATTTGGAATGTCAGTTACGTAAATCATATTCACTGTTTTGACTTCTGGTGGGAATTTTTTCTGTCCTCCAGTGTTCGGCTGACGAGGCTCCTCCTCGTCCTCACTTGGCATCTCCCTCCCCTTTTGTTCGGCGTTCAGTTTGCCGGCCTGTTTGAAAACCCAACACTCTCTGTGGGTGTGGTTTGCAGGCTTTTCGGGGGTGCCGTGAATCTGACATAATTTGTCTAGAATCTTGTTTAGGCTGGACGGTCCGTCTCTGCTACCTTTAAATGGCTTCTTCCGTTGACTGGGTTGAGAGCCCTTGGATCCGGCATTGACCGTCGTATTCTCTGGGATGTCATTATTGTTTTGACGCTTGTTTTTGTTGCGTCGCGGCTTCTTGTTGCCATCCCTGACTTCGGAAGTGCTTGGGTCGCTGGTGCCGCTACGGGCCAGCCAGCTGTCCTCGCCTGCGCAAAAGTGGGTCATAAGGCTTCTTAAGGCTGCCATCATCCTTGGCTTTTCTTGGCCGAGGTGTCTAGCAAGCCATTCATCCTGGATACTGTGCTTGAAGGCCGCTAAAGCCTCGGCGTCCGGGCAATCGACTATTTGGTTTTTCTTAGTAAGAAAGTTGTTCCGGAGTTTTCGGGATGACGAGCTATTGAATTATATGGCTTAGGTCGTCAGCGTCCGGAGGCCGGACATAGGTCCCTTGAAAATTGGCCCTGAAAGCATCCTCGAGCTCTTCCCAACTTCCAATTGAGTTTTCGGGAAGGCTTTTCAGCCAGTGTGGTCCCTTTAATTTGAGGGGTAGATATTTGATGGCATGGAGATCGTCTCCGCGAGCCATATGGATATGAAGGATAAAGTCCTCGATCCAGACCCCAGGGTTTGTAGTTCCGTCGTATGCCTCTATATTCACGGGTTTGAATCCTTCTAGAAATTCATGATCCAGCACCTCGTCGGTGAAGCACAGGGGGTGTGTGGCACCCCTGTATTTGGTTGTGTCGTGGCATGATGTCGACGGTTGTTGTGCTTCGTTCTGATTCCAAGCTGGTATTCGATCGATGTGATCGTTTCGGTAGTTCTGATCCTGCGCTGGAGCGCGCTTCCTAGATCCATAGATGGATCTGCCCATACTGGACTTTCTGCCCAGGAGCTCACATAAATCGTGTGCTGACTTGTGCGCGGCATCCTTAGCCATCTTTTCATGGCCACGGGGCGGTCGGTCTGGCTGATCGGTAGTTTTCGGCTGAGTGGGCTCTACGGCCTCATCGTCGAATTCGGGCAGCAGCTTGCGTTTTGGATAGCTCTTTGCGTGGCGATCATCACCGTATTTTTCTTCTGTGTCGAGCACTTTGCTCCACCTACGGTTGAGCGTATCCTGCGCGGCCTTAAGCTTTTGCTTCTGCTTCTTTAGGCTCCTCGCGGTAGCGATAAGTCTTCTGTGGAGGTTCTCTTGTTCCAAGAGTTTTTCTGGGATGATAAGTGCATCATCGTCCGGGCTGTCCTCCTCTCCGGAGACAGGTTGTTGAATTTTACCCTCGGGATCGGTGTTATCTGACGTCGGCTCTGGACTGTTTTCACCGTCCCCTAGCTTATCCTACGCCATCACTGGGTCCATGGGGTCATCGTTTCCTTTGGAATCAACCGGGGTATTATTATTTCTTGCGCTGTTGTCGCTATTTTTACTGTGGCGGAATTTAGAGCGGCGTCTATGGCGCCGCTTTGGTGGCTTATCGAGGGGATTATCCTTCGTTGTATCATCACCATCGCCTTCTTTTGCTGTGTCCACCATCTAAATATCGTATGATGAGGTGGCAGTCCAGCACCCAATGGGCGGTGGTTCCTGTTCTTCTCCTGCGTCGTCGTAGATACCTTCGATGTCTTCGGAGTCAAAATCGAGCATGTCAGTTAAATCATCGACAGTGGCTATGAAGTGGGTGGTGGGAGGGTAACGAATTTCTTCATCGTCCACTTCCCACTCGAGCCGGACATAGTTCGGCCCAGAGTCTCCTGACAAGGACAGAGACCTTAATGACTTCAGCACATCTCCCAAGGGTGAGTGGTGAAAAATATCCGCGGTCCATGACGGGTGCCCAATCCTGCAACCGGGGAAGAGTTCAGGGGTCTGACGACACCACTCTAACAGGAGGTGCGATCAGCGTTCGGCTCCAACGCCAATGAGTGTGCGGCCTCCATGGCAGGGTGTGGCACCCTGGCTCAGAGTGACCGGTTTACCCTGCATTGCTAGCCCAAAGCCTAGTCTTCTGGCAACACACAACAACTTGGTACAGAAAAACAACCGCTTTATTCATGCTAGCGAAGCATAGTTCATATTACAACAGTTAGCGAGGCCAAGCGGCACATACAGTGCGGCTGAACAATATGTACATTATTTAGTAAACATAAAGGGGCCTCGATCATGACAACTACGCAGCAGCGGAATAACATCGTAGAGGGACTCCATAGCACAGGGACACCAATGTGGACACGATCTAGACTCGGACAGCTCTCCTTTCCAACGAGACTTTCCTGAAATCTGGCATGACACGCCAGGTCAGTACATTGAATGTACTTGCAAGCTCACAACAAGCATAAACATAATGACAAACAATATCATGATACTTAACCAATTAAATACAATGCAACAATATATATCCAACATGCTGTGAATATGCTCAAGTGGTACTCGTCACATGGACTGGCTTACCGAACGTGATCATTTCCAGACCACAAACATGAAGAACTCAACGACAATCTCGTGATCCTTACGGCGATCACATCCCTGACCAACACTTGGTCTCAACCTCAACACGATGGCCTCACTGCCATTACCTTAGTGCAAGTCTCAGTGTGCAAATTTATTAAGTGTTGACCCATGGTGTACCCTACTTTCGAGTGTGTCCGTAACCATGAACTCGGCTATCGATAGATTAATACACTCTGCAGAGGTAGCGCACTGTACCCACACTACGGAACCCATGGCCTTGGACTCCCATTTGGGTGGACCAACGGCATTCTGAGAAACCACTTAATTGTCATGACACTCTCCCGGCCACTCCGACTCAATCCACATCGGGCTAGTCCTGGGTGGCCCTATGTCTACCTCAAACCACCGTCGTGGCAACGATCCACTCTGGGACCCAAACACTTAACTCATCAACTGGCATGCAAGGTTATGCCTGCTTACCGGGCTAGGGTACAGCACTCCCATAACCTTCCCTAGATGGAGGCACCGACCAGAGGCACAACAATGAAACGCATTAAGGTCGTCCCATACCGGCAAATGTGGTTGCACTGGGAAAAATTCGTTTCAGCGGCACCACGACCCAGTCAACAACATATTCAAGTTGAGTTATTTATCAGGTTCAACTTAAAGTGAAAGTAACCGGTGTCATAATGCCATGCTATGCATCACTAACATATGCATCAAATAACCAAGAGAATAACTATTTCAGCTACGCTCCCACGGAGCCATCACCAACTCAAGATACTTCTCTGGTTAAGATCAAACCTCACTTAAACCAGAACCATTTCTAGCAATCTCATCATTTTTCATCATGCAATGAATAATAATTAAACTAATTATTAACCTCCAAGACTATATCATATTATCATTACTCATATCTAAATTCTTGTTAGCTTGTCAGCAAAATTCATTTCAAACTTTCTGTAAATCAAGCATATTTAACATGACAAGCATCTAACAGAATATAACTATAATAATTATTTAAATGCATGAATAATCATAAGTTCAAGTAGGAAAATCACAAATATTGAGGTGGCACTATGAAAATGTTGTTGTGGCTTGCCTTAGTGTTGATGAGGTTCACAAATCTCCTGGTGATCCTCAAGACAAGCTTGCTCTTCTGAAAATAAATAAAACCACAAAAAGAAAACATCAAGAAACCTTCTAAAAATTACCAGAAAATCTAGACAGCAAGGAAAAATCCCATCTTTTGGGTGCTGTTAAATTTTTGGACAAAGACAATGCAAAAAGAATCAATGCATTTGGACTTATAGATAAAAAGTTATGGCTGTATGAAGTTTCCTGGATTTAAATGAATTTGATTTAAAAAGAAAATAGACTGGGGGGTGACATCGAAGGCATAAACGCCCGGGGCGCTACCACTCGTACCGCTTCGCGCGAGTACTGAGTGGCTGACTAGCGGGGCCCGCTAGTCAGGCCAAAAGGAGGAGGACAAGGAAACGGAGGGAGGCGGAGCTTCGCCGGAGCACACGCCGGCGACGAGGGTTCTTGGGGACAAACGAGAGGGGGGATCGAAGGAGAAGAAGATGGCGCACCTGCCCGTACCCGTAGCGTGGCTAGAGGTGACCGGACGGCGTCGGAAACAGCCTCTCCAGCGAAGGCAGAGGGCAGCGGTCGCCGGAGATGAAGACGACGGCGGCTCGGGGCGGCTCCAGGGGCTCCAACAGGGCGAAACGCCCTCACCGAAGAGTGGCGGAGGCCCTGGCAGGGTCGCCCTAGCCTGGGAGGGGCTGGAGCTGCGGGGACGATCCGAAGGGGATCGCCGATGAGCTCGAGCTTCGGGACGGCAGCCCGCGGCCTGCCCGGCCGGGCTGCGGCTTCTACAACTTTGTGGAGGGTGTGGGAGTAGCTGCGGGTGCTCAAAGAGGCTGGGGTGGCCACATTTATAGGCGGGCAGCAAGGAGGGTTCGGGCTCCACCGAAGGACACCTATCCACGGTGCCCGGCGACGAACGGCGCCAGCGAGAGAGGAGGAAGACGATGGAGGTCACGCGGGAACTATTGTCGGGCGCGGACGAGCACAGAGACGAGGGAGAAGATGAAGAGCACAGTGCACCACGCACTGTGTCGTTGGCCGGACCATGCCCGTGCCAGCTGCGGCGAGCTCCGGCGTCGGCGAGTGCCACGGGGAGTTAAGGGAGTGGAGACGGGGATGGTGGCGAGGTTTGGCATGCTCGGGCAGGCTGGGCAGCGAGCACGCGCTCAACAGAGCGCTAGGCGGCACGCAGAGCGTGTGTTTTGCATGCCAGCACGCCCGGACGAACGCGGTCACCGCGTGAACCGTGACATCCGGCCATCCTAAGCGCTAACTTGATGTCTAGCGTATAGTCCTTGGTAGTTTGAAGTGTTACCATGGTTTGGCTTGGATCCAGGTGCAGTAGAAATGGATTTGTACTGCTAGCAAGTTTCTGGACAGTAACTTTGGAGATTTACTGAGGTCAAACCACTGGGAGTTAAGGGCTGAGCTTTGGAGGCTTGCTTACACTTACTAAGGTAAATAGGCACAAGAAAAACCAGCTACAATGGAGCTAGTAAAATTGTAGTTTCTGTAGAAGCTACCATTTTTGTCCAGAAATGAATTTATTTTCTGTAGCGAAAATATTCCAAGGAGTGGTGAAATATTTTTGCTCATAAAGGTGCCCTAGGGTCCAAAGAATAATTGGGATTTTTATCAGGATTTTTGGGGCAAGAAAAATTAGGGTTGCTTTGGAGCACAAAGGGCTAACTAGGGTTTTGGAGGGCAAAATGAATATTTTTCATTTAAGAAAAATATTCCAAGCAATATTTTGAGTTGAACTAGAGGCGAAATGATGGTTTTGAGGAGGAGAGGGGGCACTTGGGTGAAAGTCAAGGTGTACCCAAGTGGTTAAGTCCAAATGAAGTGATTCAAAAACTCCAAATTCAAAACCCACTCAACTGAAAATCAGGCAAACAAAAGAGAGCAAAACCAGACTGTCATACGGGGTCCAACCACCCGTCCTCAGTAGGCATGATCTGCTCCGGGTTGATTCCTGGAGCCAACGCGGGTGCGATTTCCTGAATACTATCCGGCGGCAGATCAAAGTCATGTCCGTCGTGACTGTTCGGCGCACCTGTCCTGAGCTCGAATCCATCGAAGATCAAGTCTCCGCGGATGTCGGCAGTGTAGTTTAAGCTTCCAAACCTGACCTGATGGCCAGGGGCGTAGCTATTGATCTGCTCCAGATGGCCAAGTGAGTTGGCCCACAGTATGAAGCCGCCGAATACAAAGATCTGTCCGGGAAGGAAAACCTCCCCCTGGACCGCATCGTTGAAGATGATCGAAGGGGCCATCAAGCCTTACAGCGACGACACAGTGGAACTCTCAATGAAAGCTCCAATGTCGGTGTCAAAACCAGCGGATCTCGGGTAGGGGGTCCCGAACTGTGCGTCTAAGGCTAATGGTAACAGGAGGCAGGGGTCACGATGTTTTACCCAGGTTTGGGACCTCTCGATGGAGGTAATACCCTACTTCCTGCTTGATTGATCTTGATGAGATGAGTATTACAAGAGTTGATCTACCACGAGATCTTAGAGGCTAAACCCTAGAAGCTAGCCTATGACTATGATTGTTCTTGTCCTATGGACTAAACCCTTCGGTTTATATAGACACCTGAAGGGGCTAGGGTTACACAGAGTCGGTTACAGAGAAGGAAATCTACACATCTAAATATCCAAGCTTGCCTTCCACGCAAAGGAGAGTCCCATTCAGACACGGGACGAAGTCCTCAACCTTGTATCTTCATAGTCCGACAGTCCGGCCAAAGTATATAGTCCGACTGTCCGAGGACCCCTTAAACCAGGACTCCCTCAGTCGGAACAAGAAGAAGTTCGACTACATCAACCGCGTTGTCAAACGCTTCCTCTTTCGGTCTACAAGGGTACCTGGACACACTCTCCCCCTCTCGTTGCTATGTATCTCCTAGATAGATCTTGCATGGGTGTAGGAAATTTTTGAAATTGTATGCTACATTTCCCAACAGTCCCCACGACGTCAAGATCAGGCAAGGCCGCGTGGTGATTGTGAGAACCCGGTGATAGTGGCGTCATCTCTTCCCAAGCATCATCAAGACCAGCTTCAGACATGCGGGGTCGCCATGGTCAAGATGCACATACCCACATCAAAAGACGTCAGGAAACTCGCCAACAATCAGATGCGCATGCAGATCTTGAAGATGCGGAGTGTTTCAACGAGGACATGGACAACTTGCCTTGCGGGGCAGGTTATGTCGCGTTCACATCGGAGCTGCACCGCGTCAAGTGGCCAAGGTGGTTCGGCGCTGACAGCTCCATCCAATATGATGGGAAAACCACCCACGCTGAGTTCCTTCGCGTATACACCATAGCCATTCTGGTTGCAGGCGGCAGGAAGCAAGCACTTTCCTACTGGTCCCCATGGCACTCAAGCCCAATGTTCGCTCATGGCTCATGAATCTTTCAGAAAATTCCATTTCCTCATGGGAAGATGTGCAAACAATACATGGGTGCCTTCCAACGAGGGTTCAAGCGGCTAAGAATGCCTAGCGATCTGCACCTCCTTGTGTAGAGGCCGAGGGAACCATTCGCAAGTACATACAATGCTTCAGCCAAGTGCAACACAATATCCCCGATAATGATTCAGCTATGATCATCACAACATTCAACTCGGACGTCCGCCAGCCTAAGATCAAAGAGAAGCTCAACACTCGCAGGGTGCGTAATGTTGTCGAGCTCCTCGAGCTCACCGATAAGTGTGCGCTAGCGGAGGAAGGAAGGAAGGTACCTGGGAACTGCATCAATGATGTCGAGGAAGGGGTTGACACCTCTTCCGGCCCCAACAAATGCAAGATTCATAAGCACAATTCCAAGGCGATACTTGTGGTGGAGTATTCTGGCAAGAAACCCAAGGCCACCAACAAGGGGTGGAGCAGGACGCTGGCGACGACTCGGGAAATCCTTATTACAAGATACACCATACCTCTGACCATGATATCCAAGAATGCCGTGAGATGGAGTACCTGGTCGAGAAGCAGAAGAAGGAGTACGAGAGGATGAATAAGGAGAGGAGAGCCAAGGGAGGAGCCGAGGGCTTCAAGAAGAAAGATAGAAGACAAGAAGAGTGACCCACCAGAGGCCACGACAAGCAAGGCGGGATGACGTTGGTGATCAGGTAGAGGATGAGGTTGTTGAGTTTCAAAAGGCCGAAGGTCTAGAGTGCGTTCACGTGGGAGCATCTTCTCACTTCTTCCATTATAAGTTCAATAAGTTCTCTCACAAGGTGAACACGATACATCTGATGGTCGAAGCTCAGCGTCCCCTTTAGTGGTCACAGACACCCATCACCTTTTACGCTAGTGATTATCCAGATCGTAGTTCGGGGGTTCGAGTGCTCCCGATCCCAGTGGCACCAACAATCCGAAACCTGAAGATCACGAAGATGCTAGTCGATGGGGGGTCAAGCCTCAACCTCATCTCTACTCCGATCCTCAAGAAGCTCCAACACTCAGAAGTGGATCTCCAAGAAACGGGAATGTTCCATGGGGGTCAATCCAGGGAAAACCAAACCAAAGGGCAGATCATGCCGCCCTTACCTTTGTTACTTGATACATCCATTTTGCATCTTGTTTACCTACTATTATTTATTGAGTTTTGGATTGTTATTTTACTTCATGGTGCAATTCTTATGCCTTTTCTCTCTTATTTTGCAAGTTTCACATGAAGAGGGTGATTGCCGGTAGCTGGAATTATGGACCAGAAAGGGCTATAGCAGAGATAGCTATTCTACACAACTCCCAATAACCTGAAAATTTACACAGAATTGTTTTGGAATATATAAACAATATTTGCGAAAGAAACACCAGGAAGGGACCCACCAGGAAGCCACAAGCTTGGGGGGTGCGTCCTACCCCTCTAGGCGCCCCCGATCTTGTGGGACCCCTGGCAGGCCTTCAGGGTCCATCTTCTCCTATATGATGCCATTTTCCCTAGAAAAACATAGGAAGACTTTTGAGACAAAGCACCACCGTCTCGAGGCGGAACCTGGGCAGGAGCACTTTTGCTCTTCGGCGGAGCAATTCCATCGGGGAAACTTCCCTCCGGGAGGGGGAAATCAAAGCAATCGACATAACCAACTATCCTCTCATCATGGGAGGACCAATCTTCATCAACTCTTCACCAGCACCATCTCATCTCAAACCCTAGTTCATCTCTTGTATTCAATCTTTGTCTCGGTACATGTGGGTTGCTAGTAGTGTTGATTACATCTCGTAGTTGATGCTAGTTGGTTTATCTGGTGGAAGATTGTATGCTTAGATCCTTAATGATATTCAATACCCCGTTGATCTTGAACATGGATATGATTTGTGAGTAGTTACTTTTGTTCCTGAGGATATGGGAGAAGTCTTGTTATAAGTAATCATGCGAAGTTGGTATTCGTTCGATATTTTGATGATATGTATGTTGTTGCTTCCTTTAGTGGTGTCATGTGAACGTTGACTACATGCCACTTCACCATACTTGTTCCTAGCGGAAGGCATTGTGGAGTAATAAGTAGATGTTGGGTTGCTAGAGTGACAGAAGTTTGAACCCTAGTTTATGCGTTATTCTGTAAGGGGCTGATTTTATATCCATATGTTTCATGCTATGGTTAGATTTATCTTAATTCTTCTTTCATAGTTGCGGATGCTTGCGGGAGGGGGTAATCATAAGTGGATTGCTTGTTCAAGTAAGAACAACACCCAAGCACCGGTCCACCCACATATCAAATTATCAAAGTAGCAAATGTGAATCAACTAAACATGATGAACGTGACTAGACGACAAATCTCATGTGTCCTCGAGAGCACTTTGCTTTATATAAGAGAACTTTCAGGCTTGCCCTTTGCTATAAAAAGGATTGGGCTGATGACCCACAATTATAGGGAATCTATCCTAGTCCTTTCGGTAAGTAAGAGTGTCGAACCCAATGACGAGCAGAAGGAAATGACGAGCGGTTTTCAACAAGGTATTATCTGCGAGCACTGAAATTATTGGTAATAGATAGTTTTGTGATAAGATAATTCGTAATGCGTAACAAGTAACAAGTGTAACAAAGGTGCAGCAAGGTGTCCCAATCCTTTTTGTAGCAAAGGACAAGCCTGGAAGAACTCTTATGTAAAGCAAAGCGCTCCCGAGGACACATGGGAATTACTATCAAGTTAGTTTTCATCATGCTCATGTGATTCACGTTCGTTACTTTGATAATTTGATATGTGGGTGGACCCGTGCTTGGGTGTTGTCCTTACTTGGACTAGCCTCCCACTTATGATTAACCACTCTCGCAAGCATCCGCAACTACGAAAGAAGAATTAAGATAAATCTAACCATAGCATGAAACATGTGGATCCAAATCAGCCCCTTACGAAGCAACGCATAAACTAGGGTTTAAGATTTTGTCACTCTAGCAACCCATCATCTACTTATTACTTCCCAATGCCTTCCCCTAGGCCCAAATCATGGTGAAGTGTCATGTAGTCTACGTTCACATAACACCACTAGAGGAAAGACAATATACATCTCATAAAAATATCGAACGAATACCAAATTCACATGATTACTTATAACAAGACTTCTCCCATGTCCTCAGGAACAAATGAAACTACTCACAAAGCATATTCATGTTCAAGATCAGAGGGGTATTGAATATCATTAAGGATCTGAACATATGATCTTCCACCTAATAAACCAACTAGCATCAACTACAAGGAGTAATCAACACTAGTAGCAACCCACAGGTACCAATCTGAGGTTTTGGGACAAAGATCGGATACAAGAGATGAACTAGGGTTCGAGAGGAGATGGTGTTGGTGAAGATGTTGATCGAGATTGGCCTCCTCTCAATGAGAGGATCATTGGTGATGATGATGGCTTCGATTTCCCCCTCCGGGAGGGAAGTTTCCCCAGCGGAACAGCTCCGTCGGAGCCCTAGATTGCTTCTGCCCGAGTTCCACCTCGTGATGACGGTGCTTCGTCCTGAAAGCTTCCTTTCGATTTTTTTCCAAGTCAAAAGACATCATATGGCAGAAGATGGGCACCGAAGGCCTGCGAGGGGGCCCACAATCCCTAGGGGCGCGCCCAGGAGGGTAGGGCACGCCCCCCGGGCTTGTGGCCACCTAGTGGGTCCCCACTGGTATTTTCTTCGCCCAATAATTTTTTATATATTCCAAAATTATTCTCCATCAATTTTCAGGACTTTTGGAGGTGTGCAGATTAGGTCTGTCAGATTTGCCCCCTTTCCAGTCCTGAATTCCAGCTGCCGGTATTCTCCCTCTTCATGTAAACCTTGTAAAATAAGAGAGAAAAGGCATAAGTATTGTACCATAATGTGTAATAAGAGCCCATAATGCAACAAATATCAATATAAAAGCATGATGCAAAATGGACGTATCATAGGCCACATTGCTGCACCTTTGCTACTATTTTTACTTGTCACCCGTTACGAATTATCTTGCTACAAAACTATCTATCACTGTTACCTACAACACTTGCAGAGAATACCTTGCTGAAAACCACTTGTCATTTCCTTCTGCTCCTCGTTGGTTTCAACACTCTTAGTTATTGAAAGGACTATGATTGATCCCCTATACTTATGTGTCATCAAGACTCTTTTCTGGCGCCGTTGCTAGGGAGTGAAGCGCCTTTGGTAAGGAAACATTCATATTACATGCCGAAATTTTCTTTCACTTGTTACTATGGAAAATAATCCTTTGAGGGGTTTGTTCGGGGTATCTTCACCTCAACAGGAAGCAACAAGAGTTTCCCCTCAACCTACTGAACCTACTGGAAATATTTATTATGAGATTCCTTCGGGTATGTTAGAGAAATTGCTAGCTAATCCTTATGCAAGAGATGGAAAAATGCATCCTGGTATGCACTTAATCTATGTGGAAGAAATTTGTGGATTGTTTAAGCTTGCAGGTTTATCCGAGGATGGAGTTAAGAAGAAGGTATTCCCTTTATCTTTGGAGGGAAAGGCATTGACATGGTATAGGCTATTGGATGATATTGGAACATGGGATTGGAACCGATTGAAATTGGAATTTCACCAGAAGTTCTATCCTATGCATTTGGTTCATCGTGATCGGAATTATATATATAATTTTTGCCCTCGTGAAGGAGAAAGTATCGCTCAAGCTTGGGGGAGACTTAAGTCCATGATGCACACATGCCCCAATCATGAGCTCTCGAGAGAAATTATTATACAAAAATTTTATGCTCGGCTTTATCATAATGATCAATCCATGCTCGATTCTTCTTCTACTGGTTCCTTTATGAATAAAACTATTGAATTCAAATGGCATCTTCTAGAAAGAATTAAATGTAACTCTTAAGATTGGGAATTCGACTAAGGTAACGTGTCAGGTATAAAACTTGAGTTTGATTGTGTTATATCTTTTATGGAAACAAATGCTTTTCATAAGTTTAGTACTAAATATGGACTTCACTCTGAGATAGTAGCTTCCTTTTGTGAACCATTTGCTACTCATGTTGATCTCCCTAAGGAGAACTGGTTTAAATATCATCCACATATTGAAGAATTGTTAAAGGAACCTGTTAAAGTTAAAGATGAAACTATTATTTGTAATGCTGGTCCAGTTGTACCTGCTGCTTATATTGAGAAACCTCCTTTCCCTGTTAGGATTAGGGAACATGCTAAAGCTAAAACTATGGTTAATAAAAATAATATTAGAACACCTAAACCCTATAAACAAATAAGTGTGGACCCTAATATTGCTATGTTTAAAGATCTCTTGGTTGATAATATTGATGGGCATGTTACTTACTTCTATGATGAAGCTGCTAGAATTGCTAAACCTGCTAGAAATGAACAAGATATTTTAGATAAAAATAAGCCAATGGTTGGCATGCCAATTGTTTTTGTTAAGATTGGAGATCATTGCAATCATGGTTTATGTTACATGGGTGCTAGTGTGAGTGCTATTCCATTTACTTTCTATCAAGAAATTATGAATGATATTGCACCTGCTGAGATTCAAGATATTGATGTCACTATTAAGCTTTCAAATAGAGATATTAATTCACCACTTGGGATTGTTCGACAAGTTGAAGTCTTATGTCAAAAAATCAAATGCCCTACTGATTTCTTAGTACTTGGTTCACAACAAGATAATTTTTGTCCAGTTATATTTGGTAGGCCTTTCTTAGATACTGTTAATGATGAAATTGATTGTGTTAAAGAAAAGGTTAGAGTTAAGTTTGGTGATGTGTCTCATGAGTTTAATTCTCTAAGTTTCGTAGACAACCACATGAAAAAGAATTATATAGTAAAGATGAGATTATTGGTCTTGTTATTGGGGAACGCAGTAATTTCAAAAAAAATCCTACGCACACGCAATATCATGGTGATGCATAGCAACGAGAGGGGAGAGTGTGTCCATGTACCCTCGTAGACCGAAAACGGAAGCGTTATGACAATGCGGTTGATGTAGTCGTACGTCTTCACGATCCGACCGATCTTAGTACCGAACATACGGCACCTCCGCGATCAGCACACGTTCAGCTCAGGGACGTCCCTCGTACTCTTGATCCAGTTGAGGCCGAAGGAGAGTTTCGTCAGCACGACGGCGCCGTAACGGTTTTGATCAAGTTACCGGCGAGGGCTTCGCCTAAGCACTACGACGATATGACCGAGGTGTGTAACTGTGGAGGGGGGCACCGCACATGGCTAAACAATGTCAACTTGTGTGTTCTAGGGTGCCCCTCTGCCAACGTATATAAAGGAGCAAGGGGGAGGCCGGCCGGCCCTTGTGGCGCGCCAAGGAGGGGAGGAGTCCTCCTAGTAGGAGTAGGACTCCTCATTTCCTAGTCCAACTATGAGGAGGAAGGGGGAAGGAAGGAGAGGGAGAGGGAGAGGGAAAGAGGGGCCGCGCCCCCTTACCCTAGTCCAATTCGGACTCCCCTTGGGGGTAGTGCGCCACCTCCTGGGTTGCTGCCCTCTCTCTCCCCCAAGGCCAACTAAGGCCCAATACTTCCCCGGGGGGTTCCAGTAACCCCTCCGGCACTCCGGTTTTCTCCAAAATCACCCGGAACTCTTCCAGTGTCTGAATATAGCCGTCCAATATATCAATCTTTATGTCTCGAATATTTTGAGACTCCTCTTCATGTCTGTGATCACATCCGGGACTCTGAACTACCTTCGGTACATCAAAACACATAAACTCATTATACAGATCGTCATCGAACTTTAAGTGTGCGGACCCTACGGGTTCGAGAACTATGTAGACATGACTAAGACACGTCTCCGGTCAATAACCAATAGTGGAACCTAAATGCTCATATTGGTTCCTACATATTCTATGAATATCTTTATCGGTCAAATCGCATAACAACATATGTTGTTCCCTTTGTCATCGGTATGTTACTTGCCCGAGATTCGATCGTCGGTATCTCAATACCTAGTTCAATCTCGTTACCGGCAAGTCTCTTTACTCGTTCTGTAATACTTCATCCCGCAACTAACTCATTAGTCACAATGCTTGCAAGGCTTATAGTGATGAGTATTACCGAGAGGGCCCAGAGATACCTCTCCGAAACACGGAATGATAAATCCTAATCTCGATCTATGCCAACCCAAAAAACACCTTCGGAGACACCTGTAGAGCACCTTTATAATCACCCTTTTATGTTGTGACTTTTGGTAGCACACAAAGTGTTCCTCCGATATTCGGGAGTTGCATAATCTCATAGTCTGAGGAACTTGTATAAGTCATGAAGAAAGCAGTAGCAATGAAACTAACACGATCGTGATGCTAAGCAAACGGATGGGTCATGTCCATCACATCATTCTCCTAATGATGTGATCCCGTTCATCAAATTACAAAACATGTCTATGGTTAGGAAAATTAACCATCTTTGATTAACGAGCTAGTCAAGTAGAGGCATACTAGGGACTATAGGCTTTGTCTATGTATTCACACATGTACTGAGTTTCTGGTTAATAGAATTCTAGCATGAATAATAAACATTTATTGTGAATTAAGGAAATAAATAATAACTTTATTATTGCCTCTAGGGCATATTTCCTTCAGTCCCCAACTTGCACTATAGTCAATAATCTTGATTACATAGTAATGATTCTAACACCCATGGAGCTTTGGTGCTGATCATGTTTTGCTCGTCAGAGAGGCTTAGTCAACGGGTCTGCAACATTCAGATCCGTGTGTATCTTGGAAATCTCTATGTCCCCTTTCGACACTTGATGACGGATGGAATTGAAGCAACACTTGATGTGCTTGGTTCTCTTATGAAATCTGGATTCCTTTGCCAAGGCAATTGCACCAGTATTGTCACAAAAGATTTTCATTGGACCCGATGCACTAGGTATGACACCAAGATCGGATATGAACTCCTTCATCCAAAATCCTTCATTTGCCGCTTCCGAAGCAGCAATGTACTCCGCTACACACGTAGATCCCGCCACGACGCTCTCCTTGGAACTGCACCAACTGACAGCTCCTCCATTCAATAAAAATATGTATCCGGTTTGTGACTTAGAGTCATCCGGATTAGTGTCAAAGATTGCATCGATGTAATCATTTACGACGAGCTCTTTTCACCTACATAAACGAGAAACATATCCTTAGTCCTTTTCAGCTATTTCAGGATGTTCTTGACCGCTGTCCAGTGCTCCACTCCGGGATTACTTTGGTACCTTCCTGCAATGCTTAGCAAGACATACATCAGGTCTGGTACACAGCATTGCATACATGATAGAACCTATGGCTGAAGCATACGGAATGACTTTCATTTTCTCTCTATCTTCTGCGGCGGTCGGGCTTTGAGTCCGACTCAACTTCACACCTTGTAATACAGGGAAGAACCCTTTCTTTGACTGATCCATTTTGAACTTCTTCAAAACTTTATCAAGGTATGTGCTTTGTGAAAGTCCAATTAAGCGTCTTGATCTATCTCTATAGATCTTGATGCCCAATATGTAAGCAGCTTCTCCAAGGTGTTTCATAGAAAAACTCTTATTCAGGTATCCCTGTATGCTATCCAAAAATTGTATATCATTTCCAATCAACAATATGTCATCTACATATAAGATCAGAAATGCTACAGAGCTCCCACTCACTTTCTTGTAAATACAGGCTTCTCCAAAAGTCTATACAAAACCATATGCTTTGATCGCACTATCAAAGCATTTATTCCAACTCCGAGAGGCTTGCACAGTCCATAAATGGATCACTGGAGCTTGCACACTTTGCTAGCACCCTTTGGATCGACAAAACCTTCCAGTTGCATCATATACAACTCTTCTTCCAGAAATCCATTCAGCAATGCAGTTTTGACATCCATTTGCCAAATTTCATAATCATAAAATGCAGCAATTGCTAACATGATTCAGACCGACTTAAGCATCACTACGGGTGAGAAAGTCTCATCGTAGTCAACTCCTTGAACTTGTCGAAAACCTATCGCAACAAGTCGAGATTTTCAAACGGTAACATTACTGTCTGTGTCGGTCTTCTTCTTAAAGATCGATTTATTTTCTATGGCTTGCTGATCATCGGGCAAGTCCACCAAAGTCCACACTTTGTTCTCATACATGGATCCCATCTTAGATTTCATGGCCTCAACCATTTTGCAGAATCTGGGCTCATCATCGCTTCCTCATAATTCGTAGGTTCATCATGATCTAGTAACATGACTTCCAGAACAGGATTACCATACCACACTAGTGCGGTTCTTACTCTGGAAGACCTACGAAGTTCGGTAGTAACTTGATCTGAAGCTTCATGATCATCATCATTAGCTTCCTCGCTAATTGGTGTAGTTCTGCGATGAACTACTTTCCAATAAGGGAGCAGGTACAGTTACCTCATCAAGTTCTACTTTCCTCCCACTCACTTCTTTCCAGAGAAACTCCTTCTCTAGAAAGGATCCATTCTTAGCAACAAAGATTTTTCCTTCGGATATGTGATAAAGGGTGTACCCAACAGTTTCTTTTGGGTATCCTATGAAGACGCACTTCTCCGATTTGGGTTCGAACTTATCAGGTTGAAGCTTTTTCACATAAGCATCGCAGCCCCAAATTTTAAGAAACGACAACTTTGGTTTCTTGCCAAACCACAGTTCAAAGGGCGTTGTCTCAACGGATTTTGATGGTGCCCTATTTAAAGTGAATGCAGCCGTCTTTAGAGCATAACCCCAAAACGATAGCGGTAAATCAGTAAGAGACATCATAGATCACACCATATCTAATAAAGTACAGTTACGACGTTCGGACACATCATTTCGTTGTTGTGTTCCAGGTGGCGTTAATTGTGAAACTATTCCATGTTGTTTGAAATGAAAACCAAACTCGCAACTCAAATATTCTCCTCCATGATCAGATCGTAGAAACTTTATTTTCTTGTTACGATGATTTTCCACTTCACTTTGAAATTCTTTGAACTTTTCAAATGTTTCAGACTTATGCTTCATTAAGTAGATATAACCATATCTGCTCAAATCATCTGTGGAAGTAAGAAAATAACGATACCCGCCATGAGCATCAATGCTCATTGGACCGCATATATCGGTATGTATTATTTCCAACAAGTCAGTAGCTCGTTCCATTGTTCCGGAGAACGGAGTTTTAGTCATCTTGCCCATAAGGCACGGTTCGCAAGCACCAAGTGATTCATAATCAAGTGATTCCAAAAGTCCATCAGTATGGAGTTTCTTCATGCGCTTTATACCGATATGACCCAAACGGCAGTGCCACAAATAAGTTGCACTATCATTATTAAACATCAATCTTTTGGATTCCACACTATGAATATGTGTATCACTACTATCGAGATTCCACAAAAACAGACCACTCATCAGGGGTGCATGACCATAAAAGATATTACTCATATAAATAGAACAACCATTATTCTCTAATTTAAATGAATAACCATCTTGCATTAAACAATATCCAGATATAATGTTCATGCTCAACGTTGGCACCAAATAATAATTATTCACATCTAAAACTAATTCTGATGGTAGATGTAGAGGTAGCGTGCCGACCGTGATCACATTGACTTTGGAACCATTTCCCATGTGCATCGTCACCTCGTCCTTAGCCAATCTTCGCTTAATCCGTAGCCTCTATTTCAAGTTGCAAATATGAGCAATAGAACCAGTATCAAATACCCAGGCTCTACTGCGAGCATTAGTTAAGTACACATCAAAAACATGTATATCAAATATACCTTTCACTTTGCCATCCTTATTATCCGCCAAATACTTGGGCAGTTCCGCTTCCAGTGACCAGTTCCTTTGCAGTAGAAGCACTCAGTTTCAGGCTTAGGTCCAGACTTGGGTTTCTTCTCTTGAGCAGCAACCTTTTTGCCATTCTTCTTGAAGTTTCCTTTCTTCCCTTTGCCCTTTTTCCTGAAACTAGTGGTCTTATTGACCATCAACACTTGATGCTCCTTTTTGATTTTAACCTCCGCGGCCTTTAGCATCGCGAAGAGCTCGGGAATAGTCTTGTCCATCCCTTGCATATTATAGTTCATCATGAAGCCTTTATAGCTTGGTGGCAGTGATTGAAGAACTCTGTCAATGACACAATCAACTGGAAGATCAACTCCCAGCTGAGTCAAGTGATTATGATACCCTGACATTTTGAGTATGTGTTCACTCACAGAACTATTCTCCTCCATTTTGCAGTTGTAGAACTTGTCGTAGACTTCATATCTCTCAACTCGGGCATTTGCTTGAAATATTAACTTCAACTCTTGGAACATCTCATATGCTCAATGACGTTCAAAACGTCTTTGAAGTCCCGATTCTAAGCCGTAAAGCATGGCACACTGAACTATCAAGTAGTCATCAACTTTGCTCTGCCAGACGTTCTTAATGTCATCAGTAGCATCTGCAGCAGGCCTTGCACCCAGCGGTGCTTCCAGGACGTAATACTTTTGTGCAGCAATGAGGATAATCCTCAAGTTATGGACCCAGTCCGTGTAGTTGCTGCCATCATCTTTCAACTTAACTTTCTCTAGGAACGCATTAAAATTCAAAGGAATGGTAGCACAGGCCATTGATCTACAACAACATAGACATGCGAAATACTATCAGGCACTAAGTTCATGATAAATTAAAATTCAATTAATCATATTACTTAAGAACTCCCACTTAGATAGACATCCCTCTAATCATCTAAGTGATCATGTGATCCAAATCAACTAAACCATGTCCGATCATCATGTGAGATGGAGTAGTTTTCAATGGTGAACATCACTATGTTGATCATATCTACTATATGATTCACGCTCGACCTTTCGGTCTTAGTGTTCCGAGGCCATATCTGCATATGCTAGGCTCGTCAAGTTTAACCCGAGTATTCTGCGTGTGCAAAACTGGCTTGCACCCGTTGTATGTGAACATAGAGCTTATTGCACTCAATCATCACAAGGTGTCTCGGCACGACGAACTGTAGCAACGGTGCATACTCAGGGAGAACACTTGTACCTTGAAATTTAGTAAGGGATCATCTTATAATGCTACCGATGTTCTATGCAAAATAAGATGCATAAAGGATAAACATCACATGCAATCAAAATATGTGACATGATATGGCCATCATCATCTTGTGCTCGTGATCTCCATCACCGAAGCATCATCATGATCTCCAATGTCATTGGTGCGACACCTTGATCTCCATCGTAGCATCGTTGTCGTCTCGCCACCTATTGTTACTACGACTCTCGCTACCGCTTAGTGATAAACTAAAACAATTACATGGCGATTGCATTGCATACAATAAAGCGATAACCATATGGCTCCTGCCAGTTGCCGATAACTTTGTTACAAAACATGATCATCTCATACAACAATTTATATCACATCATGCTTGACCATATCACATCAGAACAAGCCCTGCAAAAACAAGTTAGACGTCCTCTACTTTGTTGTTGCAAGTTTTACGTGGCTGCTATGGGCTTCTAGCAAGAACCGTTCTTACCTATGCATCAAAACCACAACGATTTTTTGTCAAGTGTGTTGTTTTAACCTTCAACAAGGACTGGGCATAGCCACACTCGATTCAACAAAAGTTGGAGAAACAGACACTCACCAGCCACCTATGTGCAAAGCACATCGGTAGAACCAGTCTCGCGTAAGCGTACGCGTAATGTCGGTCTGAGCCGCTTCATCCAACAATACCACCGAATCAAAGTATGCCATGCTGGTAAGTAGTATGACTATTATCGCCCACAACTCTTTGTGTTCTACTCGTGCATATAACATCTACGCATAAACCTGGCTCGGATGCCACTGTTGGGGAATGCAGTAATTTCAAAAATTTCCTACGCACACGCAAGATCATGGTGATGCATAGCAACGAGAGGGGAGAGTGTGTCCACATACCCTCATAGACCGAAAGAGGAAGCGTTATGACAACGCGGTTGATGTAGTCATATGTCTTCACGATCCGACCGATCTTAGTACCGAATGTATGGCACCTCCGCGATCAGCACACGTTCAGCTCGGGGACGTCCCTCATACTCTTGATCCAGTTGAGACCGAGGGAGAGTTTAGTTAGCACGGCGGCGTGGTGATGGTGATGATGAAGTTACCGGCGTAGGGCTTCACCTAAGCACTACGACGATATGACCGAGGTGTGTCACTTTGGAGGGGGACACCGCACACGGCTAAACAATGTCAACTACTTGTGTGTTCTAGGGTGCCCCCTGCCCCCGTATATAAAGGAGAAAGGGGGAGGCCGGCTGGCCCTTGGGGCGCGCCAAGGAGGGGAGGAGTCCTCCTCCTAGTAGGAGTAGGACTCCTCCTTTCCTAGTCCAGCTAGGAGGAGGAAGGGCGAAGGAAGGAGAGGGAGAGGGAGAGGGAAAGAGGGGCCGCGCCCCCTTCCCCTAGTCCAATTCAGACTCCCCTTGGGGCGGGTGCCACCTCCTGGGCTGCTGCCTTCTCTCTCCCCTAAGGCCCACTAAGGCCCAATACTTCCCCGGGGAATTTCGCTAACCCCTTCGGCACTCCGGTTTTCTCCGAAATCACCCAGAACTCTTCCAGTGTCCGAATATAGCATTCCAATATATCAATCTTTATGTATCGACCATTTAGAGACTCTTCGTCATGTCCGTGATCACATCCGGGACTCCGAACTACCTACGGTACATCAAAACACATAAACTCATTATACAGATCGTCACCGAACTTTAAGCATGCGAACCCTACGTGTTTGAGAACTATGTAGACATGACCGAGACACGTCTCCGGTCAATAACCAATAGCGGAACCTGGATGCTCATATTGGTTCCTACATATTCTACGAAGATCTTTATCGGTCAAATCGCATAACAACATATGTTGTCCCCTTTGTCATCGGTATGTTACTTGCCTGAGATTCGATCGTCGGTATCTCAATACCTAGTTCAATCTCGTTGCTGGCAAGTCTCTTTACTCATTCTGTAATACTTCACCCCGCAACTAACTCATTAGTCACAATGCTTGCAAGGCTTATAGTGATTAGTATTACCGAGAGGGCCCAGAGATACCTCTTCGAAACACGAAGTGACAAATCCTAATCTCGATCAATGCCAACCCAACAAACACCTTCGGAGACACCTGTAGAGGACCTTTATAATCACCCTTTTACGTTGTGACGTTTGGTAGCACACTAAGTGTCCTCCGATATTCGGGAGTTGCATAATCTCATAGTCTGAGGAACTTGTATAAGTCATGAAGAAAGCAGTAGCAATGAAACTAACACGATCTTAATGCTAAGCTAACGGATGGGTCATGTCCATCACATCATTCTCCTAATGATGTGATCCCGTTCATCAAATGACAACACATGTCTATGGTTAGGAAACTTAACCATCTTTGATTAACGAGCTAGTCAAGTAGAGGCATACTAGGGACTATAGGTTTTGTCTATGTATTCACACATGTACTAAGTTTCCGGTTAATACAATTCTAGCATGAATAATAAACATTTATCATGAATTAAGGAAATAAATAATAACTTTATTATTGCCTCTAGGGCATATTTCCTTCACTTGCTTCCATTGTCGTACCTCCTACTAATCGGTAAGAACAATATCTGCTAGACCATGAAAATGATATGCATATGAATGAAAGAAATGAAATAGATGAGGTATTCTTTAAACAAGCACCTATCCTTAAGCACAATTTGTTTGTTGACACTCTGAGATCCTCTTCCACCTAAGAGTGACCCCATGTCTATGGTTAGGAAACTTAACCATCTTTGATTAACGAGCTAGTCAAGTAGAGGCATACTAGGGACTATAGGTTTTGTCTATGTATTCACACATGTACTAAGTTTCCGGTTAATACAATTCTAGCATTAATAATAAACATTTATCATGAATTAAGGAAATAAATAATAACTTTTATTGCCTCTAGGGCATATTTCCTTCACTTGCTTCCATTGTCGTACCTCCTACTAGTCGGTAAGAACAATATATGCTAGACCATGAAAATGATATGCATATGAATGAAAGAAATGAAATAGATGAGATATTCTTTAAACAAGCACCTATCCTTAAGCACAATTTGTTTGTTGACACTCTGAGATCCTCTTCCACCTAAGAGTGACCCCATGTTTGAATTAAAGAAACTACCTAATACATTAATGTATGCTTATCTTGATGAAAAGAAGATATATCATGTTATCATCAGTGCTAACCTTTCATAGAATGAAGAAAAGAAATTACCCAAAACTCAGAAGAAGCACCATGCTGCTATTGGATATACTCTTGATGATCTGAAGGGCATTAGTCCCACTTTATGTCAACACAAGATTAATAGGGAGCCTGATGCGAAACCGGTTGTTGATCATCAACGCCGTCTGAATCCTAAAATTAAAGAAGTGGTAAGGACTGAAATATTAAAGCTTCTGGAGGCAGGTATAATTTATCCCAGAGCTGATAGTAGATTTGTAAATCTTGTTCATTGTTTTCCTAAGAAAGGAGGCATAACCGTTGTTCCTAACGATAAAAATGAACTTATCCCACAAAGAATTGTAACGGGTTATAGGATTGCAATTGTTTTCAGGAAATTAAATAAAGCAACTAGAAAAGATCATTACCCCTTGCCTTTTATTGATCAAATTTTAGGAAGATTATCTAAGCACACACACTTTTGTTTCCTTGATGGAAATTCTGGTTTTTTCTCAAATACATGTGTCAAAAGAAGATCAAGAGAAAACTACTTGTACTTGCCTTTTTGGAACTTATGCTTATAGACGTATGCCTTTTGGTTTATGCAATGCACCTTTTACCTTCCAAAGATGTATGAGTGTTATATTCTCCGACTTTTCTGAAAAGATTGTTGAGGTATTCATGGATGAGTGCTATATCCAAACACACGTTTATATTGTTAAGACTGTTGTAAACTCATTCCAATTTTATATTTGTGTTATATCTACTGTATTCTAACTTCTCCATGGTTCATAACCCCCGATACTACCCATAGATTCATCAAAATAAGCAAACAACACAATGAAAACATAATTTGTCAAAAACAGAATAGTCTGTAGTAATCTGGACTTTATCCATAGTTTTGTAACTCCAAAAATTCTGAAAAATTAGAAAAATAGAGGAAATTTGTATATGAATCTTGTGTAAACAATTCAGAATTTTATCACGCTCCAATGAATTTTAACAATTCTGCTACTGGACGCAAAAGTTTCTGTTTTTTAGCAAAATCAAATCAACTATCACCATAGATCATCCCAAAGGTCTTACTTGGCTCAAACACTAATTAAAACACTAAAACACAATTATTACAGAAGTAATATTGCATATTTATTCAAGAATAGAAGCAAAAAACAAAAACATAAAATAAAATTGGTTGCCTCCCAACAAGCGCTATTGTTTAGTGCCCCTAGCTAGGCATAATGCATAGATCTAGGTATTGTAATATAAGTGAGGGAGATCATCCATGCTCATCTCATACTCCCTCCTTTCAGCAGCAAGCTTTCTTTGTGGTAAGCAAAAATAATCAATGGGGTTAAATTTAATAGGGTATGGATCTATAAGATCAAGTTTGGGAGTAATAGGGTCCTCTTTGGCCCTTTGCAATTGATAATTATCTCTTCATTATAAACATTCCTTTGATTGAACTCCCTAAGTCTATCTCTAAGCACAAACCCTAATCCGTTATTTTGTATAGCAAAGTTATCATTGACTTAAGGAGTCTTATCAATCAAAACATCGGTAGGAACCCTCTTCCTTAGACTTTCATTATAAGCAGAATAATCTAGAGATTGTAATCTCCTAGTCTCCTCTTGATTAAAAAGGATATCCTCAATAGGAGGGCAACCACCGTTGATATTATAATGAGCAAATATTTCACTAGCTTCTTTTGTGATGTGCCCAAATTCAGGAGCTGGAAATAGTGAAACACGCTTAACGGAAGGATTGTGAATATTAGAAAATTCTAGAAAAATCCTTCGTATGCATGGATGCATGTGAACAAATTGTGTTTCAAGTTTAACTATAAGCAAACACATTGCATCCGCAAGGCTATCGGTTTTGTTAAGAATCGACTGTCCTAGCATAGGTAACGCATCTGCACAAGCAAAGAAATCTCGAATAACACCTTTTCCAATAATATTACCCCTACCTATACGGAATTTTTTTAGTTTGCATGGTAGTAGGTTCTTCCTCATGAGGATCATCATTAGCAAAATCATCAAAATTTCCCTCTAGATTATTACTACCTTCTTCAATGATTATCTCCCCAGATTCAGACATGATGGCAAGCAAGCGATCTAGCACACAAGCAAACAAAAAGCAAATGAAAAGACGAACAAAAAGGCGAACGAAAAGAAGGAGAATCAAAAGGAAAATAATTTTGTGTTTTTCTGAAAATGTTTTAGAAGTGGGGGAGCGGAAAATGAGAGGCAAATGGCAAATAATGTAAGTGCAAGAGATGAGAATTTATGATAGGTACTTGGTAGGCTTGATGTAGAACCTCCCCGGCAACGGCGCCAGTAATTCTTCCTGCTACTTCTTGAGCTTGCGTTGATTTTTCCTTGAAGAGGAAAGGGTGATGAAGCAAAGTAGAGATAAGTATTTCCCTCAGTTAAGAACCAAGGTATCAATCCAGTAGGAGGCACAACCAAGTCCCCAATAGATGCACCTTCACAAACTAACAAACACTTGCACACAATGCGAAAAAGGGGTTGTTAATCCCTTCACGATCACTAGCAAGAGTGAGATCTGATAGAGATAGTTATAAAAGATAACTTAAAGTGTAAAATAAAGTAAAGATAAATAAATTGCAGCAAGGTATTTTTGGATTTTTGGTTTTTTAGATCTGAAAATAATATGATAGGAAATAGACCCGAGGGCCATAGGTTTCACTAGAGGCTTCTCTTTTGAAGAAAGCATATGGTGGGTGAACAAATTACTGTTGAGCGATTGATAGAGAAGTGCATAATTATGACGATATCTAAGGCAATGATCATGAATATAGGCATCACGTCCCTGATAAGTAGACCGAAACGATTCTGCATCTACTATTATTACTCGACACATCGACCGCTACCAAGTAGGCATCTAGTGTATTAAGTTAACAAGGATAGAGTAATGCCTTAAGCAAGATGACATGATGTAGAGGGATAGATCCAAACAATATGGTAAAAAAACCATCTTTTTATCCTTAATGGCAACAATACAGTACGTGCCTCACTACCCGTATTGTCACTAGGTGAGGACACTGCAAGATTGAACCCAAAACAAAGCACCTCTCCCATTGCAAGATAGATCAATCTAGTTGGCCAAACCAAATCAATAGATTGGAGAGAAATACAAAGCTATCTTTATCATGCATAAAAGAGTTTGGAGAAGACTCAAATAATATTCATAGATAATCTGATCATAAATCCACAATTCATCAGATCTCAACAAACACATCGCAAAAGAAGATTACATCGAATAGCACTACAAAAAAAGACACATCCATGACATTTTGGGATGAATGAATTTTTTTCTGTCATACTTATGACACTTCTATGATGATAATTGTGACAAAACAAGGTATCATCATAGATGTGGTGGGCTCCTACTACTATGACAAAAAATCATGACAGAAAATGGGTTTTTCGTCCTGGGCGGGCCAAAGACGCAGCTGCATGACATTCTTTGGGTCGTCCATGATGGGAAAAACCGTGGTAGAAGCGAGGGCGAGAAAAATTTCGGGGAGTTCCCGGTTATGGTGGGTGGTCGGGGGCCGAGCGATGCACGTTTCTCTTGTACCGTACGCGCGTGGGTGCGAGGCGTTGGGCTCTAACTGAACCCGAGCGAGGCGTCACCTAACTAAACCGAGCGATTGCACTGCAGTCTATGCGTTACTGAACCCGAGTGATCGAGCGATTCCTTCGCTACTGCTGCTAACTGAAGCCGATCGATGCTGCCTCTGGATAGACAATGAGCGTTGCTGGGTGGTTTGGATGAACAATTCCCGGTGGGGGTGGATGAACAGGACCCCGTGGTGTTGCCTCTAGATGAACAGGACCCCGATCGATCGAACCGGTAGGGGCTGGATGAACAGGACCCTGTGGAGGGTTGTATGAATAGGACGACCCCGTGGAGAGCTAGATGAACAGTAGACGGTGGAGGGCTGGATGAACAGTACCCCGTGGAGGGGTGGTTGAATAGGAGCCCGTGGAGAGCGATGATTGAACAGTAGCCGGTGGAGTAGCGCGCGATGGAGGCTGGATGAACAGGAGCCCGTGCATGAATAGACGCTCGTGGAGGCTGGAGGAGGTTGATGGTGGATGAACAGTAGCCCGTGGAGGCTGGAGGAGATCGACGATGGAGATGAACAGTATCCCGTGGAGTCCCGTTTTGTGGTACGCCACACCCCTCCCGATGAACAGGACCCCCGTTCCGACCATAGCGCTCCATTACAAGTCTGTTTCCTCCGTTTTGCGGTACGCCACACCCCTCCCGATCAACAGGACCCTGTTTCGATCGTAGGAGGTCCAACACAAGTCCGTTTCCTCCGTTTTGCGGTATGCCAGACTCCTCCCGATGAACAAGATCCCGTTTTCGAATGTGACTGGTCGAACACAAGGCCATTTCCTCCGTTGTGTGGTACGCCAGGCCTCGTTTCCATTGACTGTTCCGTCCAAGCCGGTTGGCTCCCACACGTTCCGTTGCCTCCCGATGAACACGACGCATTTCGTTGCCTCCCCATGAACACGATGACGACGCAGTTTCTCCATTCCGACCCAGCCATGTACATGAGCCCTGGCCGTACGTATGCACGAGTAGGCGTTCGAGACCCCGCCCGTATGTACGTACGTGGCCGTATTTTCTTTCTTGCACACTGGCCGCTATACGTACATGTACATGCTACGTGTGCACCTCTACTACGACACCTGCGCGCCTCTACCTCGACCAGTATGTATGTACACGTTCGCGACCAGAATGACAACACTATGTACGCTTCGACCAGGTGGGTCCCGACTGTCAGGCACTTCCTTGCGTGCGAAGATGTAGCTGGTGGGTCCCAGCAGTCAGGGGGTGAATCGGGTTTTTTGACCGGACGCACTTCCTTGTGTGCGAAGATGTAGCTAGTGGGTCCCAGCAGTGAGGGGGGAAATGTTTTTTTCGCAGAATACAGTGGCCAGTCCGGTGGGTCCCTGTTGTCAGGTGGAGGAATAATAATTTTGCGCGTAATAAGGAGCCAATTCCTTGCGGCTGCCCTGGACCCAGCTGTCAGCCTATCAACGTACAGTACTCTTCCGATGGAAGTCGTTCCTTGACCACGTTGACCACGCCGCATCGAGAGCACCAGGGCAGTGGACGATGGCGAGGCCTAGGAAGGGGACGACACGGAGCCGAGGAAGATGCGGCAGTGGATGCCCACGCGTAGAGGAGTATGAGGGTTCACTGGTTCGGCTGCGGTGTGAGGCTGTCGTCGGCACAGAATAACAGGGGGTGTGTGTGAGTAGAGGGATGGCCTAGCCAGCAGTGGGAGTAGTAGGGGGCGGTGAGGCCTCCGCGGCATCATAGACGGCCACGGAAGGCAGGAGCATGCAGCACGACCGGCGCTGGTTTGGGTGGCTGGAGCAAGAAGACCAGAGGTTGAAGAAGTACTACGGCCATTGGATGGACATCATACGGTCACTGGAGCTAGAATCATTCATATTGACTAAGTTGACAAAGCCCTCCGTCCCCGTCAACTTAGTTGGCCCACAAGTCAGCCTCCCACTATGTGGGGTCCCAGCTAGCAAGGGGGTATTCATTTTTTTGTGCGTAATAAGGAGGCACTTCCTTGCGTGCTAAGATATAGCTGGTGGGTCCGACCTGTCAGCGGGGGGAATGTTTTTTCATGAAATACAGAGGCCCTTCCTGTGGGTCCCAGCTGTCAGGTGGAGGAATCATTATTTTGCACGAAATAAGGAGGCATTTCTTTGCGTGCGGCCGTGGACCCAGCTGTCAGCCTCTCCATGCACAGTCTACTTCTGATGGTGTCGTTCATTGACCACATCGCGTCGAGCGCATCCAAGGTGGTGGACGACGACGAGGCCCCGGACAGCAACGGGCCAGAGAAGGGAAGACGCGGGAGTAGAGTCGCAGACGAAGAGGTGTACGAGGGTTAACTGGTTCTGGTGCGGTGTGGTCCGGTAGTCGGTGGAGAAGAACAAGAGGTGTGGAGGGGTGGAGGGATCGCCTGGCCAACGGTAGAGTAGCGCTTCATAGTGAAGCGTGCTAAGCAGAGCTGCTAGCAGCAGGAGGCGGGAGGTGGTCCCGGCGGCGCTAGAGGAAGAAGACAAGAGATTGAAGATGGATGCCGGTCATTGGATGTAAATCCAACGGCTAACGATGTCAGAATCATTTGTTGACTAAGTTGACAACGACTTGCGTTGGCGTCGACCTATTGGCCCACATTTCAGCCTCCAAAAATGTGGCACGTATTCAACCCATTTTTTCAGAATTTATAGTCTTTTTTTGTGGGGTAGAATTTACAGTCAATTTGATCTTTTTTTTGAATTACAGTCCATTAGCTGGGCTGGGTGAACAAATAATGTAGCGTCCATGCGGCCCATTTATTTTTTTTCCTAAAAAATTGTAGGCCATGTGCACTTTCTCAAAATACACGATTTTGCTGGGCTGATTCTAATTATAATGTTGGGTTGGGCCAGCAATATTATCAAAAAATAAACAGGGGCTGAGCATTTTGTTATAAATATATTTAATAATAAGTGATTTATTATTACATTCGTCCTTAAATCTTACCAAGCTTTTGTACACAATCACTAGGATTTTCGTGCCAAAAAATCCAGGATTTTATTGTTAAGAAATTATTTTTATAAGTTAATAAGATGTGGGATATTATTTTCTTACATATGTAAGTATCTTTAAATATATGATGAAAATAAAAATAATATATAATAACATATAAAATAATTTAAATATATATAATATAGTTAGAAGGGGAACATAAGTTGGACCAGGCGTTCCTATTTTTATATAGAAAAATAGAATAGACCTCTGCGTTTTCTTCAAAAAAAATACATAAATTGGGTTGCCGATGTTTCAGGAAAAATAAAACCTAGGATGGGAGGTCCATAGGCCGGCCGATACATGACGGCCCTCAAGAAAATACAAACAGGCCTATGGACCTCCCATCCGAGGTCGTGGGCTGCGCATGCTAAAAAAGAAAGCCTAGACGGAGCAGCCCAAAACCCAGCTGATACTTGCTGCCCCAGTGATAATAAATGATACATGCCAGCTCCCCGGCTTCATTGTGAATTTATCTCCTATAGTAACTACGTTGAAGCACCTAGAAAATGTAACTATATTGACAAACCTATGGGCCCCAACGTCAGTATAGCATTAGGAGGAAGTATTTTTTTCGATGAGGCACTTGCTTGCGTACGGCCATAGACCTGGTGGATCCCGACTATCCGCCTCTCCACGTACAACCCTCTCCAGATTCCTCTCGTTTGTTCAGCATGTTCACAATGGCAGACAGCAGCGTCGCGGCGAGCGCACAAAGGCGCAGGAGGGGATCCGACCACCTGAGGAAGTGCCTTATTAGTAACGAAACTACTGAACTAGCCTAGTGGCCAAGTGACACTACCCGACAGCTGTTCCACCCGGGTTCGATTCCACCTATGCAGGGAAAATATCTCCAAATTTTTTGCCCCTGCCTTTATTGACATGTGGGTCCCCATTGTCATCTACGCACACCACGTCCAACACTTGCCAAAAGTCCGTCCCTCGTTTTCTCTGTGTTTCGCACACTCGACATTGTGTGGGCATTTTGAAAATAGCATATCTTTTTGACTATGCATCATATGAAGATTTGCTATGCATGAATGTTGATCAGCATGATGTTAGCTGGCTGGTAGTCCCATTTTTGACCATGAATAAAACTTCCAATATGATGTTAACCCTGTTTGAAAAGGTCGTGTTAATATAAATGCTCTGTCTCTGAAAGTTGCAGTTTCTTATCTGAAACTGAAACTTGCAGTTTCTTCTCTGAGAATCACATTGTCTGCACTTTTATACTCCTATGAAACTACATTTTTTAAGTGCTAAAAATAGATCTCTAGAATTCATAAAATACTTCATATGCTCAATACTGCAAATCTTAAATTCAAAAAGACATTCATATCTGAAAGTACTCTCAAAATACACAACACAAAACACAATTCACAACCTGCAAATACTGACAATCCTAAGCTCCTCCTGATAATTCACAACCTGCCCGACTATTGGGCTGGGGGCAGTCCCCTCCTATTCCTCGGTAGCAGACAGCCGCCCCGTGAGACGATGTGAACGGCGAGGGAGAGGATGGCGGGGAAGCGTCGTCGGGCCAACTGCTTTTCTCCTCTTGTAGTTGGGTTCGGTCGACGAAGACTCCACCGGCTCGCTCTGGCATGAGACCCTCACAAACGGCACCCTGTAGATGCCCGATCCTTCAATCTCTGGTGGATGATCCATCTGGGATCGATACTCCTGCCACCGCTCCCTCACGATCGGATTCAGTCAATATGTTTGCTCCATGGCCCAGAGGAGCAGCTCTATGTACTCCAGCACGACTCCCTCCGGGAGTATCACCGCCTTTTCGCTCTATTGCAGATATTTGGCCATGAATGTCGCCGTCGCCGCTAGTTGGTCCTTGTTGTCAAACCAATACTGTATCTCCAACATCCTAGCTAGCTTCACAGGGTCGCCGTCTGTGATCCTCACGTATCGGTTGTACTCCTCCATCGATCTACTTCTCCACAGCACCTTCACTCGCCGGCGGTGGTTTTTGAATTGAAGAGGAGAGGAGCAGCACTGGTTTTGGATTCGAACAGGAGGGGAGCGACACTGGTTTTGGATTGGAACAGGAGAGGAGGGGAGGTGGTTTTGAAATGGAAGAGGAGAGGAGCGGCGCTGGATTTAGATTGGAACAGGAGAGGAGCGGTGGTGGTTTAAGAGGCGAAGAGCAAAAGAGCGGCGCTAGTCTTGGAAGTTTTTTTTTGTGTATTTTGGGTCAAAGTTTGACCATGTACTGTATTTGACAAGCAAAATGTGAATTCATGTCACCAAAAATTGTATCGTTTGGTTCGTATCTGAATGTACTTTCAAATTATATTATTTTTGCAACGTATAACACATATTTTATTTGCGAAAATCATGGTCAATTATGACCCAGAATAAAAGGGAGACTAGTTAATGTGGGGTCGCTTTCTTAATTGAAGGGTAAATTGATTTTGATTTTGATCCACTCACAGCGCGCCGGCCCTCTAGTCCAATCCTAAATAGCTGCCGCATGCTCCTGTCCCTCTTCTCCATTGCAAAACCACCTCCTCTCCTCTCCATCATCTCCATTGCAAAACCACCATCTCGCCTCTCCCTCTTCTCCATTGCAAAACCACCTCCTCTCCTCTCCATCATCTCCATAACAAAACACCGTCTCGCCTTTCCCTCTTCTCTATTGCAAGACCACCGTCTCTCCTCCCATCTTCCAAAGCTAGCACCAAACCACTCAGAAGGACATCTATGGAGAGGATGCAGCAGTGAATCAGGAAGATCGCCGGCGGCGACCAGGCAAAGTTAGCCAGGTTGAAGAAGATTCTTACTTGGTTTGACAATGAGTGGGATATTTCGAGGACGGTGAGGGCCATGTGGCAATGTATGCTAAAGAGCGAGACGGCGACGTGCTACGTCTTGAGCTTGCGTTGGTTTTCCTCGAAGAGGAGAGGGTGATGCAGCAATAATAGCGTAAGTATTTCCCTCAGTTTTTGAGAACCAAGGTATCAATCCAGTAGGAGGCTCCTCAAAAGTCCCACGCACCTACACAAACAAACAAAGAACTCACAACCAACGCAATAAAGGGGTTATCAATCCCTTCACGACCACTTGTGAAAGTAAGATCTAATAAAGATAGTAAGATAAGATAAATATATTTTTGGTATTTCATAATATAGATGCAAAAACTAAAGATGCAAATAAAAGTAGATTGGAAGCAAATATGATAAGATATAGACCCGGTGGCCATAGGTTTCACTAGTGGCTTCTCTCAAGATAGCATAAGTATTACGGTGGGTGAACAAATTATTGTCGAGCAATTGATAGAAAAGAGACTAATTATGAGATTATCTAGGCATGATCATGTATATAGGCATCACGTCCATAACAAGTAGACCGACTCCTGCCTGCATCTACTACTATTACTCCACACATCGACCAACTCCTGCCTGCATCTAGAGTATTAAGTTCATAAGAACAGAGTAACGCATTAAGCAAGATGACATGATGTAGAGGGATAAACTCAAGCAATATGATATAAACCCCATCTTGTTATCCTCGATGGCAACAATACAATACGTGCCTTGCAACCCTTTCTGTCACTGGGTAAGGACACTGCAAGATTGAACCCAAAGCTAAGCACTTCTCCCATGGCAAGAAATATCAATCTAGTAGGCCAAACCAAACTGATAATTCGAAGAGACTTGCAAAGATAACTCAATCATACATAAAAGAATTCAGAGAAGATTCAAATATAATTCATAGATAAACTTGATCAGAAACCCACAATTCATCGGATCTCGACAAACACATAGCAAAAAGAGTTTACATCGAATAGATCTCCACAAGAGAGGGGGAGAACATTGTATTGAGATCCAAAAAGAGAGAAGAAGCCATCTAGCTAATAACTATGGACCCGTAGGTCTGTGGTAAACTACTCACAACTCATTGGAGGGGCAAGGATGTTGATGTAGAAGCCCTCTGTGGTCGATTCCCCCTCCGGCAGAGTGCCGGCGAAGGCTCCAAGATGAGATATCGCGGATACAGAAGGTTACGGTGGTGGAAATTGTGTTTCGTCCGCCTCCTGGATGTTTTCAGGGTACGTAGGTATATATAGGAGGAAGAAGTACGTCGGTGGCCGCCCGAGGGGCCCACGAGACAGGGGGCGCGCCTTATAGGGGGGGCGCCCTCCGATCTCGTGGGAGCCTCGGCTGCTTCTTGACTTGCACTCCCAGTCCTCCGGATCACGTTCGTTCCAAAAATCACGCTCCCGAAGGTTTCATTCCATTTGGACTCCGTCTGATATTCCTTTTCTTCGAAATACTGAAATAGGTAAAAAAACATCAATATGGGTTGGGCCTCCGGTTAGTAGGTTAGTCCCAAAAATGATATAAATGTGTAAAATAAAGCCCATAAACATCCAAGAGGGGTAATATAATAGCATGGAACAATCAAAAATTATAGATACATTGGAGACGTATCAAGCATCCCCAAGCTTAATTCCTGCTCGTCCTCGAGTAGGTAAATGATAAAAAAGAAATTTTTGATGTGGAATGCTACCTAGCATAATTTATAATGTAATTTTCTTTATTGTGGCATGAATGTTCAGATCCAAATGATACAAAATAAAATTTTATATTGACATAAGAAATAGTAATACTTCAAGCATACTAATCAAAGCAATCATGTATTCTCAAAATAACATGGCCAAAGAAAGTTATCCCTACAAAATCATATAGTCTGGCTGTTGCTCTATGTTCATCACGCAAAGTATTTAATCATGCACAACCCCGATGACAAGCCAAGCAATTGTTTCATACTTTAATAATCTCAAACTCTTTCAACTTTCACGCAATACATGAGCGTGAGCCATGGACATAACACTATATGTGGAATAGAATGGTGGTTGTGGAGAAGACAAAAAGGAGAAGATAGTCTCACATCAACTAGGCGTATCAACGGTCTATGGAGATGCCCATTAATAGATATCAATGTGAGTGAGTAGGGATTGCCATGCAACGGATGCACTAGAGCTATAAATATATGAAAGCTCAACAAAAGAAACTAAGTGGGTGTGCATCCAACTCGCTTGCTCATGAAGACCTAGGGCATTTTGAGGAAGCCCATCATTGGAATATACAAGACAAGTTCTATAATGAAAAATTCCCACTAGTATATGAAAGTGACAACATATGAGACTCTCTATCATGAAGATCATGGTGCTATTTTGAAGCACAAGTGTGGAAAAAGAGATAGTAGCATTGTCCCTTCTCTCTTTTTCTCTCATTTTTCTTTTTTTCTCTTCTTTTTTTCTTTTTTTTTCTTTGGCCTTCCTTTTTTCTTTTTGGCCTTTCTCTTTTTCCCCTTTTTTTTCTTTTTTTGGTAAAGTCTGAAGTCTCATCCCGACTTGTGGGGGAATCATAGTCTTCATCATCCTTTCCTCACTAGGACAATGCTCTAATAATGAAAATCATCACACTTTTATGGATTTACAACTCAAGAATTACAACTCAAAGCTAGAACAAGGTATGACTCTATATGAATGCCTCTGGCGGTGTACCGGGATATGCAATGAATCAAGAGCGACATGTATGAAAATTATGAAGGTGGCCTTGCCACAAATACAATGTCAACTACATGATCATGCAAAGAGCAATATGACAAAAGTAATGTGTGTCATATGAACGGAACGGTGGAAAGTTGCATGGCAATATATCTCAGAATGGCTATGGAAATGCCATAATAGGTAGGTATGGTGGCTGTTTTGAGGAAGGTATATGGTGGGTGTATGGTACCGGCGAAAGTTGCACGGTACAAGAGAGGCTAGCAATGATGGAAAGGTGAAAGGGTGCGTATAATCCATGGACTCAGCATTAGTCAAAAGAACTCATATACTTGTTGCAAAAATTTAGAAGTCATCAAAAAACAAAGCACTACGCGCATGCTCCTAGGGGAATATATTGGTAGGAAAATACCATCACTCATCCCCGACCGCCACTCATAAGGAAGACACTCAATAAATAAATTGTGCTCCAACTTCATCACAAAGCAGTTCACCATACGTGCATGCTACGGGAATCACAAACTTCAACACAAGCATTCTTTAAATTCGTAATCACCCAACTAGCATAACTTTAATATCACTACCGCCATATCTCAAAACAATTATCAAGCATCAAATTGATCATAGCCTCCAATTCACTTTCTACGATAGTTTTTATTATATCCAACTTGGATGCTCATCATTCTAGGACCAAATTTTAACCATAGCAAATACCATGCTGTTCTAAAAGACTCTCAAAATGATATAAGTGAAGCATGAGAGACTAATAATTTTTTCAAAATTAAGACACCACCGTGCTCTAAAAGATATAAGTGAAGCACTAGAGCAAAAACTATCAAGCTCAAAACATATAGGTGAAGCACATAGAGTATTCTAGCAAATTCTAATCAAATAGGCTTCTACCAAAAGGTGTATACAGCAAGGATGGTTGTGGTAAAATAAAAAGCAAAGACTAATATAATACACCACGCTCCAAGCAAAACACTTATCATGTGGCGAATAAAAATATAGCTCCAAGTAAAGTTACCAATGAACGAAGACGAAAGAGGGGATGGCTTCCCGGGGCATCCCCAAGCTTAGGCTTTTGGCTATTCTTGAATATCTTGGGGTGCCATGGGCATCCCCAAGCTTAGGCTCTTGCCACCCTTTATTCCATAGTCCATAAAAGCTTTACCCAAAAGTTGAAAACTTTACAACACAAAACTCAATAGGAAATCTTATAAGCTCCGTTAGTGAAAGAAAACAAAACCACCACATAAGGTACTGTAATGGACTCATTATTTATTTATTTTGGTGTTAAACCTACTGTATTCCAACTTCCTTATGGTTTATAAACTAATTTACTAACCATAGATGCATTGAAATAAGCAAACAACACACGAAAAACAGAACCTGTCAAAAACAGAACAGTCTGTAGCAATCTGTAACTAACGCAAACTTCTGGAACTCTAAAAATCCTACCACAATAGGAAGTCTTGGAAAATTTGTTTATTGATCATCAGGAAAAAGAATCAACGCAAAATCACGTTCCTGTGATTTAACAAAATTATATTCGTGTGTGCAAAGTTTCTGTTTTTCAGCAGAATCAAATCAACTATCATCATAGGTTATCCTATAGGTTCTACTTGGCACAAACACTAATTAAAAGATAAAAACACATTTAAACAGAAGGTAGATGCAAGATTTATTACTAAACAGGAGCAAATATAAAAAAACACAAAGAAAATTGGGTTGCCTCCCAACTAGCGCTATCGTTTAACGCCCCTAGCTAGGCATAAAAGCAAAGATAGATCTAACGAGTGCCCTCTTTGTCACTAAATTCATAAGTAGCCCGCATGATAGATTCATAAGGTAATTTGACTTTCTTTCTTGGAAAGTGCTCCATGCCTTTCTTTAATGGAAATTGGAATCTAATATTCCCTTCCTTCATATCAATAATCGCGCCAATCGTTCTAAGAAAAGGTCTACCAAGAATAATAGGGCAAGAAAGATTGCAATCTATATCAAGAACGATAAAATCCACGGGCACCAAATTTCTATTTGCAACAATAAGAACATCATTGATCCTTCCCATTGGCTTTTTAATGGTGGAATCTGCAAGGTGCAAATTTAAAGAGCAATCATCAAGATCATGGAAACCTAGAATATCACATAAAGTTTTTGGAATCGTGGAAACACTAGCACCCAAATCACTCAAAGCAAAACACTCATGATCTTTAATTCTAATCTTTATAGTAGCTTCCCACTCATCATTAAGTTTTCTAGGTATAGAAACTTCCAAATTAAGTTTTTCATCATAAGATTGCATCAAGGCATCAACAATATGTTTGGTAAAAGCTTTGTTTTGACTATAAGCATAAGGAGAATTAACAACGAATTGCAACGAGGAAATACAACCTTTTAAAGAACAATTATCATAATCAAATTCCTTGAAATCCGAGATAGTGGGTTCAATACTATTTGAAGTTGTGACCTCTCCAATCTCACTTTTACCAAATTTAGCATCAAGATCTAAAGACTCCGAATTCTTGGGAAGCCTTCTAGGAAAAGTTGATTCATCATCAGTACCATAATCATCAAAATTCATATTGCAAAACATAGATCTAATAGGAGACGCATCAATAACTTTAAGATCCTCATCATTATTTTCATGGAAACTAGAAGAACACGCTTTTATAAAGCTATCTTTTTTAGCACGCAATCTAGCGGTTCTTTCCTTACACTCGTCAATGGAAATTCTCATTACTTTGAGAGACTCATTGATATCATGCTTAGGAGGATAAGATCTAAGTTTAAGAGAATCAACATCAAGCGAAAGTCTATCAACGTTCCTAGCCAAATTATCAACTTTGATCAATTTTTCTTCAAGCAAAGCACTAAAATTCTTTTGAGAAATCATAAATTCTTTCACACTATTCTCAAAATCAGAGGTCATCTTATTAAAATTACCATAAGAATTATTGTAGGAATTTCCATAATTATTAGAGTAATTACTAGGGAACGGTCTAGCATTAAAGTTTCCTCTATAAGCGTTGTTTCCAAAACTATTCCTACCAACAAAATTCACATCCATAGATTCATTATTATGCTCAATCAAAGAAGACAAAGGCATATCATTGGGATCAAGAGGAGTATTTTTAGTAGAAAACAATTTCATAAGTTCATCCATCTTTCCACTCAAAACATTGATTTCTTCTATAGCATGCACTTTTTTACTAGAAGATCTTTCGGTGTGCCATTGAGAATAATTAGCCATAATATTATCAAGAAGTTTTGTAGCATCTCCTAACATGAGTTCCATAAACGTGCCTCCCGCGGCCGAATCTAAGAGATTTCTAGAAGCAAAGTTCAAGCCGGCATAAAAATTTTGTATGATCATCCATAAATTCAAACCATGAGTAGGGCAATTGCAAAGCATCAATTTCATTCTTTCCCAAGATTGGGCAACATGCTCATGATCAAGTTGTTTAAAATTCATAATATCGTTCCTAAGAGTGATGATCTTAGCGGGAGGAAAATATTTAGAGATAAAAGCATCTTTGCACTTGTTCCAAGAATCAATACTGTTTTTAGGCAAAGGCGAAAACCAAACTTTAGCACGATCTCTAAGTGAAAATGGAAATAACTTCAATTTGACAATATTGTTATCCGTATCTTTCTTATTTTCCATATCACACAAATCAAAAAAGTTATTTAGATGAGTAGCGGCAACTTCAGTAGGAAGGCCGGCATATTGATCTTTCATAACAAGATTCAGCAAAGCAGTATAGATTTCAGAAGACTCAACATCATTAAGAGGAGCAATCGGAGTACTAAGGAAATCATTATTATTGGTATTCGAGAAATCACACAATTTGGTATTATCTTGCGCCATGGCAACAAGTAATCCAACACACAAGCAACCAGAAAAAGGCAAGCGAAAAAGAGAGGAGGGGATTGGTAAAGAGAGGGCGAATAAAACGGCAAGGGTGAAGTGGGGGAGAGGAAAACGAGAGGCAAATGGCAAATAATGTAAATGCGAGGGAGATGGGTTTGTGATGGGTACTTGGTATGTCTTGACTTGAGCGAAGACCTCCCCGGCAACGGCGCCAGAAATCGCACGTTGGCGGGAGGTCGAATCTTGACTTGACTTGGTGGAAGCCTCCTCGGCAACGGCGCCAGAAATCCTTCTTCCTACATCTTGAGCTTGCGTTCGTTTTCCTCGAAGAGGAGAGGGTGATGCAGCAATAGTAGCATAAGTATTTCCCTCAGTTTTTAAGAACCAAGGTATCAATCCAGTAGGAGGCTCCTCAAAAGTCCCACGCACCTACACAAACAAACAAAGAACTCGCAACCAACGCAATAAAGGTGTTGTCAATCCATTCACGGCCACTTGCAAAAGTGAGATCTACTAAAGATAGAAAGATAAGATAAATATATTTTTGGTATTTTATAATAAAGATGCAAATAAAAGTAGATTGGAAGCAAATATGATAAGATATAGACCCCGGGGCCATAGGTTTCACTACTGGCTTCTCTCAAGATAGCATAAGTATTACGGTGGGTGAAAAAATTACTGTCGAGCAATTGATAGAAAAGTGAATAATTATGAGATTATCTAGGCATGATCATGTATATAGGCATCACGTCCATAACAAGTAGACCGACTCCTGCCTGCATCTACTACTATTACTCCACACATCGACCGACTCCTGCCTGCATCTAGAGTATTAAGTTCATAAGAACAGAGTAACGCATTAAGCAAGATGACATGATGTAGAGGGATAAACTCAAGCAATATGATATAAACCCCATCTTGTTATCCTCAATGGCAACAATACAATACATGCCTTGCAACCCTTTCTGTCACTGGATAAGGACACCGCAAGATTGAACCCAAAGCTAAGCACTTCTCCCATGGCAAGAAAGATCAATCTAGTAGGCCAAACCAAACTGATAATTCAAAGAGACTTGCAAAGATAACTCAATCATACATAAAAGAATTCAGAGAAGATTCAAATATTATTCATAGATAAACTTGATCATAAACCCACAAAAAGAGTTTACATCAAATAGATCTCCACAAGAGAGGGGGAGAACATTGTATTGTGATCCAAAAAGAGAGAAGAAGCCGTCTAGCTAATAACTATGGACCCGTAGGTCTGTGGTAAACTACTCACAACTCATTGGAGGGGCAAAGATGTTGATGTAGAAGCCCTCCATGGTCGATTCCCCCTCCGGCAGAGTGCTGGCGAAGGCTCCAAGATGAGATCTCGCAGATACAGAAGGTTACGGTGGTGGAAATTAAGTTTCGTCCGCCTCCTGGATGTTTTCGGGGTACGTAGGTATATATAGGAGGAAGAAGTACGTCGGTGGCCCCCCGAGGGGCCCACGAGATACGGGTGCGCCCTATAGGGGGGGCGCCCTCCTATCTCGTGGGAGCCTCGGCTGCTTCTTGACTTGCACTCCAAGTCCTCTGGATCACGTTTGTTCCAAAAATCACGCTCCCGAATGTTTCATTCCGTTTGGACTCCGTTTAATATTCCTTTTCTTTGAAATACTGAAATAGGTACAAAAACAGCAATATGGGTTGGGCCTCCGGTTAGTAGGTTAATCCCAAAAATGATATAAATGTGTAAAATAAAGCCCATAAACATCCAAAAGGGGTAATATAATAGCATGGAACAATCAAAAATTATAGATACGTTGGAGACGTATCAAGCATCCCCAAGCTTAATTCCTGCTCGTCCTCGAGTAGGTAAATGATAAAAAAGAAATTTTTGATGTGGAATGCTACCTAGAATAATTATAATGTAATTTTCTTTATTGTGGCATGAATGTTCAGATCCAAATGATACAAAATAAAAGTTCATATTGACATAACAAATAGTAATACTTCAAGCATACTAATCAAAGCAATCATGTCTTCTCAAAATAACATGGCCAAAGAAAGTTATCCCTACAAAATCATATAGTCTGGTTGTTGCTCTATCTTCATCACACAAAGTATTTAATCATGCACAACCCCGATGGCAAGCCACGCAATTGTTTCATACTTTAATAATCTCAAACTCTTTCAGCTTTCACGCAATACATGAGCGTGAGCCATGGACACAGCACTATATGTGGAATAGAATGGTGGTTGTGGAGAAGACAAAAAGGAGAAGATAGTCTCACATCAACTAGGCGTATCAACGGGCTATGGAGATGCCCATTAATAAATATCAATGTGAGTGAGTAGGGATTGCCATGCAACGGAAGCACTAGAGCTATAAATATATGAAAGCTCAACAAAAGAAACTAAGTGGGTGTGCATCCAACTCGCTTGCTCACAAAGACCTAGGGCATTTTGAGGAAGCCAATCATTGGAATATACAAGACAAGTTCTATAATGAAAAATTCCCACTAGTATATGAAAGTGACAACATATGAGACTCTCTATCATGAAGATCATGGTGCTATTTTGAAGCACAAGTGTGGAAAAAGAGATAGTAGCATTGTCCCTTCTCTCTTTTTCTCTCTTTTTTTTTCTCTTTTTTTCTTTGGCCTTCCTTTTTTTTCTTTTCGGCCTTTCTCTTTTTCCCCTTTTTTTCTTTTTTTTGTAAAGTCCGAAGTCTCATCCCGACTTGTGGGGGAATCATAGTCTTCATCATCCTTTCCTCACTAGGACAATGCTCTAATAATAAAAATCATCACACTTTTATGGATTTACAACTCAAAGCTAGAACAAGGTATAACTCTATATGAATGCCTCCGGCGGTGTACCGGGATATGCAATGAATCAGGAGCGACATGTATAAAAATTATGAAGGTGGCCTTGCCACAAATATAATGTCAACTATATGATCATGCAAAGAGCAATATGAAAAAAGTAATGTGTGTCATATGAACGGAACGGTGGAAAGTTGCATGGCAATATATCTCGGAACGGCTATGGAAATGCCATAATAGGTAGGTATGGTGGCTGTTTTGAGGAAGGTATATGTTGGGTGTATGGTACCGGCGAAAGTTGCACGGTACAAGAGAGGCTAGCAATGATGGAAAGGTGAAAGGGTGCGTATAATCCATGGACTCAACATTAGTCAAAAGAACTCATATACTTGTTGCAAAAATTTAGAAGTCATCAAAAACCAAAGCACTACGCGGATGCTCCTAGGGGGATAGATTGGTAGGAAAAGACCATCACTCGTCCCCGACTGCCACTCATAAGGAAGACACTCAATAAATAAAATTGTGCTCCAACTTCATCACACAACGGTTCACCATACGTGCATGCTACGGGAATCACAAACTTCAACACAAGCATTCTTTAAATTCATAATCACCCAACTAGCATCACTTTAATATCACTACCTCCATATCTCAAAACAATTATCAAGCATCAAATTGATCATAGCATCCAATTCACTTTCTATGATAGTTTTTATTGTACCCAACTTGGATGCTCATCATTCTAGGACCAAATTTGTAACCATAGCAAATACCATGCTGTTCTAAAAGACTCTCAAAATGATATAAGTGAAGCATGAGAGACTAATAATTTCTTCAAAATTAAGACACCACCATGCTCTAAAAGATATAAGTGAAGCATTGCTTACTGTATACATCAAAGATGTCATCTACTTAGTTTAGACATGCTTTGTGTCAATGCCATCTGTTTAGTTTCTTTATCGTATATGTGAATCATGCAATGCCATCTTGTTTAGCCAGGCATCATATATGTGAATTTTGCAATGCCACCCTGGTTAGCCACTCATCTTATATGTGAATTATATCATGCCATCATTTTTTTATTACGTGTTAAATTTGTCAACAATTTTAGTACATTCAATTACTCTTCCTATGCATCAGCCATTTGGCACGGTCATGGAAAAATCTGGAGTGGAAACAAGGTCTTTAGAGCAGACAATGCTATCTGACGAAGTGCATGTCTTGCTGGTTATAGATAGCTCCTCGGAGTAGGATTCAGAGATAGATGACCAGTCCTAATCCCCCCCCCCTCGAGGTGCATGCTCTAACTTGGCAGGGTTATGTTGCTCATATCGTGTGTATGGTATCTTGCATTGCTATGTCATTTGCTTAGTTTAGACATGCTTTGTGTGAATGCCACCTGTTTAGTGTCTAATTACCATATATGTGAATTATGCAATGCCATCTTGTTACAAGACATTATATATGTGAATTATGCAATGTTTTCTTGTTGCAAAGCATTATATATGTGAATTATGCAATGCCATGCTGTTTAGCCAAGCGTCATATATGTGAATTATATCATGTCGTCCTCTTTTTTGTATTTCTCATTGCTTTTGTCAACAATGTTTGTATATTCAACTGCTCTTCCTGTGCATCAGCCATTTGAATTGGTGATGGAGAAATCTGGAGTGAAAACAAGGTCTTCAGAGTAGATAATGCTACTTGCTAAAGCAGATATCTTGCTGGTTACAGATAGCTCTTCAAAGGAGGATTCAGAGGCAGATGACCAGTCCTATTATCCCCCTAAGGTGTATGCTCAAACTTGGCCGGGTTATATTACTCATATCATGCATATGTTGTATTGCAATGCTTAGTTTTTACATCATATACACAATATTGAATGCCATCTTCTTAGTTGACACATCATATGTGCGATTTCCCTCTGCTCACTTCCTTAGTATATAAATCATATATTTGAATTATATCATGCCATGATGTTTACATAGACAGCATGTATCTAAATTATGGCATGCCAACCCATTTTCTAAAGACATAATATAGTTATATCATCTCATCCTGTTTACATAGTCATCATATTTTAAATTATGCCATTCTATCCATGAATTATATCATGCCATCATGTTTCCATCGATGGCATCTTTGTGATTTATGGCATGCCAACCACTTTAATAGACACATCATATAGTTATATCATGTTATCATGTTTACATAGTCATCATATTTTGAAGTATGTCATTCTATCCTATTTAGTTAGCCATCATACATGTGAAATTGTGTCATGCTATCTTGTTTAATTAGACATCATATATGTGAAATTGTGTCTTGCTATTCTGTTTGGTTAGACAACATAAATGTGAATTATTTCATGCCCTATTTTCTTCCCTACTACCCATTGCACATGTCTATCTTACAATGTCTGTACGTTCAATTACTTTTCTTGTTTATCAGCCATTTCAATTGGAGGGGGTGATGGCACTATCTGTGGGAGTAAAAACACGGTCTTCAGAAAAGATCGTGCTACCTGTCGATGCAGATAGAACAACGGTTGTACTTGCCCAAGAACCAGCCCCACCACACATAACCCAGACTCACGCAGATTGTACCCCTACCCAGTTGGACAAAGAACCAGCTACACCCCTTCTAACCCCAACCCCATCAGATAGTAACCCAGTTCCCGTTGACACGGCACCATCTCCACCACAGAGCACCCAAACACGAGCAGTTAGTAAGGCAACTGCAGTGCCCAAAGCACGAGGACCACCACTCTGAACCCCAAGTCAACGCTTAAAGCAGAAGAAGAATTGTTCTCAGGTCAGGTTCTGTAGCTATGGTTCATACTACTTTGCTCTTGCATCACTGTATTTACTCATACCAACTAATTTCAAATTTGAAGGATGCAACTGAAACTCCAATGGCGCAACAGGTATGTTTTAAACCTGTTTCTTCAACGTGTTTGCTGTTGTAACTTGCAATATGCTGATTTAAGTTTCAATTGAATAAACAGTTATGTTCTCATGCCATGCACATTACAAGTGTTGTTATTGTTGTGTAGTTTCCCACACTTATATTATGTCTATGCTGCTTTGTCTTAAATAGATATGATTCAAACTGTATCTATCTTGATTTGGCAACATAAACTAGAATGATATAGACCATACAATGACCATACTACATAGATATATGTTTGTTTCATGTTGTTATCCTGTCCACCTTACTACTGAACTGGTTTACCAAAATGAGTTTCATATACTACATTGTAAACTTGTGATGTGTTTGTTTGTTTCTCTTTTAGAATGCGGATAAAGTATTGGAGAAGAGTACCCCGTTATGCAATGGTAAAGGAAGTAATGCAGATAAGGTTAAAGATAGTGAGACATCCCTGTTGGTCTCCAAGAAAGCTGATAAAAATTATATTGAAGACACTGAGACAACCCCAAAGTCCTGTCCTGATGTAGTGTTTGAGTTACAGGCTACTACTGCTGGCACCAGCTCTTCGAAATCGTTGCCTGAAGCAATTCAGCTTCTTGAGTCTCAACTTCAAGTTGAAAGACATCGATCATATATTATGCGACAGGAAGCCGAAGGACTGAGGAAGTCCTTGCAGAATTCAAATGCATACTATCTGGTGCAATAGCAAATGCTGGAGGATTTAAGCGCCAAACAAGAGAAAGTTAATAAGCTTGATAAGCATCTTGCCAGCATTATGGGGACCCAGGATATTGTTTCTTGAGCTCTTTTGAAGTGGTTGCAGTTCTGGACTTGTTTTGTTGCAGCGTTTATATGATGTTGTGTTCCCTATATTTGCACTGGTGGCGAACTTTGATGCCCAGTGGATGTAATATGTGTAATAGTTGTGATAGCCTAGCGTAAGTTGCTTGCTTATTTATTTCCTCATTGTCTTGTTTATTTCTTTGCTTGTAGTCAGTGCAGTTCTTTTTCCGCGGTTTGCTAGTGGCCGCAATAACCTATTTTTTTAAACTAGGCCACAATAACCATGGGCTACATATTTATTGTAGTTACCATTTCCCTCCTACGGGTCGTAGAAACAATGGGCCTTCTACGGGTCGTATCATCAATGGGCCTTCTACGAGTCATATGATTGGTTGGCCAAACATGGGCCAATAACAGACCACATTATGGTCGTAAACGGGCTAGAGTTGGAATCATCCGTTCATGGGCCGACCATAACGGGTCGTCGTTAATCGGCTGTATTTGATGATGCTTTGAAAACGGCCCAACGTATTAACGGGCCGACTGTAACCTCGGGCTGAATTCGGCCCACAAGCAGAAAATGACAGTAACGGGCCATAAGTAAATGAATGCTGGAAATGAGCCCAAGAATAAATGGGCCCTGAGAAGGCTGAAAGATAACATGGGCTGGAAACGGCCCAACGGAATAACGGGCCGTTAATGGGTATAAAGTGATACACTGTTCATTATGGGCCAGTTTCACCATGGGCCGTTAATGGGTATAAAGTGATACATTGTTCATTACGGGCCAATTTCACCACGGGTCATTAATGGGCCAAGAGTTACAAAGGACCTCATATGGGCCGAAAGACGTCATGGGCCATACATGGGCCAGAAGTTAAAACAAGATGGAATCATATTGGACGGCCCAGATGACACTACTGGGCCTAATTCGGATAGGTCGTAACGGGCCCTGGGTTAGCGGGTCGTAAATGGGCTATATGCGAACAGGTCGTTAACATGCTTTCCATGGGCCGGCCCGCCACCTTTTGACCAAGTCAAATGGGCCGGCCTTTTTACAGGAATGGGCCTCCGTTGGGCCGTGCCACGTGTCGACGTATCATAGGCGCCTTCTGTCCAATGAGTGGATGACATCTATCCCAACGGTGAGCCGACACGTGTTTCCTCCAGCCAAAGATGATTTTACACATGGAAAATCCCCATCGGTCGGGGCTGTTAACGGGTTATCGGATCCAAAACCGGACCCGATAGCTTAACGGCGTTCCGTTATGGTGGATGCCACATGTCAGTCACCCTTGATGAAAGCACTTCTGTGACGCGTTATTTATCGTCATGGAAGTGGACACTTCCGTGATGATAATTTTGGTAATGTCATGGAACACTTCTACGACAGCACATGTATGACTATATTGATTCTGTCATAAAATCGCCATGGATGTACATGCATGATAGAAAACGTGACCTACTGTGACAAACACGTATCATCACGGAAGTGTATTTTTTGTAGTGTAGATCTCCAAGAACATGGAGAAGAACATTGTATTCAAGATCAAAGAGAGAGAAGAAGCCATCTAGCTACTAGCTATGGACCCTTAGGTCCATGGTAAATTATTCATGCATCATCGGAAGGGCAGCAAGGTTGGTGTAGAGGCCCTCCGTGATCGAATCCCCCTCTGGCCGAGTGCCAGAAAAGGCCCCAAGATGCGAGAACAGAAGCTTGCGACGGCGGAGAAGTATTTTTGGTGTGCCCCCTGGTGTAGGAGGGATATTTGGGTATTTGTAGAGATGGAATTAGGGTTAGGGGTGAAGGAAATATGCCCCCAGAGGAAATAATAAATTTGTTATTTTACATCTCCTTATTCATGATAAAGGTTTATTATTAATGCTAGAATTGTATTCATCGGAAACTTAAATACATGTGTGAATACATAAACAAATACAGTGTCCCTAGTGAGCCTCTACTAGACTAGCTCGTTGATCAAAGATGGTTAAGGTTTCCTAACCATGGACATGTGTTGTCATTTGATAACGGGATCACATTATTAGGAGAATGATGTGATGGACAAGACCCATTCGTTAGCATAGCATAATGATCGTTCAGTTTTATTGCTATTGCTTTCTACATGTCAAATACATATTCCTTCGACTATGAGATTAGGCAACTCCCGGATACTGGAGGAATACCTTGTGTGCTATCAAACGTCACAACATAACTGGGTAATCATAAAGATGGTCTACAGGTATCTCCGAAGTGTTGGGAAATGTAGCATGCAATTTCAAAAAAATTCCTACACTCACGCAAGATCTATCTAGGAGATGATAGCAACGAGAGAGGGAGAGTGTGTCTAGGAACCCTCGTAGACCGAAAGTGGAAGCGTTTGACAATGTGGTTTATGTAGTCGAACTTATTCTCATTCCGACCGATCAAGTATCGAACGTACGGCACCTCCGAGTTCTGCACACGTTCAGCTCGATGACGTACCTCGAACTCTTGATCTAGCAAAGTGTCGAGGAAGTAGATGAGTTTCGTTAGCACGACGGCGTGGTGACGGTGATGGTGAAGTGATCCATGCAGGGCTTCGCCTAAGCACCGCAAGAATATGACCGAGGGTGTAATCTGTGGAGGGGGGAGCCGCACACGGCTAACAGATGTTGTTGTGTGTTCTAGGCACCCCCTCCCCATGTATATATAGGTGGGAGGGGAAGGGGAGCATCCTTGGGGCGCCCCAAGTAGGAGGAATCCTACTTGGGGGCCTCCTCCAATTCAGCCCCCCCTTTTCTTATTTTCGGAGTGGGGGAAGGAAAGAGGGGAGAGGGGGAAGGAATGGGGAATCCTATTCCCTCTATTTCCTTTCCTCCTCCCCTTTTCCTTTCTCCACTTAGGCCGGCCCATATGGGGGTGCACCAGCCCCTTGTGGCTGGTGCGTTTCCCCTCTTGGCCCATAAGGCCCATATCTTTTGCAGGGGGTGCCGGAACCCCTTCCGGTGACCCGATATGTACCCGGTACCCTCCGGAACACTTCTGGTGTCCGAATACTATCGTCCTATGTATCAATATTTACCTCTCAACCATTTCGAGACTCCTCTTCATGTCTGTGATCTCATCCGGGACTCCTAACAACATTCGGTCACCAAATCACATAACTCATATAATACAAAATCGTCATCGAACGTTAACCGTGCGGACCTTACGTGTTCGATAACTATGTAGACATGACCGAGACACCTCTTCGGTCAATAACCAATAGCGGAACCTAGAAGCTCAGATTGGCTCCTACATATTCTACGAAGATCTTTATCGGTCGAACCGCTATGACAACAAACATTATTCCCTTTGTCCATCGGTATGTTACTTGCCCAAGATTCGATCGTCGGTATCTTCATACCTAGTTCAATCTCGTTACCGGCAAGTCTCTTTACCCATTCCGTAATACATCATCCTGCAACTAACTAATTAGTCACTTTGCTTGCAAGGCTTATTATGGTGTGTATTGCCGAGAGGGCCCAGAGATACCTCTCGAATACTTGGAGTGACAAATCCTAATCTCGATATATGCCAACCCAACAAACACCTTCGGAGATACCTGTAGAGAATCTTTATAATCACCCAGTTACGTTGTGATGTTTGATAGCACACAAGGCTTCTTCCAGTATCCGGGAGTTGCATAATCTCATAGTCGAAGGAATATGTATTTGACATGAAGAAAGCAATAGCAATAAAACTGAACGATCATAATGTTAAGCTAATGAATGGGTCTTGTCCATCACATCATTCTCCTAATGATGTGATCCCGTTCATCAAATGACAACACATGTCTATGGTTAGGAAACTTAACCATCTTTAATTAACAAGCCAGTCTAGTAGAGGCTTAGTAGGGACACAGTGTTTTGTCTATGTATCCACACATGTATCAAGTTTCTAGTTAATACAATTATAGCATGAATAATAAACATTTACCATGATATAAGGAAATATAAAATAACAACTTTATATTGCCTCTAGGGCATATTTCCTTCTCGAAGTTGTTTGTTGAGTTGGCATAGATCAAGATTAGGATTTGTCACTCCGAGTTTCACAGAGGTATCTCTGGGCCCTCTTGGTAATACACATCATAAGCTTGCAAGCAAATGACTAAGGAGTTAGTCATGAGGTGATGTATTATGGAACGAGTAAAGAGACTTGCCAGTAATGAGACTGAACTAGGTATGAAGATACCAATGATCGAATCTCGGACAAGTAACATACCGATGGACAAAGGGAATTACGTATGTTGTCATAACGGTTCGACCGATAAAGATCTTCGTAGAATATATAGGAGCCAATATGGGCATCCAGGTTCCGCTATTGGTTATTGACCGGAGAGGTGTCTCGGTCATGTCTACATAGTTTTCGAACCCGTAGGGTCCGCACGCTTAACATTCGATGTTGATTTGGTATTATATGAGTTCTATGGTTTGGTGACTGAATGTTATTCGGAGTCCCGGATGAGATCATGGACATGAAGAGGAGCTCTGGAATGGTCCGAAGGTAAGATTCATATATAGGACGATGCTATTTGGTCTCCGGAATGGTTTTGGAATGCACCTGAAAGTTATCGGAATACCGAAAGTGGTTCCGGAGGCACCGGGAGTGTATAGGGCCTTGTTGGGCCATGTAGAGGGGAACACACCAGCCCACATGGGCTGGTGCGCCCCCTTGAGGAAGCCGCACCTAATACATAGTAAAGGGGGGCGCCACCCCCCTCTTACCATATCCCGGAGAAGGGAGGAAGGAAAGAAGGGGGACCTCCCCTCTTTCCTTCCCCTTGTGCCATTATTTCGCAGGGGGCGCACCAAAGGGAGGAGCCCTAGGGCTGCCGTCACACCTATTGGGGCGCCCTAGGGGCTGCCTCCCACAACTATATATATGTGGGGAGGGGTTCCACAGAAGACACAGCTTATTCCATGCTGTGTGTCGGCACCCTTCCGCCTCTAGTTTACTCCTCCATTCTAGATCGTCGCAGTTCTTAGATGAAGCCCTGTAGGATTGCTTCACCACCACCGTCACCATGCCATTATGCTGACAGAACTCATCTACTACCTCGCCCTCTTGGTGGATCAAGATGGCAAGGACGACATCGAGCTGAACGTGTGCAGAATGCGGAGGTGCCGTGCGTTCGGTACTTGATCGGGCGGATCGTGAAGGTGTACGACTACATCAACCGCATTGAATAAACGCTTCCGCTTACGGTTTACGAGGGTACATAGACACACTCTAGTAATTTCAAAAAAAATCCATGACGTTCAAAACGTCGTTGAAGCCCCAGTTCCAAGCCGTAAAGCATGGCACACTGAACTATCGAGTAGTCATCAGCTTTGCTCTGCCAGACGTTCTTAACATCGTCAGTTGCATCAGCAGCAGGCCTGGCACCCAGTGGTGCTTCCAGGACGTAATTCTTCTGTGCAGCAATGAGGATAATCCTCAGGTTACGGACCCAGTCCGTGTAATTGCTACCATCATATTTCAACTTAGCTTTCTCAAGGAACGCATTAAAATTCAATGGAACAATAGCACGAGCCATCTATCTACATCAAACATAGACAAGCAAAATACTATCAGGTACTAAGTTCATGATAAATTTAAGTTCAATTAATCATATTACTTAAGAACTCCCACTTAGACAGACATCTCTCTAGTCATCTAAGTGATCACGTGATCTAAATCAACTAAACCATGTCCGATCATCACGTGAGATGGAGTAGTTTCAATGGTGAACATCTCTATGTTGATCATATCTACTATATGATTCACGTTTGACCTTTCGGTCTCCGTGTTCCGAGGCCATATCTGTATATGCTAGGCTCGTCAAGTTTAACCTGAGTATTCCGCGTGTGCAACTGTTTTGCACCCGTTGTATTTGAACGTAGAGCCTATCACACCCGATCATCACGTGGTGTCTCGGCACGAAGAACTTTCGCAAGGGTGCATACTCAGCAAGAACACTTCTTGATAATTTAGTGAGAGATCATCTTAAAATGCTACCGTCAATCAAAGCAAGATAAGATGCATAAAGGATAAACATCACATGCAATCAATATAAGTGATATGATATGGCCATCATCATCTTGCGCTTGTGATCTCCATCTCCGAAGCACCGTCGTGATCACCATCGTCACTGGCGCGACACCTTGATCTTCATCGTAGCATCGTTGTCGTTACGCTATCTATTGCTTCTATGACTATCGCTACCGCTTAGTGATAAAGTAAAGCAATTACAGGGCGTTTGCATTTCATACAATAAAGCGACAACCATATGGCTCCTGCCAGTTGCCGATAACTTCGGTTACAAAACATGATCATCTCATACAATAAAATATAGCATCATGTCATGACCATATCACATCACAACATGCCCTGCAAAAACAAGTTAGACGTCCTCTACTTTGTTGTTGCAAATTTTACGTGGCTGCTACGGGCTGAGCAAGAACCGTTCTTACCTACACATCAAAACCACAACGATAGTTCGTCAAGTTAGTGCTGTTTTAACCTTCACAAGGACCGGGCGTAGCCACACTCTGTTCAACTAAAGTTGGAGAAAAAGACACCCGCTAGTCACCTGTGTGCAAAGCACGGCGGTAAAACCAGTCTCGCGTAAGCGTACGCGTAATGTCGGTCCGGGCCACTTCATCCAACAATACCGCTGAACCAAAGTATGACATGCTGGTAAGCAGTATGACTTGTATCGCCCACAACTCACTTGTGTTCTACTCGTGCATATAACATCAGCGCATAAAACCTAGGCTCGGATGCCACTGTTAGGGAACGTAGTAATTTCAAAAAAATTCCTACGCACACGCAAGATCATGGTGATGCATAGCAACGAGAGGAGAGAGTGTTGTCCACGTACCCTCGTAGACCGTAAGCGGAAGCGTTATGACAACCCGGTTGATGTAGTCGTACGTCTTCATGATCCGACTGATCCAAGCACCGAAGGCACCTCCGAGTTCAGCACACGTTCAGCTCGATGACGATCCCCGGACTCTGATCCAGCAGGGTGTCAGGGATGAGTTCCCTCAGCACGACGGCGTGCTGACGATGATGATGTTCTACCGACGCAGGGCTTCGCCTAAGCACCGCAACGATATGACCGAGATGGAATATGGTGGAGTGGGGCACCGCACACGGCTAAGGAAGGATCAGGATGATCAACTTGTGTGTCTAGAGGTGCCCCCTGCCCCCGTATATAAAGGAGGGATGGGGGAGGTGCGGCCGGCCCCCTAGGAGTGCGCCTGGAGGAGTCCTACTCCCACCGGGAGTAGGACTCCCCCCTCTTGCCTTGGTGGAGAAGGAAAGGGGGGAGGGGAAAGAGGAAAGGGGGCGCCGCCCCCCCTTCCTTGTCCTATTCGGATTTGGGGGGAGGGGGGCGCGGCCTGCCCTGGCCGGCCCTCCTCTTCTCCCTCATGGCCCATGTAGGCCCATTAACCCCCGAGGGGGGGTTCCGGTAACCCCTCGGTACTCTGGTAAAATCCCGATTTCACCCGGAACGTTTCCGATATCCAAATATAGGCTTCCAATATATCAATCTTTATGTCTCGACCATTTCGAGACTCCTCGTCATGTCCTTGATCACATCCGGGACCCCGAACAACCTTCGGTACATCAAAACTTATAAACTCATAATAAAATTGTCATCGTAACGTTAAGCATGCGGACCCTACGGGTTCGAGAACTATGTAGACATGACCTAGAACTATTTCCGGTCAATAACCAATAGCGGAACCTGGATGCTCATATTGGCTCCTACATATTCTACGAAGATCTTTATCGGTCAAACCGCATAACAACATACGTTGTTCCCTTTGTCAACGGTATGTTACTTGCTCGAGATTTGATCGTCGGTATCCAATACCTAGTTCAATCTCGTTACCGGCAAGTCTCTTTACTCTTTATGTAATGCATCATTCCGTAACTAACTCATTAGCTACATTGCTTGCAAGGCTTATAGTGATGTGCATTACCGAGAGGGCCTAGAGATACCTCTCCGACAATCGGAGTGACAAATCCTAATCTCGAAATACGCCAACTCAACATGTACCTTTGGAGACACCTGTAGAGCTCCTTTATAATCACCCAGTTATGTTGTGAAGTTTGGTAGCACACAAAGTGTTCCTCCGGTAAACGGGAGTTGCATAATCTCATAGTTGTAGGAACTTTGTATAAGTCATGAAGAAAGCAATAGCAACATACTAAACGATCAAGTGCTAGGTTAACAGAATGGGTCAAGTCAATCACATCATTCTCCTAATGATGTGATCCCGTTAATCAAATGACAACACATGTCTATGGTTAGGAAACATAACCATCATTGATTAATGAGCTAGTCAAGTAGAGGCATACTAGTGACATTAAGTTTGTCTATGTATTCACACATGTATTATGTTTCCGGTTAATACAATTCTAGCATGAATAATAAACATTTATCATGATATGAGGAAATAAATAATAACTTTATTATTGCCTCTAGGGCATATTTCCTTCAGTCTCCCACTTGCATTAGAGTCAATAATCTAGATTACACAGTAATGATTCTAACACTCATGGAGTCTTGGTGCTGATCATGTTTTGCTCGTGGAAGAGGCTTAGTCAACGGGTCTGCAACATTCAGATCCGTATGTATCTTGCAAATCTCTATGTCTCCCACCTGGACTTGGTCCCGGATGGAATTGAAGCGTCTCTTTATATGCTTGGTCCTCTTGTGAAATCTGGATTCCTTTGCCAAGGCAATTGCACCAGTATTGTCAGAAGATCTTCATTGGTCCCGATGCATTAGGTATGACACCTAGATCAGAAATGAAATCCTTCATCCAGACTCCTTCATTTGCTGCTTCCGAAGCAGCTATGTTCTCTGCTTCGCATGTAGATCCCGCCACGACACTTTGTTTAGAACTGCACCAACTTATAGCTCCATCGTTTAATAAAAACACGTATCCGATTTGCGATTTAGAATCGTCCGGATCAGTGTCAAAGCTTGCATCGACGTAACCATTTACGACTAGCTCTTTGTCACCTCCATAAATGAGAAACATATCCTTAGTCCTTTTCAGGTATTTCAGGATGTTCTTGACCGATGTCTAGTGATCCACTCCTGGATTACTTTGGTACCTACCTGCCAAGCTTATTGCTAAGCATACGTCAGGTCTGGTACACAGCATTGCATACATGATAGATCCTATTGCCGAAGCATAGGGAACATCTTTCATTTTCTCTCTATCTTCTGCGGTGGTCGGGCATTGAGTCTAAGTCAACTTCACACCTTGTAATACAGGCAAGAACCCTTTATTTGCCTGATCCATTTTGAACTTTTTCAAAACTTTATCAAGGTATGTGCTTTGTGAAAGTCCAATTAAGCGTCTTGATCTATCTCTATAGATCTTGATTCCCAATATGTAAGCAGCTTCACCAAGGTCATTCATCGAAAAACTTTTATTCAAGTATCCCTTTATTCTATCCAGAAATTCTATATCATTTCCAATTAACAATATGTCATCTACATATAATATCAGAAATGCTACAGAGCTCCCACTCACTTTCTTGTAAATACAGGCTTCTCCAAAAGTCTGTATAAAACCATATGCTTTGATCACACTATCAAAGAGTTTATTCCAACTCCGAGATGCTTGCACCAGTCCATAAATGGATCGCTGGAGCTTGCACACTTTGTTAGCACCTTTTGGATCGACAAAACCTTCTGGTTGCATCAGATACAACTCTTCTTCCAGAAATCCATTCAGGAATGCAGTTTTGACATCCATTTGCCAAATTTCATAATCATAAAATGCGGCAATTGCTAACATGATTCGGACAGACTTAAGCATCGCTACGGGTGAGAAAGTATCATCGTAGTCAACCCCTTGTACTTGTCGAAAACCTTTCGCAACAAGTCGAGCTTTGTAGACAGTCACATTACCATCAGCGTCAGTCTTCTTCTTTAAAATCCATTTATTCTCAATGGCTTGCCGATCATCGGGCAAGTCAACCAAAGTCCATACTTTGTTCTCATACATGGATCCCATCTCAGATTTCATGGCTTCTAACCATTTTGCAGAATTTGGGCTCATCATCGCTTCCTCATAGTTCGTAGGTTCGTCATGGTCAAGTAACATGACTTCCAGAATAGGATTGCCGTACCACTCTGGTGCAGATCTAACTCTGGTAGACCTACGAGGTTCAGTAGAAACTTGATCTGAAGTTTCATGATCAATATCATTAGCTTCCTCACTAATTGGTGTAGTCGTCACAGGAACCGGTTCTTGTGATGAACTACTTTCCAACAAGGGAGCAGGTATAGTTACCTCATCAAGTTCTACTTTCCTCCCACTCACTTCTTTCGAGAGAAACTCCTTCTCTAGAAAGGATCCGAATTTAGCAACAAAAATCTTGCCCTCAGATCTGTGATAGAAGGTGTACCCAATAGTCTCTTTTGGGTATCCTATGAAGACACATTTCTCCGATTTGGGTTCGAGCTTATCTGGTTGAAGTTTCTTCACATAAGCATCGCAGACCCAAACTTTAAGAAACGACAACTTTGGTTTCTTGCCAAACCACAGTTCATAAGGTGTCGTCTTAACGGATTTTGATGGTGCCCTATTTAACGTGAATGCGACCGTCTCTAAAGCATAACCCCAAAACGATAGTGGTAAATCGGTAAGAGACATCATAGATCGCACCATATCCAGTAAAGTACGATTACGACGTTCGGACACACCATTTCGTTGTGGCGTTCCGGGTGGCGTGAGTTGTGAAACTATTCCACATTGTTTCTAATGTAAGCCAAACTTGTAACTCAAATATTCTCCTCCACGATCAGATCGTAGAAATTTTATTTTCTTGTTACGATGATTTTCCACTTCACTATGAAATTCTTTGAACTTTTCAAATGTTTCAGACTTGTGTTTCATCAAGTAGATATACCCATATCTGCTCAAATCATCTGTGAAGGTGAGAAAATAACGATACCCGTCGCGAGCCTCAATATTCATTGGACCACATATATCAGTATGTATGATTTCCAACAAATCAGTTGCTCGCTCCATAGTTCCGGAGAACGGCGTTTTAGTCATCTTGCCCATGAGGCACGGTTCGCAAGTACCAAGTGATTCATAATCAAGTGATTCCAAAAGTCCATCAGTATGGAGTTTCTTCATGCGCTTTACACTGATATGACCTAAACGGTAGTGCCACAAATAAGTTGCACTATCATTATCAACTCTTCATATTTTGGCTTCAACATTATGAATATGTGTATCACTACTATCGAGATTTAATAAAAATAGACCACTCTTCAGGGGTGCATGACCATAAAAGATATTACTCATATAAATAGAACAACCATTATTCTCTGATTTAAACGAATAACCGTCTCGCATCAAACAAGATCCAGATATAATGTTCATGCTCAACGCTGGCACCAAATAACAATTATTTAGGTCTAAAACTAATCCCGATGGTAGATGTAGAGGTAGCGAGCCGACCGCGATCACATCAATTTTGGAATCATTTCCCACGCGCATCGTCACCTCGTCCTTAGCCAATCTTCTCTTAATCCGTAGTCCCTGTTTCGAGTTGCAAATATTAGCAACAGAACCAGTATCAAATACCCAGGTGCTACTGCGAGCATTAGTAAGGTACACATCAATAACATGTATATCACATATACCTTTGTTCACTTTGCCATCCTTCTTATCCGCCAAATACTTGGGGCAGTTCCGCTTCCAGTGTCCAGTCTGCTTGCAGTAGAAGCACTCAGTCTCAGGCTTAGGTCCAGACTTGGGTTTCTTCTCTTGAGCAGCAACTTGTTTGCTGTTCTTCTTGAAGTTCCCCTTCTTCTTCCCTTTGCCCATTTTCTTGAAACTGGTGGTCTTATTGACCATCAACACTTGATGCTCCTTCTTGATTTCTACCTCCGCAGCCTTTAGCATTGCGAAGAGCTCGGGAATAGTCTTGTCCATCCCTTGCATATTATAGTTCATCACAAAGCTCTTGTAGCTTGGTGGCAGTGATTGAAGAATTCTGTCAATGACACTATCATCAGGAAGATTAACTCCCAGTTGAATCAAGTGATTATTATGCCCCAGACATTTTGAGTATGTGTTCACTGACAGAACTATTCTCCTCCATCTTACAGCTATAGAACTTACTGGAGACTTCATATCTCTCAATCCGGGCATTTGCTTGAAAAATTAACTTCAACTCCTGGAACATCTCATATGTTCCATGACGTTCAAAACATCGTTGAAGCCCCGGTTCCAAGCCGTAAAGCATGGCACACTGAACTATCGAGTAGTCATCATCTTTGCTCTGCCAGACGTTCTTAACGTCGTCAGTTGCATCAACAGCAGGCCTGGCACCCAGTGGTGCTTCCAGGACGTAATTCTTCTATGCAGCAATGAGGATAATCCTCAGGTTACGGACCCAGTCCGTGTAATTGCTACCATCATATTTCAACTTAGCTTTCTCAAGGAACGCATTAAAATTCAATGGAACAACAGCACGAGCCATCTATCTACATCAAACATAGACAAGCAAAATACTATCAGGTACTAAGTTCATGATAAATTTAAGTTCAATTAATCATATTACTTAAGAACTCCCACTTAGACAGACATCTCTCTAGTCATCTAAGTGATCACGTGATCCAAATCAACTAAACCATGTTCGGTCATCACGTGAGATGGAGTAGTTTCAATGGTGAACATCTCTATGTTGATCATATCTACTATATGATTCACGTTTGACCTTTCGGTCTCCGTGTTTCGAGGCCATATCTGTATATGCTAGGCTCGTCAAGTTTAACCTGAGTATTCCGCGTGTGCAACTGTTTTGCACCCGTTGTATTTGAACGTAGAGCCTATCACACCCGATCATCACGTGGTGTCTCAGAACGAAGAACTTTCGCAAGGGTGCATACTCAGGGAGAACACTTCTTGATAATTTAGTGAGAGATCATCTTAAAATGCTACCGTCAATCAAAGAAAGATAAGATGCATAAAGGATAAACATCACATGCAATCAATATAAGTGATATGATATGGCCATCATCATCTTGTGCTTGTGATCTCCATCTCCGAAGCACCGTCGTGATCACCATCGTCACTGGCGCGACACCTTGATCTTCATCATAGCATCGTTGTCGTTACGCTATCTATTGCTTCTACGACTATCGCTACCGCTTAGTGATAAAGTAAAGCAATTACAGGGTGTTTGCATTTCATACAATAAAGCGACAACCATATGGCTGCTGCCAGTTGCCGATAACTTCGGTTACAAAACATGATCATCTCATACAATAAAATATAGAATCACGTCTTGACCATATCACATCACAACATGCCTTGCAAAAACAAGTTAGACGTCCTCTACTTTGTTGTTGCAAATTTTACGTGGCTGCTACGGGCTGAGCAAGAACCGTTCTTACCTACACATCAAAACCACAATGATAGTTCGTCAAGTTAGGGCTGTTTTAACCTTCGCAAGGACCGGGTGTAGCCACACTCTGTTCAACTAAAGTTGGAGAAAAAGACACCCGCTAGTCACCTGTGTGCAAAGCACGACGGTAAAACCAGTCTCGCGTAAGCGTACGCGTAATGTCGGTCCGGGATGCTTCATCCAACAATACCGCTGAACCAAAGTATGACATGTTGGTAAGTAGTATGACTTGTATCGCCCACAACTCACTTGTGTTCTACTCGTGCATATAACATCAACGCATAAAACCTAGGCTCGGATGCCACTGTTAGGGAACATAGTAATTTCAAAAAAATTCCTACGCACATGCAAGATCATGGTGATGCATAGCAACGAGAGGGGAGAGTGTTGTCCACGTACCCTCGTAGACCGTAAGCGGAAGCGTTATGACAACGCGGTTGATGTAGTCGTACGTCTTCACGATCCGACCGATCCAAGCACCGAACGTACGACACCTTTGAGTTCAGCACACGTTCAGCTCGATGACGATCCCCGGACTCCGATCCAGCAGGGTGTCGGGGATGAGTTCCGTCAGCACGACGGCGTGGTGACGATGATGATGTTCTACCAACGCAGGGCTTCGCCTAAGCACCGCAACGATATGACCGAGGTGGAATATGGTGGAGGGGGGCACCGCACACGGCTAAGGAACGATCACGATGATCAACTTGTGTGTCTAGAGGTGCCCCCTGCCCCCGTATATAAAGGAGGGAGGGGGAGGTGCGGCCGGCCCCCTAGGGGTGCGCCTGGAGGAGTCCTACTCCCACCGGGAGTAGGACTCCCCCCTCTTGCCTTGGTGGAGAAGGAAAGGGGGGAGGGGAAAGAGGAAAGGGGGGCGCCGCCCCCTTCCTTATCCTATTCGGACTAGGGGGGAGGGGGCGCGCGGCCTGCCCTCCTCTTCTCCCTCATGGCCCATGTAGGCCCATTAACCCCCGGGGGGGTTCCGGTAACCCCCCGGTACTCCGGTAAAATCCCAATTTCACCCGGAACGTTTCTGATATCCAAATATAGGCTTCCAATATATCAATCTTTATGTCTCGACCATTTCGAGACTCCTCGTCATGTCCGTGATCACATCAGGGACTCCGAACAACCTTCGGTACATCAAAACTTATAAACTCATAATAAAACTGTCATCGTAACGTTAAGCGCGCGGACCCTACGGGTTCGAGAACTATGTAGACTTGACCTAGAACTATTTCCGGTCAATAACCAATAGCGGAACCTGGATGCTCATATTGGCTTCTACATATTCTACAAAGATCTTTATCGGTCAAACCGCATAACAACATATGTTGTTACCTTTGTCATCGGTATGTTAGTTGCCCGAGATTTGATCGTCGGTATCCAATACCTAGTTCAATCTCGTTACCGGCAAGTCTCTTTACTTGTTACGTAATGCATCATTCCGTAACTAACTCATTAGCTACATTGCTTGCAAGGCTTATAGTGATGTGCATTACCGAGAGGGCCCAGAGATACCTCTCCGACAATCGGAGTGACAAATCCTAATCTCGAAATACGCCAACTCAACATGTACCTTTGGAGACACCTGTAGAGCTCCTTTATAATCACCCAGTTACGTTGTGATGTTTGGTAGCACACAAAGTGTTCCTCCGGTAAACGGGAGTTGCATAATCTCATAGTTGTAGGAACTTTGTATAAGTCATGAATAAAGCAATAGCAACATACTAAACGATCAAGTGCTAGGCCAACGGAATGGGTCAAGTCAATCACATCATTCTCCTAATGATGTGATCCCGTTAATCAAATGACAACACATGTCTATGGTTAGGAAACATAACCATCATTGATTAATGAGCTAGTCAAGTAGAGGCATACTAGTGACATTAAGTTTGTCTATGTATTCACACATGTATTATGTTTCCGGTTAATACAATTCTAGCATGAATAATAAACATTTATCATGATATGAGGAAATAAATAATAACTTTATTATTGCCTCTAGGGCATATTTCCTTCACTCTCCCCTTCGTTGCTATGCATCTCCATGGATATATCATTGCGTGTGCATAGAATTTTTTTTGTTTTCCATGCAACGTTCCCCAACAAGGGGGGGCTACGAGGGGCCCACAAGCATGCAAGGCGCCCCCCTTGGGGGGCACCCTGTGAGCTTGTGGCCCACTCATGGCTCTCCCGGCCTCCTCCGGAAGCTTCGTGGTTGTCTTCTGGTCCAGGAAAAATCCTCAAAAAGTTTCGTTCCGTTTGGTATTGATTTTCTGTAAAATACAAAAACAAGGTAAAAAACAACAACTGACACTGGGCACTAGGTTAATAGCTTAGTCCCAAAAATGATATAAAATAGCATATTAATGCATATAAAACATTCAAGATGGATAATATAATAGCATGGAACAATAAAAAGTTATAGATACGTATCACATGCCATATTACTATTGTTTTAGTGCCTCCACATGTTTGCGTCATGAAATACCTTTCATTGTTACAAATATACGTGTGCAACAACGCGCGCAATGGATGCTCTAGTATACACATAACATGAGTAGGGTTTTACCTCTATCAGAGGGCCCGAACCTGGGTAAACTCGCCTCATTATCCCTCCCGGACCTAATCACCACGCCGGGATAACCTACCAAGGGATCTATTGAAATCATCTCCGACACTCCCGGACTCCTAGATGTTGAAAACACGGGAGTTGCTACTTTGGTGATTTGTGTATTGACCTTTCCACCATAGTAACCGCATGTAAGCGAATGGCATTCCACATTTCTACCGTCGGTATGCACTAAAAGCAAAGATACATTGTGTCCTCTATCGCTAGATGACAAATTGGACATTGTCCATCCAATCCAACGTGGAGATTGCATAAGATTGATTTCAGTGGAAGAAGACCACGAAATTCCCTTCACCCAAATATCTTTATTTTGCTTCGTATGTTCAGTTTCAAAAAAGGCTCCACGCTGGATTGGTGTGAGATGTTCCTTATCCATTCTCCCTAGGGTTACCTCCACTGAACTGATGTTCCCTTTTCTCTATGGTATGTTGCATAGGCCGTGAAATTCTAGTTTTGGTATAGTGCCATGCCATGAAATCTTGAAAGGCATTTACATTGAGTAGAATATGTGGTATACATCATGCACCAATTAGTAGAAAGATTGGGTTGACTATATCAAGATCCCATGTTCCATAGTTGGGTCAATCAAATCGCTGCTAGTAATCACTTTAAGAGTGGAGCTTGAAGGAATCAATGCATCTTCCCATATATTTATATTTTCTCCATTACCAACTTGAAAAATGCCCCTCCCCCTCTCGAATGCTTGGGTTCTAGCAACAATATTTAGCCTCATGAAATAAGAAATCATATTTGGTCCAATATTAAGAAGGCTACCATCTGTATAGTACTTGGCACAAAAAATACAAGCAAACAATGAGTCTAGTGAATCTAGCAGACGCCAAACTTGCTTTGCATGCATAACTAAAATTGAAGAATAGAAAACGTGAAAACCCATACCACCTTCACTCTTGGGTAGGCAAGCTTCCACCAGGCAGTCCAATGCATTTTCTTTCCTTGATCACAACCTACTCACCAAAACTTAGAGATTGCATCCGTCATTTTCGTTACAAACACTTTTAGGTAACTTGAAAACCGACATGCCAAAAACTGAAATTGATTGTGCAACACCTTTAATTGAAATTTCATTTCCTCCAATTGACAACATTTCTCTTTCCACCCTCGCAATCTCATACAAATTATCTCTATGAAGTTCCTAAAGCAATCACTCAGGTTAGCCTCAACTAACGTCGATAAACCAAGATATTTATCAGAGAGTACCTTAGTGTTAATATTAAGATTTCTACAAATCCCCGCTTTCAAACCCACATTGGTATTAGTGCTAGAAAAAAGTTTGATTTCTTCACAGTCACCAATTGTCCCAAATTTGTACAATACCTATCGAGAGCTTCTTGTGGTGAAGTGGCTTTACTCAAATATGTTTTCATGAGAATTAGAGAATCATCAGCAAAACAATGGGTGAAAATGACGTTACATTTTCTACATGCTCTGACATCATCCATGTCACCAGCTTCCTCTGCATACAATAAATATAAATAAGGGGAGAAGGGATTCCCTTGTCGAAGCCCTCCGAAGAAAAAAAAATACCCTTCACTTTCATGATCATTGATCCTTATCGTGTATTTAACCGATCGATAGAAGCCATCATCAATTTTACCCATGCCATATCAAACCCCATCTTAATCATCATGTTCGCCGAGAAAACCTAACGTAGTCGTACGTCTCATGCATGTCAAGCTTAATTGCACACAAATCTTCTTTCCCCTCTCTTGTTCTTCACGAAAACTCACAACACGTCCATAAAACTACTCTTTAGTTACACTCGTTGATTCATAATCACAAACCCGTGTATCATAAAACTAACTAGCTTTTCGTCCGCTCCTCCTGACTATGATCATGGAAACACGGTTAAATTAAACATTCATCATGCATCGTACGCAGTCATACGCACCTTGTTTTCTTTTTCCGGTGACATCAAAGACACCGCAAAAAAAGAAAGAAAAAAGACACACCTATACGGATGCACAAATACTCAAAGCCTGTCTCTCCCATCTAGCCATCTCCCTCTCCTCTTCCTCCCCCGGCGTCTCCTTCCTTGCGTTGGCCCTTGCTTCCCTCACGAAGCCATACCGTACACGCTCGTCGTCCCCAGCAACTCTCCATGCCCTGCACCCTCTGCATGCCGAGCGACTGCGCGGGCCCCGCCACCGCCACCTCGCCGCTGACGCAGTCGTGACACCCGCTGCGCTGTTCCCCCGGTGTCCACCCCACCCCTGGTTCCTGATTTCACCAGGTCCCATCAGATCACTCGCTCTTCCTGATTCATCCGGTCCGAGAGTCCGTGTTCGTCATGGCGCCGCTTCGCGGGGCCAAGCGCCGCAAGAAGGCGGCCGCGGAGAAGAAGGCCGCAATGGCGGCAGCGGCGGCGGGGCAGGGTGCGCCTGGCGGCGACTGGTGGGATGGCTTCTGCATGCGGATGGCAGGTGCGTTCCTCTTCGGTGCTCGCGGCCATACGTCTCGACGAGATTTGTTTGTGCAGATTCTGTGCCTCGCGAGCATTTGTTTTCTTTCTTTTTGTCATGTTACTTAGATCTAATTATGTCTCGGGCTTAAATTCTTGGGACTAATCTCGTGGCCTATCGATCTTGTTAGAAGCTACTCCTGATAAATGCGATGGTACTGAACAGGTTGGAACAATGCCACTGGCTCAGTAGTTGCTGAGCAGGGTGTCATGTTGAGCACCGATGTCGCATCGTGGTAGACCAACGGCGATGCTTCAGTTTTAGGTCTGATTTTAGAATGGGTCATCGGTTGCGCAAACTCAGCTTTCAGTTGTGGGCCTGTGTTCTGATTACTGATTACTGGGCAGTCATCCGATGTTGGGTCGTCTAACGAATTTGGTACACTTTTAGTGCAAATGATAGTTCATTTCATTACGTATTCTAGTCAGTGCTTCAATGTTCTCCATCCAAGCTAATTGAGAATCTTGCTTCATATTCCATTAATTCAGAGCCCGTTTAACAGCACAACATATTTTGAACAAGAGTCCATGTGAATTCATTTATTTGCTGTACGGAAAAGCTCCTGCTCTTGGGTATCAGTGTCAAATGAACTTTTTATTTTGGGTCTAACTTTTACCTTAAATTTAACTAAGAAACTATGAATTATATGTAACAAAAAAAATATATCATTGGAATCTTTTTCCGAATACGAAAGCAATAGTTCACTTTTTGTAGCATACAACTTATATTTTGCTAATCAAATTCATGGTCAAAAATTGATCCAAAGTACGTGGGGGCCTTACATACCTGACGGGAGGGAGTAGTTTTAACTCATTTTAGATGATAGGACATTGCATTTGTTTAATTGTTTCCTGGGCACTTGTGTTGTTGCACATATTTTCTTAAAAGTTACAATAATTCTCATTTCCTAACTAAGTGAAGTAAAATATGGCACTCCACAGGGAGTCTCTTTGCTATTTCTGACTATCTTTGGAAGGAGATGACTCCTAAGTAAACACCGGCAAACCTCAAAACTTATTTCTGGGCTATCTTTTGGAGATCAAACATTCTTTTCCTGATTTTTTTTAGTTTACTGCAAACAAGTTCAAGTAGCAACTTGATGTTTCATTCAAGTTACTACTTGGTAGAAGATGCATTTTGTGCAATATAGAATCGTCAACGTGACATGGCTGACATATAGTACTTGTTGAAGTGGAGCAAGTTTGCGAGTTTCATTTTTACGCTGGTACTAAATGTGAAACTTTAGTTTTAACAAGTACTAGTTGTATAGCCCTTGCCAAAAAAATAATATTAGTTGTATGGGCTGTGTAATGGCTATATCTTGATTTGATCTCCACCTGACAAAAAGCTTAATGTGCAAGTTTATTGAATATATAGAACAGCATTTAATTATGAATCCATATGCTATTGATGGAATCTATTTTAACACTATCATAATACTAAGTTCTGGGTTTTGTAACCAGTTTTACATTTTCTTCTCAGGAACCTTATCCTCTGCGGAGGACGCACACAGATTTGAGTCTCTCTTCAAAATGCCCAGAAAAACTTTCAACTATGTTTGCAGCTTGGTAAAAGATGATATGATGGTAAGGGCTAGTAGCTACACCTTTATTGATGGGACAGTGCTGTCTTTAGAAGATCGAGTAGCTGTTGCTCTGAGAAGGTTGAACTCTGGTGGGTCGCTGGTGACCGTAGGAACCTCTGTTGGTGTGAACCACTCGACTGTCTCTCTGATAACTTGGAGATTTGTTGAAGCTGTGGAGGCACGAGCAGGCCACCACTTACGCTGGCCAGACTCGGATGAGATGGCGATGATCAAATCCAAGTTTGAGAAGATCCATGGTTTGCCAAACTGCTGTGGTGTAGTAGACACAACTCACATCATTATGTGTCTCTCTTCAGCTGAACCAAACTGCAAGGTGTGGCTAGACCACGAGAAGAATTACAGCATGGTATTGCAGGCTGTCATTGATCCTGATATGAGGTTCACAGACATTGTAACCGGTTGGCCAGGTAGCATGAAAGAGTCGAGTATTTTACACAGCTCTGGTCTCTTCAGGCTGTGCGAGAACGGTGCACGGTTGAATGGCAGCAAACTGACGGTATCAGACGGGTCAGAAGTTGGGGAATACGTAATTGGTGATGCAGGATACCCTCTTCTCCCGTGGCTGTTCACTCCTTACCAGGAGAATGACCTCTCAGAACTGAAAGTGGAATTCAATAAGAGACACTCTGCAGCCAGAACAGTCGCGCTGAAGGCGCTGGCGAGGTTCAAGGACACATGGAAGTTCCTGCAGGGAGAGATGTGGCGCCCCGACAAGCATAAGCTGCCTCGGATAATCCATGTGTGCTGTCTGTTGCATAACATAGTGATAGACATGGAGGAGGATGCAGCCATGGACGACGCTCATATATCAGACGATCATGACGCTAATTACAGGCAGCAAGTGTGCCAGTTATCAGATGAGAAGGCTGTCAGGATGAGAGACAAACTGTCCGAGCACTTGAACAGCAGTTGACAGAAGAGCTCGATGAAGAATTGAATGTAGGTGCTGCTGTTGATTCCGTCCGTTGCAGGCTTGCAGCTTAGGCTTTGGCTGCATAGTTTTGCAGAGTTTTGGCCAATCTTGACTGATGAAACTCGGTTGTAATCTTAGAGCCGTAGTCCATGCCAATTCGATCTGGCTCATTTGATTTTTTTTTTTTATCATCTTGTTGGTGCTCAATGAATAGTACTCTTTACAAGATCGACTATCAACTGTCCCTTTCGGCAGGCGTTTGGAAGCAGCATCAAACATATTCCCTCCGTTCACAAATATAATATGGTTTGGATACTTCAATATAGATTACATGCGGACTGAAATGAGTGAATAAACACAATAAAACGTGTCAATACATCTGATTCAGAAAAAGTTAGAACATCTTATATTTGTGAACGGAGGGAGTAGTTTACAAGCAACAGAAATTTGTATGGCTCTTTGATTCGTTTGATTACAATTTCATAGGGAAAACGTCAGATTACAAAGAAAAAAATTGTGATTACAAATTTACAACGTCGCCCATCTTGAATCGCACTTTTAAGGTCTCCTTTAGTTTGTAGGAAATCTGTAGGGTAGGATTTCTGAAGAAATTTTTTCTTTAGAGTCCTTTAGTTTTTAGGAATGGATTTCTATTGCTATGTAAGATGGTTTCTATCCTTCACATTTCAAGGGGAAGAAAATATTAGCTCAGACCTAATGGAAAATTTTCTATGCTATAAACCAAGTGACATCTCTTATTCTATAGGAACTGAGGTACATGTCATCTTATTTTCTATGACTTCCGTATTTTTTATGATTTATCTATCCTATGAACCAAAGAAGGCCTAAGGGGCTCTTTGATTCAAAGGATTTTCATAGAAATTTTAAATGATTGGTCATTTGATTCATAGGATTGAATCTACCGGATTTTCTTCTTCTAAGGATTCATTCATACTAAATTTCATAGGAATTTTGGCATCCATGCAAACCTCGTAATAATCTTTGCTTTTCATGTGATGCTATCAAACAAACCAAAATCTTGTAGGATTCAAATAGTCATGGCATGACAATCTTAGGGCTCCTTTGGTTCAAAGGAAAAGTGGAGGGAATTTTCCTTTGATCTCAGTTTCAAAGGAAAAAAACGCATCTTGGACCTCTTTTCAAATTTCTATGCACGAAGAACGAGAAAAAGATCCTTAGTGGCATAATAGCATTCTAACTAAACAGTTTCATGTGATTGGACTTTGATTTGACCATCTTCATTGGAATTCTTGTATTTTTTTTAATTCATGTGAACCAAACATCAAAATTGACAGAATTCCTGTGTTGAGCAATCCTGTGTTTTTGCGCATGTAGCATATTCCAGTGTTTTTCATATTCTCTTGTTTTTAGAATCCAGTGAAGCAAAAGAGCCATTATGTTTTCCCTATTCCCATGTTTATGGAATCCTGCAAATCAAAGAGGACCTAAGAGCAACTCTAGTAGACCCCGCATCTGGCCAGCCCGCAAAACGCGTTTGCAGTTCGCGGAAAAACTGCTTTGCGGGCCGGCGCGGACGGCCGCAGATGTAGACCCCGCATAACGGACCGGTAAAAAAATGATATTCGCGGAATATGCTCTTTTACGGGTCAGCTTTGCGGGGTCTGATCTGACGCAACTACTCCCGGCCCGGAAAACCTAAATTTGATCCAACATAATGCATTTCTTTGCTTTTTCAACAACATTGGATACATAAGACATCATCAAATCTTTGCTAGAATAGAAAGACCAAAGAAAACAAAAACCACAAGTATGCATTTTAAAAGATTTCCAACTTTCATAATTGCTCCCACTAGTTAAAGCAATATATTCTCCATGCACTCATTGTTGATCTGCGGATTATTAATCCTGCATTCTTCATTCTTCATCTTTGGTTCAAAAGAAGTAGACGTTGCTTCCCCTCTGTTTGCAAATGTAGCCGCATCATTGCCTTCGATTCTACTAAGGAGTGCATGGACGTCTATTAAGTTTCTTTCTATCAATAAATCAATGTATTCGCCTTCCGAAAACCAAAATGAGCTTCCATCTTCCTACACACATGATGATGTTCGACATGAGCTACCGCAATTGAACCAAAGAATGAGCTATCAAAATGAGCCGAACGAAAACAGCACGTACCCCATCGTTTTTGCACTTGAAGAACACCCATCCGGGGTGCTTCGGCGTGCCCGAAGTTAGCCGCAGCACTGTCCGCGTGCAGTCATCGCACTGTATGAGCGGCATCGGCGAGCCACAGAGCCGCTGCGCGAGCGCCCAGCCCAATGGACGGCCGGACGAATTCATGCCCGCAAACCGTTGGCGGCGGCGGGAGGACGAACCCGTACCTGCATGCGGTGATGCTACCTTGCCGGGGCTGCGGGAGATGCTCCCCGACCATTACATCGCTTGGCGCAGCCACCGGCGGCCAGAAAAGCCAAATCCGACGGCCCGCGATGAAGGATCGCAGATCCGCAACTTTTCGGTTCGCCGACGCAGGAGGGGGGGGGGAGAGGGGAGGCCTCGTGCGTGTGGTGGCCTTTTCGGCGCGCTCCCGCCGGCTGCTTTCGCCTGAATCTTGGGCGGCGGCCCGACGGTGGGGCAAGGGGAGAGGGGAGGTGGTTGGTAGGGAAATGCGGGCTGAAAAGTCCCCCCACCAACCGCTTCCGCTTATATGCAGGGCACCGCAGCGGCGAGTGGGAAACCCGCGTATTCGCGGGTTGGGGCTGAGATTTTGCCGCGCCCCTCAAAAAATTTTGCGGGCCGGCCGCATTAGCGGGGTCTGTTCAGGCGGGATTTTCTGCACCGGCCTGCATTTGACGGTTATTTTACGGGTCGGACCTTTTTGTGGGGTCTGCTAGAGTTGCTCTAAGACTTAATTGCAGCATGTGAAAGTCATACAAATGTTTATTCAATGACGACATGCAAAAACATCGAGCCCATTTTCCTGTCTTCCGTTCTTTCTTTATTATTGTGCTCAAAGGCTCACATTTTCATGTTTTTTGAGACATCCTGTGTCTGTTCTCTGGGAGATGTTTTTCGCTATTCCTTAATTTTTGAGTTGTCATACGTGTTAGCCCATGTCATTTCCTGTGTGTTTTCTTACGGGGATTTTGTCAGCATGTCATTGTTTTAATAGGTTTTAGGACAAAAACAATTATGTTTTAGGGCGCGGAAATATTTCTCTCCCACATCCTTGCTCTCAACAACTTCCATCATTGTATTAGGCCACAATTTTTTTGTTGCATCTTTATTGACCCCACGGTTTTTTCTTAAGGTAAATACACTGGAAGTCTTAGAACTTGCGTGAGACGGTTAGTTTGGTACATAAACTTGCAAAAAACGTGTTTTTGGTCATTAAATTTGTGCGGACGTGCAAATACGGTCACATTTCTCTTTAACTTCGTACAAAAAGCCCTCCAAAGTAAACATAGTAGCGCGCTGGGACCCACCCTTCAGCGCAAATAAATCGGGCTGGAAAAATGGGAACGATGGGACTTCGAACCGGCAACCTGTTGCTCTAGTGCGGGCTGGGCTTCCTAAGCACCACACTTCATATTGCTTGGTATTTAATTTGGACTACTATCGCATATATCCTTTAGGATAAAAGTACACATTTTGTAAAGAAAAAAAGATAAAAGCACACATTCTGGACCATACTTTCTTTTATCCAGATTTTTAAACTTAAAATCGTTCGAACTCAATCAAAATTTCCGCTGATTTGTCCGAAAGAACTTTACGTACATTCATTCTGCACTATATTTTCTTTTATCAAGATTTTTTATTCTAAAATTATTTGAATTAAAAAAAATTAGTTGATTTGTCCAAAAAATATGTACATGCATTCTAACCTACATATTCTTTTATATAGATTTAAAAATTGAAGTTATTAGAATTCAAACAAAATTCCGTTTATTTGTCCAAAAGTTTCCGTACATTCATTTTGACCTATATTTCCTTTTATCTAGATTTTCAAATATAAAATTATTTGAATTAAAATAAAAAAAATTGATTTGTCCAAAAAAAAGTATATTCATTCTGCACAAGTTTTTTTAATTTACGATTATTTAAATTCAAACAAATTATTCTTTTGCCTAGAATTTTTAATTCATTCTGCACTAAATGTATATATATCCTTTATGATAAAAGTATACAGTCTGAACTATATTTTCTTTTATCTAAATTTCCAAATTTCAATTATTCGAACACAAACAAAATTCCCGCTGATTCATCCAAAAATTATGTACATTCATTCTTCACTACCTTTTATCTAGATTTATAAATTAAAATTTATTCAAATTCAAAACTAAATTTAGTCGGTTTGACCGAAAAGATTATCTAGAATATAAGTTGTTTTCTTACATAGAAAAAAAGAAAGTAGAATGCAAAAGATAAATTGTGTTCATCCCGTGAGGTATCATTGTGGCAGGATGGTTGGCGCTCGTACACGCAGCGACCTTATCAGGAGGTCAACGGGGCTTCTCCTTTCTTGCACAGCCATTTTCCATTTTGATTTCTATTTAAATTCGTACTGTCCATATTATATATAAAGTTAACTGTGCTATTTAAATGTAAAAGATGAGTCGGTCGAGCGGCTACCTATTCGATTCATATTGCAGCAGGTCATGCGTTCGAATGTCACCCCTGCACTAGCATTTTTAATTTTATTTGAGGATTTTCTACGTAAATAAATAAAATAAAAGGGTGCTTTCTGAAGAAAAAAGACAGTGCGCGTGGATTACCCGCACCACGTGTGTGCGGGATACGGCCGAATACGACAGAAAGCACCATATAGGAACGAGAGGACAAGTTAGATGACCAAAGACACGTATTTTGCAAGTTTATGCACCAAACTAACCATCACGTGCAAGTTCTATGACTCCCAATGTATTCACCTCTTTTTTCTTCTCTATCACCATTTGCTATTGTTTTCATGGATTTTAGCCACCTTTTCCTGTTTCTATGATGTCATGGGTTTGGATAGGTTTATTTGTCTCATTTTCGCGGACCAATAATTTTTCCTGGTTTGTTGCTTATAGCATTGAGGTACATACATCAGTGGTGTTTGAACTTGCTATGGATGTGCACTTTAGTGCCTGAACTTGCAAAATACATTGAACTGGTTCAATAACTTGGTATGGACGTGCATATACGCTTCAAATGGTGTTTGTATACATCCGCAAAGCTGAGGAGGCGCGCCAGCATGCCATGGGGCCCACCGTCATTGACAAGGTTGTGTGGCCCGGTTTTTTGTGGGTAAACCCCCGGAATTATTTTCTTACAATAAGGCCATCATGGCGAAACTAACAAATTATAAAATAAAAACTAGGAGTATAACTATAAAATACAAATTAAAACTGGTGTGCTGGATCGAACCAACGACGTACCAGTCTAGTGCATGCGGCTAACCACTCGACAATTTCACATTTGCTGATATTTAATGATTCATACTCTTTATAAACATTTGGCCGAACAAAATAAATAGAATTTAATAATCCAGCAAAAACAACACCGGATCTGTGACCCAAACATCAGAACAAAGCTTGTATACCAAGCACGGATGCCACTCCAACCAATGAGTTGTCATGTATCAAAAGTAAAAGTACTCTTTATTCTTTTGACCATAATTTCAAAATAATGCAATAATCTTTGTGTCATTTTAAATAATTCACGTGTTATTTTAAGAGATATTCATTAAATTGAAAATATTTATGAATGAGTAAAATGTTTATATGATTCAGGTATTATTCATGTGAGGATCCGCAGTTTAATGGCACACTAGGCTTGTATTTTTTTAGAAAACACACAAACTTATATGCTATATAAACTTTTTAAAACAACACAATTTTTTGTTAAAGCATGAACACATTGATATACTACATAAATAGTTTATTAAAAATGCTAAAATTTAAAATTATATGAAAATTTATTTAAATATATGAACGTTTCTAAATTACTTTAATATTTTATTGAAATAAAAGATTTTTTAAATTATAAATTTTATTCTAATTCATAATTTTATTATGTGTATTTCTATTAAATTACTGCATATGTATTTTATGAAATTATATGAACTTTTTAACATAATTTGTTTTACATATATGTATATTGTTTGTAACGTGATAATAATTAACATATTTTTAGAAAATGAAATGAAAAAGAACAAACCCGTTGAAACTTGATCCACAGTATGGTCCATTTTAGCCACACGGGCTCATTATGTTATAAACCTAAATTTATCATTTTGCCATTCGACGTCGTCGGTTATAGTGGTACGTGCAGCCGCTATATAGCCCCTGGTTGCAGGTTCAAAGCAATGGCACTATATTGCTGGAATAATTTTTTTAATTTACATTGTTCAGCTTTATGTTTATAAAGTGTAGGAATCCTTTCCTGACACTAAATTTGAACGGGTAGATTGGCTAGGCACGCAGACCTGCGCGTGTGGTTCAAACCCCGGACCAGTTTACTTATTAATAGATAAATAGATTTTTTTTTTCAATTTATCAGTTTCTCTCAAAGGGCCTTTTTGTAAGAATTTTTTTATTCTAGGGAGTTTTCTGCCAAAAAACCAGGCCACATGCCTTGTCCCTGAAGAAAATATGCCCTAGAGGCAATAATAAAGTTGTTATTTTACATTTCCTTACTCGTGATAAAAGTTTATATTCATGCTAGAATTATATTGATTATAAACTTAAATACATGTGTATACATAAGCAAATACCGTGTCCCTAGTGAGCCTCTACTAGACTAGCTCGTTGATCAAAGATGGTTAAGGTTTCCTTACCATAGACATGTGTTGTCATTTGATAACGGGATCACATCATTAGGAGAAGATGTGATGGACAAGACCGATCCGTTAGCTTAGCATATTGATCGTTCAGTTTATTGCTATTGCTTTCTTAATGTCAAATACATATTCCTTCGACTATAAGATTATGCAACTCACGGATACCGGAAGAATACCTTGTGTGCTATCAAACGTCACAACGTAACTAGGTGAACATAAAGATGCTCTACAGGTATCTCCGAAGGTGTTTGTTGAGTTGGCATAGATCAAGATTAGGATTTGTCACTCCGAGTATCGAAGAGGTATCTCTAGGCCCTCTCGGTAATACACATCATAAGAAGCCTTGCAAGCAAAGTGACTAAGGAGTTAGTTGCAAGATGATGTATTACGGAACGAGTAAAGAGACTTTCCGGTAACGAGATTGAACTAGGTATGAAGATATGGACGATCGAATATCGGGCAAGTAACATACTGATGGACAAAGGGAATTACGTATGTTGTCATAAGGTTCGACCGATAAGGATCTTCGTAGAATATGTAGGAGCCAATATGGGCATCCAAGTTCTGCTATTGGTTATTGACCGGAGAGGTGTCTCGGTTATGTCTACATAGTTCTCGAACCCGTAGGGTCTGCACACTTAATGTCCGTTGACGATATAGTGTTATATGAGTTATATGATTTGGTGACCGAATGTTGTTTGGAGTCCCGAATGTGATCACGGACATGATGAGGAGCTCCGGAATGGTCCGAAGGTAAATATTGATATATAAGACAATGATATTTGGACACCATGAGAGTTTCGGGATGTACCGGGTAGAAATCGGGTCACCGGAAGGGGTTCCGGACATCCCCGGGGGGTTAATGGGCCATATGGGCCAAAGGAGGGAGCATACCAGCCCACAAGGGGCTGGCGCGCCCCTCCTAGGCCGCAACCCTTGGGGAGAGAAGGAAAGGGGGAGTCAGCCTCCCCCTTCCTTTCCTCTCCCCTTTCCTTTCCCCTCCGGCAAATATGGTAGGGGGGGAGGGCGCCACTAGGGAAGGACCCCAAGTAGGACTCGGCCTACTTGGGGCGCCTCCTTGGCTGCTTCTCCCCCCACCTATATATATATATATGGGAGGGGGCGCCACACATAACCACGACAATTGCTTAGCCGTGTGCGGCCCCCCTCCACAGTTTAGTCCCTAAGTCATATTTTCATAGTACTTAGGTGAAGCCCTGCGAAGATAGCTTCACCATCACCGTGACCACGTCGTCATGCTGTCGAAACTCATCCACTACTTCGCCGTCTTGCTGGATCAAGAAGGCGAGGACGTCACCAAGCTGAACGTGTGCTGAACCCGGAGGTGTCGTACGTTCCGTATTCGATTGGTTGGAGCACAAAGAAGTTCGACTACATCAATCACGTTAACAAATGCTTCCGCTTACGGTATACGAGGGTACGTAGACACACTCTCCCCTCTCGTTGCTATGCATCTTCATGGATAGATCTCACGTGTGCATAGAAAATGTTTTGTTTTTCGATGCAACGTTTCCCAACAGTGGCATCCAAGCCAGGTCTATGCGTAGATGATATGCATGAGTAGAACACAAAGAGTTGTGGGCGGTGATAGTCATACTTCTTACCACCAACGTCTTATTTTGATTCTGCGGTATTGTGGGATGAAGCGGCCCAGACCAACCTTACATGTCCACGCACATGAGACCGGTTCCACCGACTGATATGCAACTAGTTTTGGATAAAGGTGGTTAGTAGGTGTCTGTTTTCCCCACTTTAATTAAATAGAATTTGACTACGGTCGATCCTTGAAGAAGGTTAAAAAAACAAACTCGATAATTACCGTTGTGGTTTTTGCGTAGTTAAGAACGGTTCTTGCCAGAAGCCCGTAGCAGCCAAGTAAAGCTTGCAACAACAAAGTAGAGGATCTCTAACTTATTTTTGCAGGGCATGTTGTGATGTGATATGGTCAAGACATGATGTGATATATGTTGATGTATGAGATGATCATGTTTTGTAATATCGACAACCGACAGGAGCCTTAGGGTTGTCTCTTTATTGTATGAAATGCAAGATCCATGTAATTGCTTTACTTTATCACTATGCATTAGCAATAGTTGTAGAAGCAATAGTTGGCGATATGACCCGGACGCAACAATGGAGATCAAGGTGTCGAGCCGGTGACGATGGAGATCATGACGATGCTTTGGAGATGGAGATCAAAAGCACAAGATGATGATGGCCATATCATGTCGCATATTTTGATTGCATGTAATGTTTATCCTTTATGCATCTTATTTTGCTTAGAGCAGCGGTAGCATTATAAGATGACTCATTCACTAAATTTCAAGATAAAAGTGTTCTCCCCGAGTATGCACCGTTGCCAAACTTCTTCGTTTTGAAGCACCTCATGATGATCGGGTGTGATAGACTCTACGTTCACATATAACGGGTGTAAGACATTTTTGCACATGCAAAATACTTGGGTTAAACTTGACGAGCCTAGCATGTACAGACATAGTCTCGGAACACTGGAGACCGAAAGTTCGAATATGAGTCATATAGTAGATATGATCAACATAGAGATGTTCACTATTGATGACTACCCCATCTCACGTGATGATCGGACATGGGTTAGTTGATTTGGTTCATGTATCACTTAGATAACTTGAGGGGTGTTTATTTAAGTGGGAGTTCATTAGTAATTTTCTTAATTGAACTTAATTTATCATGAACTTAGTCTTATAGTTTTGCATATCTATGTTGTAGATCAATGGCCCGAGCTACCGTTCCCCTGAATTTTAATGCGTTCCTAGAGAAAGCTAAGTTGAAAGATGATAGTAGCAAATACACAGACTGGGTCCGTAACTTGAGGATTATCCTCATTGCTGCACAGAAGAATTATGTCCTTGATGCACCGCTAGGTGACAGACCTGCTGCAGGAGCTGATGCATATGTTATGAACGTCTGTCAAGCTCGATATGATGACTACTCAATAGTTCAGTGTGCCATGCTTTACGGTTTAGAACCGGGACTTCAAAGACGTTTTGAACGTCATGGAGCATATGAGATGTTCCAAGAGTTGAAGTTAATATTTCAAACAAATGCCCCGGGTTGAGAGATATGAAGTCTCTAACAAGTTCTATAGCTGCAAGATGGAGGAGTACAGTTCTGTTAGTGAACACATACTCAAAATGTCTAGGTATCATAACCACTTGACTCGGCTGGGAGTTGATCTTCCAGTTGATAGTGTTATTGATAGAGTTCTTCAATCACTGCCACCAAGCTACAAAGGCTTCGTGATGAACTATAATATGCAAGGGGTGAATAAAACGATTCCTGAGCTCTTCGCAATGCTTAAGGCCGTGGAGGTAGAAATCAAGAAGGAGCATCAAGTGTTGATGGTTAACAAGACCACTAGTTTCAAGAAAAAGGTAAAGGGAAAGAAAGGGAACTTCAATAAGAATGGCAAGCAAGTTGCAACTCCCGGGAAGAAGCCCAAAGCTGGACCCAAGCCTGAAACTGAGTGCTTCTACTGCAAAGGGAATGGTCACTGGAAGCAGAACCGCCCCAAATACTTGGCGGATAAGAAGGATGGCAAAGTGAACAAAGGTATATTTAATATACATGTTATTGATGTGTCTAGATAACCCACAAGTATAGGGGATCGCAACAGTTTTCGAGGGTAGAGTATTCAACCAAAATTTATAGATTCGACACAAGGGGAGCCAAAGAATATTTGCAAGTATTAGCAGTTGAGTTGTCAATTCAACCTCACCTGGAGATTAATTATATGCAGCAATATGATCAATGGCACAATAGTATGATAATTTTGATAGCAGTGGTCACAGTAATAGTAACAGTGACAATGATAGCAATGATTTTGTAGCAGTTGTGACAGCGGCAATAACAGTAGTAACTTAGCAGAAACAATATGTGGAAAGTTCGTAGGCATTGGATCGGTGAATTTGTTGGATGATATTCATCATATAATATTCATAACCTAGGGCGATACAAAACTAGCTCCAGTTCATAAATAAAATGTAGGCATGTATTCCATAAATTGTCATACGTGCTTATGGAAAGAACTTGCATGACAGCTTTTGTCCTACCTTCCCATGGAAGCGGTGTCCATATGAAAACTAAGGGATATTAAGGCCTCCTTTTAATAGAGAACCGGAACAAAGCATTAGCACATAGTGAATACATGAACTCCTCAAACTACGGTCATCACCGGAAAGTATCCCGAATACTGTCACTCCGGGGTTTACGGATCATAACACGTAATAGGTGACTATAACTTGCAAGATCGGATCTAGAACATAGATATAATGGTGATAACATAAACGGTTCAGATATGATATCATGGCACCCACGCCCAAAGTGACAAGCATTAAGCATGGCAAAAGTCATAGCAACATCAATCTCAGAACATAATGGATACTAGGGATCAAGCCCTAACAAAACTAACTCGATTCCATGATGAATCTCATCCAACTCCTCACTGACCAGCGAGCCTACGAAGGAATTACTCACTCCCGATGGGGAGCATCATGGAATTGGCGATGGAGAAGGGTTGGTGATGACGAAGATTGAAGATCCCCCTCTCCAGAGCCCCAAACGGACTCCAGATCTGGCCTCCCGATGAAGAACAGGAGGTGGCAGCGGCTCCGTCTCGTGAAACACGATAGTTCTTCCTCTCTGATTTTTTCTCTGAAAATAGGATTTTATAGCGTCGGAGATAGGGTTAGCGGGGCCACCAGGTGGGCACAACCCACCTGGGCGCGCTAGGAGGGGGGCGCCCTGGTGGGTTGTGCTCACCCAGGTCCCCCCCTCCGGTGTTTCTTGGCTCCAGTATTTTTCTTTTATTCGATAAAAAATCTCCAAAAAGTTTCGTGTCATTCCGAGAACTTTTATTTCTGCACAAAAACAACACCATGGTAGTTGTGCTGAAAACAACGTCAATTCGGGTTAGTTTCATTCAAATCATGCAAAGAGTCCAGAACAAGAGGAAACGCGTTAGGAGAAGTAGATACGACCAAGACGTATCAACTCCCCCAAGCTTAAACCTTTGCTTGTCCTCAAGCAATTCAGTTGATAAACTGAAAGTGAAAAAGAAAAACTTTTATGAACTCTTTTGCTCTTGTTTACATAAATAAGCTTAAGTAGCACCCAGGTTTTCAACAAAGATCATGACTAACCATGTCACCAATAACTCTTAAAAATTATATTAACTCATATCAATGGCATAATCAACTAGCGAGCAATAATAAGATATCTCAAATAACAACACTTTGTCAAAACAACCATGATATAATATGACAATAGTGGTATCTCGCTAGCCTTTCTGAGACCGCAAAACATAAATGCAGAGCACCTCCAAAGTTCAAGCAACGACTAAACATTGTAATTCATGGTAGAAAAGATCCAATCATGATGCACCCAACATTAGCTATACACAATGCACGAGAATGACAATAGTGCTCTCAGAACTGGCGCTTATTTGAGAAGGTGATGACACAATATAAAGGTAAATAGATAGTCCCTTCGCAGAGGGAAGCAATGATTTGCAGCGGTGCCAGGGCTCAAAATTTTAAAACAGAGACAAATGAAATTTTGAGAAATGCTCCCTCCCTGTTTACTTTGCGACCATTAGTTATCGGTATCTTCCATGCTAAACACATTAGTGGCAGTTCCCAAGCGATAAAAGTAAAAGTTTACCCCCCCCTCCACCAACAAACACACTCCACGGCTAGCCGAATCCATGGGTATCGTCCATACCAACAACAATCCTGGGGGAGTTTTGTTTAATTATGCAATTTTGAATTCGGGATTGGGAATCCCTATTACCGCCCCTTTCGTGCAAGGATAAGTGAATAAACACTCATCATGAGAATAACCCGCTTAGCATGCCTATCACTCTATGAATAATCCAGGCACACAAAAACAGATGTTTATTTGAAGTTTTTAGAGGTGACACATGCAAATTTACTTGGAACGGCAGGGTAATACCACATATAGGTAGATATATGGTGGACTCATCCGGAATAACTTGGGTTTGGGGATTTTGATGTACAAGCAATATTCTCGCTTAGTACAAGCGAAGGCTCGCAAATAGGTTGAGAAGCGGCTAGCTAGAGAGCGAAAACAGTCATGAACATGCATTATGCATAAGTAACATTGGAGACTAGCATGAGTAGGATATGAACACCATGAACATAAATATCATAGAGGCTATGTTGGTTTTGATTCAACTACATGCATGAACATGTGCCAAGTTAGGCCACTCGAACATTCGGAGGAGGATACCATATCATCATACCACATCACAATCATTTTATGTTTTTTACATATGTGCCCCTGGTTCCTTAGCTGTACTCATTCATCCCCATGCTCTTAACTTTTGCTCACTTTTCACCACTCCCTTGGCCAAAACTCTCACAAATGGGCAAACTAGACGTTGCCGTCGGGTCAATGGCTTGACCATTAACTCTGACTAGTGGGGCCGTGCTGGACTGTTGAAAGTGCTAGTTATCGACTAGGGGGGGGGGGGTGAATAGGCGAACTTTATGAAAGTCTTCAAAACACGGGGGCTTTGAAGACAAACGATAGAAATGACCCTATTGATATGCAGCGGAAGGTAGACTACACTAGACAAGACATAGTCAAATAAGTAATGAAGAGAAAGCACGAAGACTATCAGCAGCTAGGAAGTATGGATCAGGGTGGAAGATAGTATGAAGCCAAACAACAGCAGTCTTCACGCAGTGACGTCAATTAGATAATGCAAGCAGGAAATGACTTCACAAAGACAAACTGTAAGTAAAGAGAGATAAGAGATAGAACCAGTTGCTTGGGGAGGACAGGGATTTGTTGGACCAGTTCCAGTTGCTGTGAAAACTGTACGTCTGGTTAGGGAGGCTGAGATTTAACTCAGAAGACCGCGTCTTCACCTTATTCCCCTTGAGCTAAGGACACTTAGTCCTCGCCCAATCACTCTGGTAAGTCTTCAAGGTAGACTTCCAAACCTTCACATACTTCGTTCACCGGCAATCCACAAAGACTCTTGGATGCTCAGAATGCGATGCCTAACCAGCTAGAGGATTCATAGTCCTCAAGTGTAACAAGTCTTCAGATCACGCGGACAGAAAGACTTCAGTGATGCCTAACACTCTTTGGCTCTATGTGTTTTGGGATTTGTCATTGCAAGGATCTCTCTCTCTCTCAAATGCTTCGGAGGCGGGTTGCTCTCAAACGACAAAAGCTGTGCACTAACTCTGAGCAGCCACCAATTTATGGTGTAGGGGTGGGCTATTTATAGCTAGGAGGCAACCCGACCTGATTTGTCCAAAATGACCCTGGGTCACTAAGGAACTGACACGTGTCCAACAGACAGATTTCGAACACACGCTACAGCTTGACTTGGGCTACAAGTAAAGCCGACTCATCCAGCTCTGGGTAAGATTTGCTCTCATTGTCTTCGCTCGAAGACATAGTATTTGGTTGAGCATCACATCAGTCACTCTGACTTTGTTCACTTGGACCCCACTTAACAGTGCGGTGGTTCCTATGACTCAAAAAAGAAGAAAAGGAAACTACAAAGCAACTATGTCTTCGCACTCCATAGTCTTCACATGAATGTCTTCTCAAGTCATAATCTTCGTTGTGAATATCTTCACAGACCACCATTGTCTTCAATGTCTTCACACATTTTTATGGGTCATCTCTGGTAGGTAAACCGAATCATTGTGGGACTACTACCTGTGTTATCCTGCAATTCTCACAAACACATTAGTCCCTCAACCAAGTTTGTCGTCAATACTCCAAAACCAACTAGGGATGGCACTAGATGCACTTACAATCTCCCCCTTTTTGGTGATTGATAACAAACTGGTTGAAGTTTTCAACGGGGATAAAAGTATGTGAAAGTTTAAGGATTAAGGCATTGCCTTCATAAGTAGCAAAGGGCTTCCCCTGAAGTTGTGCATATAAGTAGTTTTCTTCTGAATGCAAATGCACATGGCAAGTTTTACTTTTTGGAGATCCTCTTCAACTTATGAAGATAGTTCATCATGCATATAAAGATATAACGAAGATAATGACATGCATAATGAAAAATGGACGTCTGTGGAATGGCTTCATGCGGAATCTATCATCGCATCACAAGGTAGCATAAAGAGTAGAAGACGACCATCGTGTTTAAGTGTTACAACCCAAAGAACCAAATGTATCAAAACTCGAGAGTTGTAAACACTTGGCAAAATATAGTGCAACCACCCATAATGACCCGCTTGGAGACTATCAACTCATATGCTTCTCCCCCTTTTGTCAGTAATAACCAAAAAGGTTTGAAGACATAGATCATCTACTCGTTCCCAGAAGGAGCAGATGATGGTGCAGGGTCGACGGTGGAGTTTGGTGGTGTAGAAGGGCCTGACACAGAGTCGAGATGCAGTGCAGCCATGGTCGGTGAAGTGGCATCGTCTTCTTCATCGACTCTCGCAACAACAGTTGCGGCCAAAGATGAATGCTCAGAATCTTTAATAGATGGAGTGTGGTGCCAGCTTGCATTGCGTGGAGGTCTGGAGTCAAATTTGAAGCCTTCTGTGAAGCCATCTTCGCGAAGATCTTCTTCATGGGCATAACAGTGTGAGACTCTTCCAAGACTGCCGACAGGCTTCATGGTCTATGAATGAGTTCTTGGTGGCCAGGTTTCTGATGTGATTGACGTCCACCAAGATACTCTGCATCTGATGCTTTAGCCAGTCATGGTGCTTGTCCTGCTACTGATGCAAGGCCACAAGAAGCTCTTGGTCATTGAGTACACGAGAACGCTTCCGAGGCCTTTGGGTGATTGTACTAGCAGTGGCTTTTGTGTTGGCATGATGTGGTTCACGCATATTGCCAGCTAGAGGATAAGCAGTAGTTTCAGCATTGGGAACATGAACTCCTTCTATTGGTTGCGTGAAGCTTTGACGATCAACATTATGAAGATATAGGGGCTCCTTGGCAGGCTCAAGGTAGATGGCTTCAATGGATAGATCAACCCCAGGCAGAAAGACAATGTGATTGCGCGCTGAGGGATGATAATCAACAGATGAATGGAGTTTGATCAGGCGCATCACCCATGGAACATAAAACTTCAAGCCAAATAGAGCAATCATTATGTGATTGCGCGCTGAGGGATGAGATCTTTGGCTTTGTATATGGATTCTTGGCGCTGTCAAAGAATGTGTTGTCCTCCTTGAAGCTGTTCATGCTGAAAGATCTTGGCAATGTAGCAGCACCTGGAAGCCTGGGCAGTCTGGGCTTTGGCTTTTGAACCTGAGGCCTCTGCTCAATGTGGTAGTCGTACTATGGTCCTGGAGCTGTTGGAGGGACCAAAATGGGCCATCTCACTGTGACAATCTGGCCACGATTGTAAGCCTGTTCCATGGTGTGAGGCCTCGGGGGAGGAACAGTGGCTTCAACATTCATGGTGGCTTTAGGTTGTACATGAGCTTCAGGCACAACATTGGCTTCAGGCTCCACATTGTCTTCGTCCATGACAATGCCATTGGCTTCAGTTGCGTTAGTTGTGGCAGCCTCTGAGTTTTCAACCTCTGTTTCTTCAATAACAGGAGGGTCGGGCACAGTCACATTCTCCTCGAGAATGACTTGTTTGGTGGCAGGGGGTGTGGCTCTTCTTATCTTGTTTCTTGATTTTCATCGACTGATGCAGCCGGAATGTCTTCAACAGCTTTGGCTTCAGACTCAAAGACATTCGCGGTAGGAGTGGCTTCAGGAAACACTTGACGTTCTACTGAGCTTTGTTGCGCTTCCCCTTCTGGAATGCTCAACATGGTGACCTATGGCCTAGGGCCTTTGCGAAGCCTGTGAAAAGCGGGCGACGCCTGTCGTGATGGAGTGGTCTGCACCATGTAGTTGTCGTCGTCAAGCACTGGAGAGGTGACTTGAGGTGGTGGAGTTCTGGGTGTCTCATCACGAATGGGGTGTCCTCTTGAGGGCGATAGGCCCATGAATGATCCTGAGTGATTGGCGTCAAGGGACGACCAATGCTGATGAGTTCGTTGTTTGTAAGAACAGGCGATGATACCAATTGGTGCTCGAGTTGAGGAAGGACTTCATCATCTTCAACATTGTCTTCATGACCAATGTCTTCAGCTGTGATGAGGTCAACAGCTGGTACTTCTTCATCTTCATGAGCCTCTATGGAAGCAAGCTTGTGGATCACAATGCGATGATCCTTGTTGGTGGTGGATGGAAGAGCGACAGAGATGGGTTCAACAATGAGGGGCTGAGAAGCCGCAACACGCTCTTTCTTTGAAGACTGCATCTTTAACTTCTTCTTTGATGGGGCATCATCAGACGCATCCTTGTGCTTGCGTTTCTTGGCTTCAGCTTCAGCTGCCCTTGTCTTTTTCAGCTCAGAAGCTTCTGAGGTGACCTTAGGCTTCGAGCCTGTCATGTTGGCCGGGAAGACAATGCTTGGTTCTTCCCGCCTTGATGCTTCAGCTTGGGCAACAATAGGCTTCTTCTTCTGTTTGTCAGCCATTCTGGGGTCAATGCCAGGATGCCCAAGTGCTTTGCGCTTTTTAGCTTCATTGTGGGCCTGGACACATTTTTGAGCAAAATATTTCATCCGCTCTCGTGAGCCTTTAGCTTCTCCATGCTTCTTAACAAATTGTTTCTTAAGATCATGCATCATCTTCTTGAAGATTTGAACATCAGCAACGCTGGGCTTGGCCATGTTCTTCTTGAAGTGAGCCTTCTCATAATCAATTTTTTTCTTGAGCTCGACTATCTTTTGAGCCAAGGCCAACTCATTAGCAATGGCTCCGTGGAATGTGATGCTGATGTCCACAGGAAACTGAAGATCATCAATACTGATGGTCTGGTCATCAAACCACTCGTCGATGAAGTTGTTCAGAATGTCCACATCAAAGAGGGGCAGATCGTTGAAGATCTCCACCTCTTGCTTGCTCTTGATAAGCATCTCAAGAGCTTCATCACCAAGATCTTCATCACTAGACAGATCAATGGTGGCATCCTCATTCCGCAGAATGGCAGTAGGGGTCAGTTCATGCCCAGAACTCTTCATGGGCTTCTTCGTCTTCTTGGACTTCTCAGTCTTCTTGAAGACACGAGACAAGTCTTCAGATTGCACACTGGGTTCAGGAGGTGCAGTGGCCAATGGCTTCACAGTCGAAGCTTTTGGTGTGGCAGAGGGCTTTGAAGCTTTTGATTTCTTCGTCTTTTGCTTCGGTGGAGCTGGCGCTTCTTCAGAGTTTGCGTCATCAGTTGATTGCTCCACAGTGGCCCTCTGAGAAGCTATGTGAGAGAGGAGGCCATCGAGGTTGTTGAAGGGGACGATGACATTTGGATTGGCATCGTGTGTGCCATCCGTCCTAGGAGAAGATGGACCAAGGTTGAAGTTGATACCAAGATTTTTCTTGTTCTTCACTGCTGACTCTTTTGCAAACTGATAGTTGCACTTGAAGAGATTGTCTTCGCGACACCATAACATAGATGATGGGTCGGCATTCTCTGGCTTCGGTCCTTGGACCATGCATGGGTATAAGCCTTGAGCAAGGGCTTCAGACTTAGACTTGGGCTGAAGATTTCTGTATAGAATATCTCCCCATGGCCGCTTGATAGCGTTCTTTTCAGCATATCTGCAGTGAAGAAACTGTACTTGAACCATTCTTCTGCCTAGTATCTGTGGATCCATTTGATTCGGGTCTTGCGCTGGCCATAGCTTTCCTCAGGATCTGACTTGTACAGTTCATACAGATCAGGAGGTAAATCCTTAGCTGTATTTCCACGGTGCTGCCTGCCACCTTTTCTTGCAGATTTCTCAGTTGCCATTATATTCAGACTAAATGGCTTCAGAACTGTGAATGGCTTCCTTTTGATGGTCAGACAAAAGTTGGCTTCAGGGGAGTGAATATGACGTTGTAAGAACTCTGCAAATGAATGCAGACTATGAGAACCAAGGGATTCTCCCACGGACATGTACCTATGACAGCATCAGAGGTGCGAGGGAAGGGGAAGAGGTCATATGCATTCTCAGAAGATTTGAAGATAAATCAGTTTGAAGACATTGACCTCATAGTGCAAAGACATTCACTTATTTGAAGAGAGTTGGTTCCAGATTTGTACGAATCCATGAATAAGTACAAGTGAGGAATCTAACTAGTTATGAAGCATAAGTGAACATTCTTGGCATGATACAAGATGCAGACAAGGATGGATCCAGATTTGGAAGTCAAGAAACCACTTTTGGTTGAAGTGGATGGATTTGACGGATAAAAAAAGGCAGTAAAAAGTAAGTTTTATTTACCGCTTGATGAACTGCTAGACAAGGTCGAGAGAGACGCTGAGCAGTTCAATCTCCCGTGCCCTAACTCGGTGATGGAAGACACCTACGGCGGCGGTGGAGAGGACGAGGTCTGCGGCCGGCGTGAGGACAACGTCGAAGAAGTCGCGACAGCTAAGCACTTCATCTCCGGCGTCGACGCAAGCTAGCAGAGGCGCTAGGGTTTGTGCAAGGTGGCGAGGTGGAGGAAGAGATTATGACCGCTGTGAGTTGTGCATTTATAAGGAAAGGGACAGCACAACATAATTACACAGGTGCCCCTAGTGGTTCACATCTGAAGGACACGTGGCATGCATGCAACTTATTGGAAGTTGTTTCATGTTCCCACGCACGCCTGGATTGTCGGGTGGTCATTCCGGCATCTCCGGTTTTCAGGCAATCATGATATAGCATTAAAAACAGATTTAACTTTTTTCTCTATGTCTTCTGCTGACAAGGATTCATAGAAGACAATCATCAGTTTCAATAGACTTTGAGTTAGAAGCATAGAAGGGGTTAGGGTCTGATCATATTCACTTAGTTCAAGAAAAATGCAAACATGAAGACATAGCTATAAGTGAATGTTGTAGATGACATGTAACGCCCCAAGACCGACGCTCCAGAAGACTTCCAGTTATTTCGAGTTTTATCGTGTGATTTGTTTTGTTTATGCATTCATCATGCCATCTCTTGCGTTGCATCATGTCATCATGCCATCATTTCATTAATTTTTTAAAACCTCAACTATATAAATTGCATAGATGGTTGATCTATTTAAATTGAGGGAAGAGTGACTTCTCTTTATAACATATCGTCCCAATATTAGGGAGCTATATTAAATATTTATTTAATTTGGAAATCACCATAACACACTTGCAAATTATCCCAATGCCTTTGTTATCTTAATTCTTGGTCTCCAACCTTGCCATATATTATTTCATCATATTCTGGAGCTCCACCAAAAATCCGTACATTTTTTGGACACTTCAAAAACCTAGTCCTAGTTCAAACCCATTTGAATTTCAAATGAGTTTGAATTTAATTCCTGCAATCATGTCCACACCATTTTTCTTGGACCAAGCACATTTTGTGAGTCCAGGAAAATTAACTGCATGCCCAAATTCTTCCTCTAACCTTCTCTTCTCTCCTTTCTTTTCTTCCAGTTCTCTGTTAATGAAAAGAGTAGAGAGGGAGAGAAGAAGCCCAGCAGCCTTGCAGCCCAGCAACCAGGCCGGCCCATCTGCATCATGGCCCAGCCGCGCCCCGCTGTAAACCCTAGCCCCGACCCCCTCCTCTCGATCGCTCCCTCGTTCCCTCACATCGCCGCAACCCCATCGCTCGATTCCCATCTCCCTCACAGCCTCGCACCCGACCCCTCTCAGCCCCACGCCTTGCCTCCCATGGCGCCCGAAACCATGCCCCGTCGCCCCTCCGGCCGGCGAGTCCAGGCCGCCCAGCTCGCCCCGCCTCATTCCCGGATGGAACCGGTGTTCCCGCGCCTCCTCCTCGCCAAGTCCCCGTTGCCCGAGCGCTCGAGGAGAGGAGCTCCTCGAGCACGTGCGCCCACATCCGTCGTCCTCTGTGCCCAGCAGGAGCCCCGCGCCGCTCGTCCCCTCCATTTGGCCGGAGTTCGTCGGAGCCCCAGCACCAGCCGCCTTGCACCCGCGAGGACCACCACCTCCAGCACGCCTCAAGCCTCCTCCTGTGCGCCTCCACCCCGGTTCCAGCCTCGACGACCCATCCCCGACCTCCTCCTCGTGTGCCGCCTCACCAACAGCAGCTGCGCCGCCCGTGTGGCTTCGCCTCCCGCAACCCTGCGACGTCGCCTCGCCCTTGTCCCCCATCGCCTCACTGCCGCCTTTGTCCGCTGCTGTCCGCCTCCACCTTGGCCCGGCAGCCCCATCTTGCTCATGGTTTGCCGCTGCCTAAACCATCTCCGGCCAGAGCTCCTTCGCCTCCTTGCTGCTGCCACTCGAGGCCTTGGTGTTGCTTCGTTTTGGATCGTCAAGACCAACTACACCTGCTGATGCGTCAAGTACCTTGGAACGTCTACGCCTTCATGGATTTCGCCAAGTTCACCGGATGCCTAGTACGACTACAGGACCGGAACGCCAACTACATGGATACGCCAAGTTCTGCTTCGAACATGTATGGCTACACGACGACCCGCCAAGATCCTGTGAACATCTACTTCCACTACCTCCGCGAGAACGACTACTTCCACTACGCCCCGTGTACCACTACCGTCGACCCTTGAAGATTCCGTGGACGTCAAGTTCCTCCTCGTGACCCCGAACAACTACGAAACGTGTACCACTACTTCCACGACGTCCCGTGAACGCCTACTTCCTCTACACCGCTCCGAACTCGGACCGCTCTGAAAATGCACGCTTCAAAGGTATAACCCCGAGACGACGCCCGTGAACGAATGCATGTGTTGTATGAGATGCTCGTGTTTGCACCATGATTGAATTGTCGCTTGTGATGCCCCTCTTTTGCCATGCCACCAACACGTGGGGAACCCGGTATCCGGGATCACCCCACCATCTTTTGCATGTTCCGCACATCCGCACACTTGCTCTTTTGCACCGGTATCTCAATGAGTTATCGGAACCGACATGTTGTTGTGACATCATTTTCGGATTCATTGCTGTGGCACCCGTTTTGTTCCGCCATGGTGACCAAATGCTCCTTATCATCTTAATGTCAACTTTTTCATAAAAATTGCTTAAAACTTGTATATGTCATCCGCATCATGATAACAACATTTAAATGCTTAAAATTGTTGCTGCATTAAATTGCTAAATGACATGGGGATTTTCCGAAATTGTTGTTTGTTGTTTCCGGCCTCATTTAAACTTGCCTAAATAGGTGGTTTGCTCATGCTTCACCTCTTGCCATGTTTAATAACATTTAATATTGTTGGGTACATAAAAGAGAGAGAACTAAATAATTAATGTGGTGTTCCGTCAATATGCAACTCGTTGCATATTGAGCTCCACTTAAATTGTAGTGTTGTTTGCTTCATATTGCCATGCCATGCCTCATTAAACCGGACATGCATCATACTTGTTTGTGCAGCATGACATGTTTATGCTTGTGTGTTCACCATATTGTTTGCTTCTTTCCGGTTTGCTTCTCTAGGTAGCTTCGGTTTCGTTCCGGAGTTGTGAGGATTTGTTTGACTACGTCTGTTTGTCTTCTTCATGGACTCGTTCTTCTTCCTTGCGGGATCTCAGGCAAGATGATCATTACCCTCGATATCACTTCTATCTTTGCTTGCTAGTTGCTTCGTTCTATCGCTATGCTGCGCTACCTATCACTTGTTTACCATGCCTCCCATCTTGCCATGTCAGCCTCTAACCTTTTCACCCTTCCTAGCAAACCGTTGTTTGGCTATGTTACCCGCTTTTTCTCAGCCCCTCTTATAGCGTTGTTAGTTGCATGTGAAGTTGAAGATTGCTCCATGGTGGACAGGATTTTGGTTGGGATATCACAATATCTCTTATATTATTAATGCATCTATATACTTGGTAAAGGGTGGAAGACTCGGCCTTATGCCTGGTGTTTTGTTCCACTCTTGCCACCCTAGTTTCCGTCATACCGGTGTTATGTTCCCGGATTTTGCGTTCCTTACGCGGTTGGGTGATTTATGGGACCCCCTTGACAGTTCTCTTTGAATAAAACTCCTCCAGCAAGGCCCAACCTTGGTTTTACCATTTGCCTCACCACCACCTACTTTTTCCCTTGGGAGTCGCTCTCTCGAGGGTCATCTTTATTTTAGCCCCGCCGGGCCAGTGCTTGTCTAAGTGTTGGTCCGAACCGAGTCGCCTGCGGGGCCACCTCGGGGAAACTCGAAGTTTGGTTTTACTCGTAGCTTGTCTCATCTGGTGTTGCCCTGAGAACGAGATATGTGCAGCTCCTATCGGGATTGTCGGCGCATCGGGCGGTCTTGCTGGTCTTGTTTTACCATTGTCGAAATGTCTTGTAAACTGGGATTCCGAGTCTGATCGGGTCTTCCTGGGAGAAGGTATATCCTTCGTTGATCGCGAGAGCTTATCATGGGCTAAGTTGGGACACCCCTGCAGGGTATAAACTTTCGAAAGACGTGCCCGCGGTTATGGCCAGATGGGAATTTGTTAATGTCCGGTTGTAGATAACTTGACACCAGATCCAAATTAAAATGAATCAACCGTGTGTGTAGCCGTGATGGTCTCTTTTTGGCGGAGTCCGGGAAGTGAACACGGTTTTGGGTTATGTTTGACGTAAGTAGGAGTTCAGGATCACCTCTTGATCATTGCTAGCTTCACGACCGTTCCTTTGCTTCTCTTCTCGCTCTTATTTGCGTATGTTAGCCATCATATCATGCTTAGTCGCTGCTGCAACCTCACCACTTTACCCCTTCCTTTCCCTTTAAGCTTTGCTAGTCTTGATACCCATGGTAATGGGATTGCTGAGTCCTCGTGGCTCACAAATTACTACAACAATAGTTGCTGGTACAGGTTGTGCGATGATCATGACGCGAGAGCGATGTTTGCTTGTCTTGGAGTTCTTCTTCTGCTTCTTCTGCGATCAGGGGATAGGTTCCAGGTCGGCAGCCTGGGCTAGCAGGGTGGATGTCGTTTTAGTTTCTGTTTGTGTTTCATCTGTGGTCGGATGGTGCCCTTATGTATGATGTTGTTGTATTCGTGTGGCATTGTATGCCTCTTGTATGTATCCCCATCTATTATGTAATGTTGATGTAATGATATCCACCTTGCAAAAGCGTATCAATATGCGGTTCTATCCTTGGTGGGACCTTCGAGTCTCTTTAGGATAGTATCGCATATTGGGCGTGACAAGTTGGTATCAGAGCCTCGACCGACCATAGGAGCCCCCTTGATTGTTGGCCGTTGTTGAGTCTAGAAGAAAAAATGTTTTGAGTCTTAGGATTATATATATCGGAGAGTAGGATTCTTTTTACTCCTCAGTCCCTTCGTCGCTCTAGTGAGGTCTCCTGACGTAGATGTTTTGACTTTCCTCTCCTCAAATTTCACTAAATTTTTTTAGGATCACGCGGGTATCTTGGAATCGTTCCGATGGTTTTGTTACCAAAACATTGTTCTTGGTGCCTCCTGTCTTTTATGTGGCAGTGACCCGGGGAGTTGAGCTCCGAGGTGTTGTCGTCACAATTTTATCGTTGCAGTTCTGGAATACCTGAGTTTTGCCGACATCGAAAATCTCTTTTATGCAGTTGTTGGTGAGATAACCTCGACGCCACCCAGTACTGGGGCGGGAGTTCGGGAGTATTGCCATAACTCGTATAACGGATGCTTTTCGAAGGTTGAGGTACACGATTTCCGAAGGTTTCTTGGTTATGTGTTGACGGATGGATACAGCTTGGATGTAGGGATTGTTAGTTTTGGGTGAGATATATATTGCTTCCCCTGTATCCCCAACACCAGATTGCATAACCAGAAAGTATCGGGAGTTTATAGGTGGGAATTCAAGTAGCTCCTAGAATATCTTTCCGACAGATGCATGATATGGGATTGGGTAAATCTCTATCATATGTATATGTTCCGGCTTATTCTGCAAGCCAAATCCTTTGTTTTATTTTATTTGTGGTATTCGAGTTGCTTCGAAGTCAAATGTTGAATCCATACCTTTCCTAAACGGTGTTCTCATATTGCTATGTGAATACTAATCTTCTTGATCGTCGAGGTCGTCTTGTTAATTCTTTTCCAACCAGCGTGCTTCTTTTCAAGTGGATCCTATCATCTCAACATTTGCAAGTTCAATTCTAAGTTTTCTCAACGGTGTTTGTTTCATCCTTCCCCAAGTTGCCTTTGTTTTCCCGCCCTCCCACCCTTTTTCTTCAAGGACTCAGATTTCTTAATCATGTATCCTTTTATTTGTGGGGAGTCTCTTCATTCTTTTCTTTCAATGTTCTTATCTGGTGATTTCCTATGAAGATGCTCAACAGTTTCAAGTTCATCATCCTTCATTGTTGTTTCTTCTCCGGTGGATCCAATTCAAGCTTTCGATATTCATCATATTCCTTTCCTCGTTTCTAATGCTTTCTCATGCCAATGCACCTCTTAATCATTCACTTCTTCCTATTCATTTGTTCTGGAGTCCTGAAGATATCTCACAAGACTTATGTTTCCATTCTCAATCCGTTTAAGATATTTCGAGGTTGTTATCTCATTCAAGCCATTTAATTCAACCGATGCAACCTCTCTTTAAAATTGTTCAACGGTGTTTTCTTTTGAGTGGGCCCTAACCCACAGGTCCTTTTCCAGGATCTTACCTGACTCTTCTAACCTTCCCGGAGTTACTCTCAAATTCTTCTCCAAGTTTGACGTAAGAATGAATTATCATAAGTCATATGTTCTTCTCCAAGATCTTTCAAATTCTTTTCATCTTTGGCTCAATTCTTTTTCTTTTAATCCTTCCGGAGTGTCTCAACAATTCATGGTGGTTCTCATCATCATCCTCAACATTTGAAGACCGAAGAAGAGTTTTCTCTTAAATCTTGCTCCATTCTCTTCATAGATTCATGGCTCTAGCTTTATGCCATCCTCTCATAATTGTTCTCGATTGTGAGAATTCTTTTCAACCATCCGACACATTTCAGGAGTTGCTTCCTTTCTTGATAATCCGAATGCCATCATTTCTGAATATTACTCATTCTCAACCTTCAACTCTTGTTCTCCAAATCTAACCGGTGCATCATTCAAGTATTCTCTAATCAGCTCGTGATCTACTCGTTCACTTGTATCTAAATTCCCCTCAAGTATCTTCATTCATTTTCCAATTCTTCCCGGTGAATTGTGCCCTTGCTACTGTCTTTTCCAATTCTTACGGTGGTTCGTTCAAGATTTCTTTTCCTTCGTTATCATATCAATTCATTCTTCCTTTCATTGTTTCAATCCCACCGGTGGTTCCACCAATACCTTCTCAAGTTTACACTATATCTCTCTTAATCCTTTCTACGCGAATAAGTAGTATGCCAAATCCGTTGCTTGTCAGCAATTTAAAATGGTGAAGGATACACATAACATAATTCTTATTCTTGTTTCATCCAAGTGATTAATCCCTTCCTTCGGAGTTTGTTCATGAGGAACAAATTCTCGGTTCTAAGATGTTCATCTTTTCTTTCTGGAGTTCCAAGTTCTCTCGGTTATATCATCGCGAAGCTCCTTCTAAATCATCGCAAGGCTTCACCTCGTGTTTTCAACTTCTCTTTCTTTCTATCATCCTTTTATTACCGGAGTTCTTCATGGAGGCTCTACATGATGGTTCATCAAGGATTCTTTTCATTCTTCAATTGTTCTTCAAGATTTCTCTTGAAGTTATGATTCGCCAAGCTATACTCTAAAAACTAAACATGGTGCCCAACACATGTTTTGTTGGAGGAGTTCAAGCATTCTTTATCGTGCATTCCAAAGTGCAATTCTTTCTACCTTATCTTTTTAGGTGGTGTTATATCATTCTTGACAATTTCCATCCATGTTTCGCGATTCACATGTTGTCAACAATGAGGTATTTTAAATCCATCAATCTCTTCGTTGGAGTTATCTTGGTATAGATTTCACCTAAAGCCTTCCCTAAGGAATGTTGTATTGTGGTGCTTATCAATGATCCAAGTTTTCTCCTATCCTCTCGGCAAAAGCAGTTTTCATCTCTTCGTTGATCTCAAGCAAGCATTTGTTTTTTGTAGTGGCAGAATTTCACCTCAATTTTAAGAAGTTTTCCATAAGCCCACTACAAGCTTATTCATTTTGTTGTTGGTTTTTCCCAACAACCCTGTTGTAACCTTCTTGAAAGGGTGCTTTCCAAGCTCATTTGTGGCAGAAGTTGACATTTTCTTCTCCATTCTTTTATTCCAATGACCTACTTCTATTCTTTCTTACGGAGGCATTGTGATGTTGCTCTTTTCACTCATCATCTCGAATTGTGAGGATCGTATTCTTTTCGTGCTTATCCATTTAACCGAAGTGTTGTGTCATCTCTTCAAGTTCGTTTCATCTTATCAAGTCTTGCATCTCTTTTCAACCAGAGTGTTGTCCCAATTTGATCTTCCTTGTTCCTTGTTTATCTCGTTTCAACCAGAGTGGTTCCAATTCCTTCTTGTCCATTATACTCGTCATTCATAGCTTTGCAGCCTCCAAGGTTCACATGGTGTTCCTTTTTTTCTATTCTCTACCGCAGTGCTCTCAATTGTGATCAACTTTGTTGTGTTCTCTCTTTCAACTTTTCAACCTCTCAAGGTTCTTTGGTTTCACTCATTAGTCGAAGAAGAAACTTAGTTTTACCTCCTCTCTTACTCTTCCGCTTCCCTCCGGTGCCATCCTAGATCTCGTCCTGTAACGCCCCAAGACCGACGCTCCAGAAGACTTCCAGTTATTTCGAGTTTTATCGTGTGATTTGTTTTGTTTATGCATTCATCATGCCATCTCTTGCGTTGCATCATGTCATCATGCCATCATTTCATTAATTTTTTAAAACCTCAACTATATAAATTGCATAGATGGTTGATCTATTTAAATCGAGGGAAGAGTGACTTCTCTTTATAACATATCGTCCCAATATTAGGGAGCTATATTAAATATTTATTTAATTTGGAAATCACCATAACACACTTGCAAATTATCCCAATGCCTTTGTTATCTTAATTCTTGGTCTCCAACCTTGCCATATATTATTTCATCATATTCCGGAGCTCCACCAAAAATCCGTACATTTTTTGGACACTTCAAAAACCTAGTCCTAGCTCAAACCCATTTGAATTTCAAATGAGTTTGAATTTAATTCCTGCAATCATGTCCACGCCATTTTTCTTGGACCAAGCACATTTTGTGAGTCCGGGAAAATTAACCGCATGCCCAAATTCTTCCTCTAACCTTCTCTTCTCTCCTTTCCTTTCTTCCAGTTCCCTGTTAATGAAAAGAGAAGAGAGGGAGAGAAGAAGCCTAGCAGCCTTGCAGCCCAGCAACCAGGCCGGCCCATCTGCATCATGGCCCAGCCGCGCCCCGCTGTAAACCCTAGCCCTGACCCCCTCCTCTCGAGCGCTCCCTCATTCTGTCACATCGCCGCAACCCCATCACTCAATTCCCATCTCCCTCGCAGCCACGCACCCGACCCCTCTCAGCCCCACGCCTTGCCTCCCATGGCGCCCGAAACCATGCCCCGTCGCCCCTCCGGCCGGTCAGTCCAGGCCGCCCAGCTTGCCCCGCCTCGTTCCCGGATGGAACCGGTGTTCCTGCGCCTCCTCCTTGCCAAGTCCCCATCGCCCGAGAGCTCGAGGAGAGGAGCTCCTCGAGCACCTGCGCCCGCATCCATCGTCCTCTGCGCCCAGCAGGAGCCCCGCGCCGCTCGTCCCCTCCGTTTGGCCGGAGTTCGTCGGAGCCCCAGCACCCGCCGCCTTGCACCCGCGAGGACCACCACCTCCACCATGCCTCAAGCCTCCTCCTGTGCGCCTCCACCCTGGTTCCAGCCTCGACGACCCATCCCCGACCTCCTCCTCGTGTGCCGCCTCACCAACAGCAGCCGTGCCGCCTGTGTGGCTTTGCTTCCCGCAACCCTGCAACGTCGCCTCGCCCTTGTCCCCCGTCGCCTCACTGCCGCCTTTGTCCGCTGCTGTCCGCCTCCACCTTGGCCCGGCAGCCCCATCTTGCTCATGGTTTGCCGCTGCCTAAACCATCTCCGGCCAGGGCTCCTTCGCCTCCTTGGTGCTGCTACTCGAGGCCTTGGTGTTGCGTCGTTTTGGATTGTGAAGACCGACTACACCTGCTGATGCGTCAAGTACCTTGGAACGTCTACGCCTTCGTGGATTTCGCCAAGTTCACCAGATGCCTAGTACGACTACAGGACCGGAACGCCAACTACATGGATACGCCAAGTTCTTCTTCGAACATGTATGGCTACACGACGACCCGCCAAGATCCCGTGAACGTCTACTTCCACTACCGCCGCGAGAACGACTACTTCCTATGCCCCGTGTACCACTACCGTCGACCCTCGAAGATTCCATGGACGTCAAGTTCCTCATCATGACCACGAACAACTACGAAATGTGTACCACTACTTCCACGATGTCCCGTGAACGCCTACTTCCTCTACACCGCTCCGAACTCGAACCACTCTGAAAATGCACGCTTCAAAGGTATAAGCCCGAGACGACGCCTGTGAACGAATGCATGTGTTGTATGAGATGCCCGTGTTTGCACCGTGATTGAATTGTCGCTTGTGATGCCCCTCTTTTGCCATGCCACCAACACGTGGGGAACCCGGTATCCGGGATCACCCCACCATCTTTTGCATGTTCCGCACATCCGCACACTTGCTCTTTTGCACCGGTATCTCAATGAGTTATCGGAACCGATATGTTGTTGTGACATCATTTTCGGATTCATTGCCATGGCACCCGTTTCGTTCCGCCATGGTGACCAAATGCTCCTTATCATCTTCATGTCAACTTTTTCATAAAAATTGCATAAAACTTGTATATGTCATCCGCATCATGATAACAACATTTAAATGCTTAAAATTGTTGCTGCATTAAATTGCTAAATGACATGGGGATTTTCCGGAATTGTTGTTTGTTGTTTCCGGCCTCATTTAAACTTGCCTAAATAGGTGGTTTGCTCATGCTTCACCTCTTGCCATGTTTAATAACATTTAATATTGTTGGGTACATAAACGAGAGAGAACTAAATATTTAATGTGGTGTTCCGTCAATATGCAACTCGTTGCATATTGAGCTCCACTTAAATTATAGTGTTGTTTGCTTCATATTGCCATGCCATGCCTCATTAAACCAGACATGCATCATACTTGTTTGTGCATCATGACATGTTTATGCTTGTGTGTTCACCATATTGTTTGCTTCTTTCCGGTTTGCTTCTCTCGTTAGCTTCGGTTTCGTTCCGGAGTTGTGAGGATTCGTTCGACTATTTCCGTTTGTCTTCTTCATGGACTCGTTCTTCTTCCTTGTGGGATCTCAGGCAAGATGATCATTACCCTCGATATCACTTCTATCTTTGCTTGCTAGTTGCTTCGTTCTATCGCTATGCTGCGCTACCTATCACTTGTTTACCATGCCTCCCATCTTGCCATGTCAGCCTCTAACCTTTTCACCCTTCCTAGCAAACCGTTGTTTGGCTATGTTACCCGCTTTTGCTCAGCCCCTCTTATAGCGTTGTTAGTTGCATGTGAAGTTGAAGATTGCTCCATGGTGGACAGGATTTTGGTTGGGATATCACAATATCTCTTATATTATTAATGCATCTATATACTTGGTAAAGGGTGGAAGACTCGGCCTTATGCCTGGTGTTTTGTTCCACTCTTGCCGCCCTAGTTTCCGTCATACCGGTGTTATGTTCCCGGATTTTGCGTTCCTTACGTGGTTGGGTGATTTATGGGACCCCCTTGATAGTCCTCTTTGAATAAAACTCCTCTAGCAAGGCCCAACCTTGGTTTTACCATTTGCCTCACCACCACCTACTTTTTCCCTTGGGAGTCGCTCTCTCGAGGGTCATCTTTATTTTAGCCCCGCCGGGCCAGTGCTTGTCTAAGTGTTGGTCCGAACCGAGCCGCCTGCGGGGCCACCTCGGGGAAACTCGAAGTTTGGTTTTACTCGTAGCTTGTCTCATCTGGTGTTGCCCTGAGAACGAGATATGTGCAGCTCCTATCGGGATTGTCGGCGCATCGGGCGGTCTTGCTGGTCTTGTTTTACCATTGTCGAAATGTCTTGTAAACTGGGATTCCGAGTCTGATCGGGTCTTCCTGGGAGAAGGTATATCCTTCGTTGATCGCGAGAGCTTATCATGGGCTAAGTTGGGACACCCCTGCAGGGTATAAACTTTCGAAAGACGTGCCCGCGGTTATGGCCAGATGGGAATTTGTTAATGTCCGGTTGTAGATAACTTGACACCAGATCCAAATTAAAATGAATCAACCGTGTGTGTAGCCGTGATGGTCTCTTTTTGGCGGAGTCCGGGAAGTGAACACGGTTTTGGGTTATGTTTGACGTAAGTAGGAGTTCAGGATCACCTCTTGATCATTGCTAGCTTCACGACCGTTCCTTTGCTTCTCTTCTCGCTCTTATTTGCGTATGTTAGCCATCATATCATGCTTAGTCGCTGCTGCAACCTCACCACTTTACCCCTTCCTTTCCCTTTAAGCTTTGCTAGTCTTGATACCCATGGTAATGGGATTGCTGAGTCCTCGTGGCTCACAAATTACTACAACAATAGTTGCTGGTACAGGTTGTGCGATGATCATGACGCGAGAGCGATGTTTGCTTGTCTTGGAGTTCTTCTTCTGCTTCTTCTGCGATCAGGGGATAGGTTCCAGGTCGGCAGCCTGGGCTAGCAGGGTGGATGTCGTTTTAGTTTCTGTTTGTGTTTCATTTGTGGTCGGATGGTGCTCTTATGTATGATGTTGTTGTATTCGTGTGGCATTGTATGCCTCTTGTATGTATCCCCATCTATTATGTAATGTTGATGTAATGATATCCACCTTGCAAAAGCGTATCAATATGCGGTTCTATCCTTGGTGGGACCTTCGAGTCTCTTTAGGATAGTATCGCATATTGGGCGTGACATGACAGAACACGAATATATGTATATATCAGCATAAGTCCAAATCAACATTATGAAGATAAACAAGAAGTCAAATCAATGTTGAAGACAAATCAAATGTGAAGACTATGCAATTATGACACCAAATGAAACACTTCAAAAGAATTTGGTGGTGGCGTTACCCACCATATAGGAAGTATTAGACCCATACACGGCGCAAATGATCGTGGCGCTCCAAAGTCAAATTCTGCGTTAATGTATTCACACTTAGAATGTATGTCTTCGTTGATTGAAGATATACATTACTTCATGTGTTGCACATCTAAGTCATCAACATGCATAAGCATTAGGATGTGTGTCCAATTATAGGACATTCGAGGATTCTAAGATATTTAGCTCACACCGCAACTTGCAAAACCTTTTCTCATCCAAGGGCTTTGTGAAGATATCTGCCAATTGCTCTTCAGTGTTGACATGAATGATATTAATATCTTCCTTCATGACATGATCTCTGAGAAAGTGATGATGGATCTGAATGTGCTTTGTCTTCGAGTGCCGAACTGGGTTGTGGGCAATCTTGATGGCGCTTTCATTGTCGCAGTAAAGTGGCACTTGCTTCAGGTGGATACCATAGTCTTTGAGAGTTTGCTTCATCCATAGAAGCTGAGCGCAGCAAGATCCAACAGCAACGTATTCAGATTCAGCCGTGGAGATAGATACATAGTTCTGCTTCTTTGAAGACCAAAAGACAAGAGATCGTCCAAGAAAGTGACATGTGCCTGATGTGGACTTGTGATCAACCTTGTCACCAGCATAATCAGCATCTGAGAATCAAACTAGATCAAACTCTGAGCCCTTTGGATACCATAATCCTAGTGTTGGGGTGTAAGCCAAATATTGAAGAATTCACTTCACTGCTAAGTGATGCGATTCCTTTGGTCCCGCTTGGAATCGGGCACACATGCAAATGCTAAGCATGATATCTGGCCTAGATGCACATAAATAGAGTAAAGAACCAATCATGGAGCGGTATACCTTTTGATCAAACTCTTTACCATTGTTGTCAGGACCCAGATGACTCTTGGTTGGCATTGGCGTTGTGTATCCTTTGCAATCTTGCATTCCAAACTTCTTCAGGCAATCTTTGAGGTATTTCTCTGATGATATGAAGCCGTTGCTCTGCTGACGAATTTGAAGATCGAGGAAGAATTTAAGCTCACCCATCATGGACACATGATATTGCTCTTGCTTCATATGTCCAAACTCATCACTATATTTCTTGTTAGTGCAGCCGAAGATAATGTCATCCACATAGATTTGACACACAAACAGTTCTCCATCATATGTCTTCATGAGGAGTGTAGGATATAGGGAACCAGGTTTTAAGCCTTTGCTCAGTCTTTGAGTGTGTCATACTAAGCGCGAGGAGCTTGTTTGAGTCCATACAGTGCCTTGTTGAGCTTGTATACCATGTCAGGATGTTTTGGGTCTTCAAAGCCAGGTGGTTCTGCAACATACACTTCTTCTTCAATCTTGCCATTGAGAAAGGCACTCTTCACACCCATTTGGTACAGAAGAATGTTGTGATGGTTGGCATAGGCTAGCAGTATGCGAACGGCTTCAAGCCTAGCCACGGGAGCAAAAGTTTCATCAAAGTCAATCCCTTCAACTTGAGTGTAACTTTGAGCAACGAGACGAGACTTGTTTCTGACAACTTGACCATTCTCATCTTTTTTGTTGCGATAGATCCATTTGGTGCCTATGATATTGTGCTTGTGAGGGTCAGGACGCTTAACCAATTCCCATACATTGTTTAGCTCGAACTGTTGAAGATCTTCTTGCATAGCTTGAATCCATTCAGGTTCCATGAAGGCTTCAGTAACTTTCTTGGGTTCAGATATAGAGACAAATGCAAAGTTCCCACATAAATTTGCTAGCTGTGTTTCTCTTGAATGAGTGAGTGGACCAGGTGCATTGATGCTATCAATTATCTTCTCAATATGTACTTCATTTGCAGCACGAGGATGAACTGGACGAAGATTTTGCTCTTGCTGATCATTGTCTTTAGCTTCAACATTTTCTTCAGGCTGAGTAGTGTCTTCAGGTTGATTAGGTGCAGAAATGATGATTTCCTCTTCAGCCTGTGCCTCTGAAGGTATGATTTCTCCAGTACCCATAAGCTTGATAGATTCACTAGGTGAGACTTCATCTAGCACATTTGGCAGGTGCTCTCTTTGCGAGCCGTTAGTCTCATCGAACCGCACATCCACAGTTTTAACCACTTTATAGTGAAAGAGGTTGAAGACTTTGTAGGAGTGAAAATTCTTTCCGTAGCCAAGCATAAAACCTTCATGTGCTTTCGGTGCAAATTTCGAAGTGTGATGTGGATCCTTGATCCAGCACCTAGCACCAAATACTCTGAAGTAACCGACATTTGGCTTCTTGCCAGTTAGGAGCTCATAGGATGTGTTCTTTAGGAGCTTGTGAAGACATCCTATGAGCTCCTAGCACCAAATACGGTTGATGACATGGCATGCAGTATCAATGGCTTCAGGCCAGTACTTCCGTGGAGTCTTGTACTCATCGAGCATCGTCCATGCCATCTCAATGAGGGTTTTGTTCTTGCGCTCCATGATGCCATTCTACTGAGGTGTGTATGGAGCTGAGAACTCATGAGTGATGCCCAATGTATCAAGATAAGTGTTGAGGCCGGTGTTCTTGAATTCTGTGCCGTTGTCACTTTTGATGTGCTTGATCTTGATGCCATAGTTCATTATGGTACTATTGGCGAATCGTCTGAAGACATCCTGCACTTCATTCTTGTAGAGGATTATATGAACCCATGTATATCTTGAGTAATCATCAACAATGATGAAGCCATAGAGACTAGCAGTGATAGTAACAGTAGAGTAGTGAGTAGGGCCAAATAAGTCCATGTGAAGCAGCTCAAAGGGACGTGATGTCATCATGATTGTTTTCGAGGGATGCTTGGCCCTAGTCATCTTTCCAGCTTTGCAGGCAGCACACAGATGATCCTTCTTGAACTTGACGCCCTCGATGCCAACGGCGTGTTTCTTCTTCATGAGAGTGTACAAGTTCCTCATGCCAGCATGCCCTAGCCTCCGATGCCAGAGCCAGCACTCTGAAGCTTTTGCTAGAAGGCATATGGCCAACTGTGGTCCTGCTGAGAAATCTACCATGTACAGGCCATCTTTTCGATACCCTTCAAAGACTAGAGATTTGTCAGATTCCATTAGCACAAGGCAACAATATTTTCCAAATATCACAATCATGTTTAAGTCACAAAGCATTGAGACAGACATTAAGTTGAAACCAAGGGATTCAACAAGCATCACTTTATCCATGTTTTGATCCTTTGAGATTGCAACTCTACCTAGACCCAATACCTTGCTTTTACCAGTGTCAGCAAATGTGATGTGACTCTTGTCAGATGGACGTAGGGTTGAATCCATCAGAAGACTTCAATCACCAGTCATGTGGTTAGTGCATCCACTGTCCAAAATCCATTCTGAAGCCTTTGGTGTCATACCCTACAGTGCAGTTTGGGGGATAGGCTTCACCAAGGGTGTTGTGAAGCATAAACATTTGACGAACAAGCGGATTATGAAAGTTTAGATCTTGGTTAGGATAAATAGGATGATTGTCAAGGAATCCTGGAACGAAATACATAGTAAGACCATTTGGACATTTTATCTTGTGTCCCGCAAGATGTTTAAGGTCCCCAGCATAAGCATCAGACGCCTTTGATTTCTGGCTGGAGACCATTCCCTGCAAAAGAGAGTTAATTCTTCTTAACCACCCACATGTTCAGGGGTGGCTTAGAAGCAATGAGTCTAAGTGTAGCATCTGAGATCTTTGGCTTTGGAGCCCTAACAAATAGCCTTGCAGGAGGTGAATAATACTCATATGAATAAGCAGAAAAGCTCTTGGTCTTATGAACATAGCGGTTCGATGAAACACGCTCATATTCAAAAGTCTGATTATGGTTTCCCTGCAAAACATTGGCGTTAGGGTGACTCTAGTGAGTCCTCTGTCTGTACGAAGCCTTTCGACCATATGAAGCCTTTGGTCTAGGGTTTGTCTTCTTCACAGTAGGTGTCATGATGACATTCACTAGAAGTTTCTCGAGACAACTTTTGGGCACCCAGATCTTCTTCAAAGGTGGTCCATTCCTGCAAATAGTACCAATATACCTGGCAAACACTTCACCATTCTGATTCTTAAACAGTTTATAGTTCATATCAAGGGATTCATCAATGATAATCGGGTTAGCACATGTGAAGCTAGATAAGGTAGATGGATCCACTGAAGGTCCCTTTGCAGCAACCCATGTGGTTTTGGGGTACTGCTCCGGCTTCCAGTAAGAACCATCAACATTCATGTTCCTCTCGAACCCAACACCCTCTTTTCTAGGGTTTCGGTTGAAAATCTGTTTCTTGAGGACATCACATAGTGTCTGATACCCTCTGAGACTTTTGTACATTCCTGTCTCAAGCAATGTCTTCAACCTGGCATTCTCATCAGCAATAGTAGTGGTATCCTCAGTAGAGGGGTTAGTTACCACATTAGCAGTTGAAGATATGGCAACAGTAGTAGCAGTAGAACATTTAACAACAGAGGCAGCGTTATCACGCTCAAGACATTTTAGACATAGTGGTTCAAATCCTTCTTGAGCGGGACTGATTTGTTGAGCGTGGAGTGACACATTCTCCTTTTAAAGATCTTCATGAGCCGATCTCAAGTTCTCAAGATCTTGCTTCCTTTGAAGATAATAATATGAGAGCTTTTCATGAGTAGTTGAGAGCGTTTCATGACGACTTTCAAGTTCCTCGTACTTAACATGAAGATTTTTAATGTCTTCAATTAAGGACTGAGTTCGGGTCATTTCCGCGTCCAACAGGTCATCGCTTTTGTCTAGCAATTTTTGAATATGTTCCATAGCTTTTTGTTGTTCAGTTGCAATTTTAGCAAGTGTTTTGTAGCTAGGTTTAGATTCACATTCAGAGTCATCTTCACTTGATGTTTGAAAGTAAGCATTGCATGAGTTTACTTTGGCATCGCGTGCCATGAAGCAGTAGGTGGGTGCAGAGTCATCCTCATCCTTAGCCTCAGTGTTGGTGACGAGGCCATTGTCTTCAGTGTTGAAGATGGAATTGGCGAAATACGCTGAAGCCAGAGCCAGGCTTGCCACGCCTGAATCGGACTCCTGGTGAGACTCCACCTCCACCTCCTCAGAAGCAAACTCCTCCTCTAAATCCATCTCCTTGCCAACAAATGCATGAACCTTCCTTGATGAGCTCTTCTTGTGTGATGAAGCCTTCGACAAAGACTTTGAAGAAGACTATGAGGATTTCTTCTTCTTCTTGTCATCAGAATCATATTCCTTGCTCTTCTTCTTCTTCTTGTTCTCATTGTCCCACTGTGGACACTCAGAGATGTAGTTGTCGGTGTCAAAACTGGCAGATCTTGGGTAGGGGGTCCCGAACTGTGCATCTAAGGTCGATGGTAATAGGAGACGGGGGACACGATGTTTACCTAGGTTTGGGCCCTCTTGATGGAGGTAATACCCTACTTCCTACTTGATTGATCTTGATGAATATGAGGATTACAAGAGTTGATCTACTACGAGATCGTATTGGCTAAAGCCTAGATGTCTAGCCTATATGATAATGATTGCCTCTACAGACTAAACCCTCCGATTTATATAGACACAGGAGGGGCGTAGGGTTGTATAGATTCGGTTTGCAGAGGAAAGAATCTTCATATCCGAACGCCAAGCTTGCCATCCACGCAAAGGAGAGTCCCATCCGGACACGGGAGGAAGTCTTCTGTCTTGTATCTTCATGGCCCATTAGTGCGGCCCATGTCACATAGACCGGATGCCAGAGGACCCCTTAATCCAGGACTCCCCTAGTAGCCCCTGAACCAGGCTTCAATGACGATGTGTTCGGCACACAGATTGTCTTGGACATTGCAAGGCGGGTTCCTCCCCCGAATACTTCAGAGTAGTCTCGAACACAGAGAACGTGTCCGACTCTGCAAAACAAGCTTCCACACACAGCCGCAAAGAGTATAACATTTATCAAGTCCCATCTACTGACATCTTTTGTAATGAGACACCATGTCTCTGCACGGTCATTATTTCGAACCGTTTTTTTGCCTCCCGCTCCACGTTTTGAGATGCAGTTTCTATTGGCATGTCTTGTGGAAGCAGAGATCGTGTCCCCTTATCACGGGATTCTCATAAATACGAGCATGGATAATCCCACCGCGCCGTCTGCATGACCCTTGGGGAATAGGCGTGTTTTAGGGCGAATGGGGAGGCGCTTGATATTCGCTGCCTTTATAAGAGGATAAGGATCCACTCTTTCACCCACGCCTTCTTCTTCTCCGCCCATCTGCTCTCGAGCTTCAGCGCCCAAGCTTCCATCCTTTCCGCCTCAAAAAAGCACTCCGACCATGTCCAGATCTGTAGCACAGGGCAAGTGGATGGCCTCCTCCGTCATGGAGAAGGACATCACGAAGCTCCGGGAGGCGGGGTACTTGGCCCCGAAAATCGCCCACCGACTTGCGACCAAGGGGAAGATCGTCCCCACCCCGAAGCCCCATCAGAGGGTGGTATTAATCCCCCACTTCGTCCGCGGGTTTGGATTTCCTCTCTATCCCTTTGTCCACGGAGTCATGTTCTACTACGGGCTATATTTCCATGATCTGGCCCCAAAATCCTTCCTCAACATCTCGGCATTCATTGTCACATGCGAGGCCTTCCTCCGCATCCCACCCCACTTCGGATTGTGGCTGAAGACCTTCAGTGTGAAGCCGAAGGTGGTGGGTGGTCAACACGCAGAGTGTGGAGGCGCTATGGTGAGTAAGCTGTCCAACGTCTCATGGCCCAAAGGTACCTTCATGGAGACTGTCAAAGGGTGGCAACAATAGTGGTTCTATGTCACAGAGCCCCGTGACACCACCTGGGCTGCATCTTCCGTATTTAAGTCCGGGCCCCCAATGCGGCTCACCTCCTGGCTAGAGAAGGGCCTGGACTGGGCTTAGCGCTACAGACGCACATCAATAGCATGGTGGACAAGAACATCAAGCTCGTCAATGTGATCCAGGTGATGCTTGTTCGCCGGATCCTTCCTTGCCAGCGCCGGACTTGGCATTTGTGGGAGTTCGATCCAGACAAGCACCAGACCTTGCAACGATTCTTCGGCACTACGCACGAAGGTATCTGGAAGGTGCTATTCAAGGCAAATCAGATGTGGCCGCAGACAACCAAGGACCACGGTTATGCCCTGACTCATCCAGCCAGTTCGGTGAGTTATCCATATTTCAAGGTGTATCCTCCACCTGTATATTCGAGGAAGATGTCTAAGCTTCCCCATTTGTCTTTTCAGGGCTGGACAAAGAAGGTGGAGCGGATCCAGTGTCCGGCTCCGCTGCCAGAAAACCCAGCGATCCCACTTTCTGACGAAGATGCTGATTCTGGCGCCCTACCAGGCGCCAACCAAGAAGAAGGCCAAGGAGACTAGAAGTGGCCTCCGATGTAAAGGATCCGTCCGAAGAAACTGAAACACACTCCTCCCCTGCCGAGAACGATGATGATGATGAGGAAAACAATTCTCCCCTTGAGGGGGGAAGGAAGAAAAGGCCGACCTCCACAAATATGGAGGCAGATGCATCCAAGAGAGGGAGGGTCTCCCCCGCAGATAATCCCGCGCTGGATACTGATAGCAGCTCCGAGGGGCGTCGCAGGGATAAGCCCCTAGCCGAATTGTAAGTATTCAAAGGCACTCACACGCATATATACCCAGCTCCTTTGCTCCGTGGCTTTAATATGCTGAACCATACGCTGCAGCCCAGCTCACGCCCGCCCCGAGCGATACTCATATTCGGAATTCACTGGATCCCAATGTGATGGACAGTGGGTCGCCTCCGCCGGCCTTCTCCCCCAAGATTACGGGCGACACCGAAGTGTTGTCCCGAAGGACCCTCCCAGGTCGGGGAGAGGCACAGGAGACCGTCACGGTGGCTCCTGAGGGTGATACCTCGGCCTCTGGACAAATGAGGGAGCAGTCCCCCCTGGCAATTGGCGATGGGGGCCATATCCAATTTGGCCCCCAGCCGAATACTATTCCAGAGACCCATACGTCTCCAAAATCAGGTAAGCAGCCTCCTTAAAAAGAAGGAGGTGCGCCTATCCCGCCGTGACCTCTGTCCATCCAGAGGCACCGGATACTCTACTGGAAGCACTGCAAGGTGCTTCCGTCATGGAGGAACATCGTATCCTTATGGGTATGGTGATTGAGAGGGTGCCGTTTGCTAAGAGTGGACTGACCGAAGCCCACGCCAGCCTTCTAACAGGCTTTGAGGTGTGTGACATAATTATGCAAAAAGAATGCCATAGTATAGACAGTAGCCCCTGAGACTCTGTCCGGTGTTCGAAAAGAAAAGCTGGACAGAGGATCAAATAATTTCCACAGGAGACTAACCATACATGTCTATGTGAATAAGCAGGCATCGATGCTGGCTGCGACCTCCCATTCTGCTGAAGTCTCAAAACTAAAGCGGAGTCTAGAGCGGGCCGAGGAAGAGCTCGGCCGTGTGAAAAAACAACTAGAGGACAAGCAAGGTATGCAATGGCCTATTCAGATATAGAAAGATATGAATTGTTTGTGTTGATCATGTTATCGTGACTTTTCGTAGGAGCTGCGACCAAGGTGGAATCCCTCAAGAACTTGCTGGCCGAGGCCCAGAAGAGAGCGGCAAAGGAACAAGCCGCCCGTGAAAAACATGAGGCAAGGGTCGGGGAGGTCCAGGAGGAGCTCCAGGACGCCGCAAAGAAATGCAAGTCCTTGGAGCGCAAGATTGTGGACCAAGAGTCCGAACTTGCTAAGGCCTGCCGAAGCGCACAAGAGGCCCGGGTTGAAGCCCAGGTGCCCTCCAGGAAATCCAAGAGGCCAGGAAAATTGCGGCGGGGAAGGCCTTTACTATGCAAAGCAAATTTGTGAAGAAAAGGTACCTCTTACTGACCCGAATTTTGAGTTCTCCAGGAGCGTTTGCGGATCTGCCGTGCAGTGTTTCTGATGCTGCAGAGTTCTTCCGAGCCGAAGAGGGGAGCTCAACGGAGAAGCTGTTCTAGTCGCAATACCTTGCACTGGAGCATCCGGTGCCCTTTAGCGATCAGCTGAAATAGCTGACCGAAGTGCATAGGGTGGTGAAATTGGCCATGAAGGATTTTATAATCCGTCTATGGCCTGCCGAAGCCATTCCTAGCATCTACTTCGGGTTTGTGATGCAGCGGGTTGATGCCTGCCCTCGGCTTGATGCCATCAAGCAGTCGGTCTGCATCGAAGGTGCACGGATGGCCTTCGACCGTGTGAAGGTGCAGTGGGCGAAGGTGAATGCCGTCAAGCTCGCGACCGAGGGACGGCCCATGGGCAAGGAGCACCGCACGCCCGACCGGTATTTTGATGATGTCTCAGAGGGATCCTGCATTGTAGAGGGCCAGTGTGCGAAAGACATTATCTTTGAATGAATATATTCATTCTATCCTATCCTTTATTATGAAACAAAGCCAACATGTAGTATATTGCTTGTTGTTTTGTGCAAAATTTTGCCTCCTGTGCGGCCGTTTTGTTAAATCTGAGAGTTGGCCAGTCGTCGGCTGCCCCCACGTAGGTAGTACGGGGGTGTTCGTGTTGGAACCTAAACACTCTTGATCCAAGAGTTTGGTCCTTGAAGGAGGTGTTTAGCGCAACGAACAGGCAATCGGACTATGTGGCTTTATCACCCTCACTTAGCCATAGGAGTTTGACAATAGGAACATATGCGTAGCCCCTAGTTAGTATTTGTTAATCTGGACTAGGGTGCTATAGACACCTGATCGGGTGAAGGCCGATCAGTCGCATAATGCGGAAAAATTGCAATAGATTTTAACCTCCGAATAGCTGACCAGCTCTCATCGCATCATGACAGTCAGTTTTCGGCTTTCTCTACTGAGGTGTTTATCCGGGTAAACCAGAAACACAATCACAGTAGTTCTCCCTTTACTACCCTAGCCGATAGGACAGAACATAAGGTAGAAAGCACAGGAGCCGGGCAACCCAACTATTGACCAAAGACACGATTCGGAGTCGATGCATATAATGCTATATTCGGGGTGCCAAACTATACTGTAAAAAGTGTTCGGACTTATTGCCTTAGTATGGAGCGCAATGAAGCCCCTGGAGAATTAATGCGTACCAAAGTGTACGGGTGCAGTCAATAGAAATGGCGAAATAAAATGAAGTAGAAAGCCAGTGCCACATAAATTGGGCCACAAACTTTTTCCATTATAATTTGATTAATATGTTAAAGCGTATTTGTACAAATAGTGCGATAAGCAACATGCTATTTAACATGCCGAGACTGAGGAGGAGCTGCGTGCGGGTCCTGAAAGCAGGTAGAGTGGTCGTCAAGAAGACCACCTAGATATTCCACCACGCGTCTATGCTGCTTGCCGCCTTGGTATACCCATCCTTCGAAAGGATCGATGATCAGTACATCGTGAGGGGCATGTGGAAAAGAAACCTAAAAAGGATAAAAAGAAAAGGGAAAGTATGTGTGCCCGGGGAAGGTCGAGCCGTATTATGGACCGCAATCGAGTTATGCCTCCGTCTTTGCCCATGGTATTTTGAGTGCGTAGTTATGTACGCGTGGTACGTACACCACCAATTGGTCGGGACTGAGACGAAGGCCGAATTGATACTCAACCTCCTGACGAGCTGGACTATCATGCTATGGAGTAGTTCGGACTCATTTGATAGTGTCCGGGAGCTTGGCCGCTGAATTAATATTCCGCTTGATAAGGCCACTCTGTACTTCCGCTGCCAGGGCCGCGGTGTGCTACTCGCTACGGGGGGAGCGTTCAGTGTTTCCATTGAATGTTATGACACCGGGTGGTCCGGGCATCTTGAGTTTGAGATAAGCATAGTGTGGCACCGCATTGAATCGTGCAAATGCAGTTCGTCCGAGCAGTGCGTGATAGCCACTGCGGAAGGGGACGATATCGAAGATCAAGTCTTCGCTTCGGAAGTTGTCCAGAGATCCGAAGACGACTTCCAATGTGGTTGAACCCGTGCAGCGGGCCTGTACACCTAGTATTACTCCTTTAACGGTAGTTTTGTGGGCTTGATCCTTGATGAATTGATGCCCATCTTGCGGACTGTATCCTGATAGAGCAGATTGAGGCTGCTGCCGCCGTCCATGAGGACTCGCGAGAGGTGGAATCCATCAATGATTGGGTCGAGGACCAATGCGGTTAAACCGCCATGACAGATACTGTTCGGATGGTCCTTGCGATCGAAGGTGATCGGGCAGGACGACCATGGGTTGAATTTTGGGGCGACTGGCTCTATCGCATAGATGTCCCTGAGCGCGCGTTTGCGCTCCCTCTTGGGGATATGGGTAACGTATATCATGCTCACCATTTTGACCTGGGGGGAAACTTCTTCTGTCCCCTTGTGTTCGGCGGACGGGGCTCCTCGTCGTCGTCCTCACTTTGAGACCCCTTCTCCTTGTTCTCGGTATTTAACTTGCCAGCCTGTTTAAAGACCCAACAGCTTCTGTTGGTATGATTGGCTGGTTTGTCGGGAGTGCCGTGGATTTGACATGGACGATCGAGTATGAGGCCCAAGCTGGCTGAGCCCGGATTGTTTCTTTTAAATGGCTTCTTCCACTAGCCGGACTTGGACCATTGAATCCGGTATTGACCACCGTGTCATCGGTATTGTCACCGCTTCTTCGACACTTGTGCCTGTTGCGTCAGGGCTTGCCATTGCTATTTCTGGCTTCAGAGGTGCCAGGTTCACTTACATTATTATTGCTACGGGCTAGCCAGCTATCTTCACCCGCACAAAAGCGGGTCATAAGTTCCGTGAGGGCTGACATGGACTTCGGCTTTTCTTGGCCGAGGTGTCGGGCGAGCCATTCGTCGTGGATGCTATGCTTAAAGGCCGCTAGGGCTTCGACATCCGGACAGTCGATGATCTGGTTCTTTTTAGTTAGTAACCTAGTCCAGAATTTCCTGGCTGACTCTCCGGGCTGTTGGACTATGTGACTTAAATCATCGGCATCCGGAGGTCAAACGTATGTACCTTGGAAGTTGTCGTGGAAGGCGTCTTCCAAGTCCTCCCAGCTGCCAATGGAGTTTTCTGGCAGACTGTTTAACCAGTGCCGAGCTGGTCCCTTGAGTTTTAGCGGGAGGTATTTGATGGCAAGAAGATCATCATCGCGGGCCATATGAATATGGAGAAGAAAGTCCTCAATCCATACCGCGAGATCTGTTGTTCCATCGTATGATTTGATATTCACCGGTTTAAACCCTTCTAGGAATTCATGCCCCATTACTTCATTAGTGAAGCAAAGGGGGTGTGTGGCGCCTCTATATCGAGCCAGGTCGCGATGTAGCTCGGATGGAGTGCCTCTACGGTTTTTGGCCCGGACGTGGTTATGCTTGTCACGTCCAGCTAGATAGCCGTCGTTGCATGCCGGGGCGTGCCCCCCGCGATCCGCAGATTGACTTTGTCTGTCCTGCTCTATTTTCCAGGTCCTGCCGCAGGTCATATGTATATCCCAAGCTGTTGTGTCTCTACCTTTATGGCGAGGTAGTATGGGCTGGTGTTCGGCATGAGTTGCTGTTTTGTCAGCCACGTTACGCGCTAATGGTACGGGCTCAAGTGCCTCGTCGTCAAATTGAGGTAGCAGTTTATGCTTCGGGTAACTTTTGGTTGGGCGCTCGAGGCCGTATTCCTCGGCTGCCAGGACGTTAGTCCACCTGTCGTTGAGTAGATCTTGATCAGCTTGAAGCTGCTGCTGCTTCTTTTTCAGGATCCTTGCAGTGGCTATTAGCCGGCGCTTAAAGTGCTCCTGCTCGAGGGGTTCCTCAGGAACGATAAAGTCATTGTCGCCGAGGCTCACCTCATACTCGGAGAGTGGAAGATAATTGCTGTCCTCCGAGTCTTCGTTTACGGCCTGTTCATCAGGGTTAACTTGCCCATCTTCCCAATCATCCTGTTCAGAGGTTGGCTCAATGGGGTCTTCTTGGTCTTTAGTGTCGGCCGGAGTATGGTTGTCCCACGTGCCGGTATTGCTGTCTTTTCCACAACGTGATTTAGAGCGGTGCCGCTGATGTTGGCGCTTTGGTTGTATCTCAGGAGGTTTATCCTCGACTAGATTTTTCTCATTATCGCCGTTACCCTCTTTGGGTGTATCCACCATGTACACATCATACGAAGAGGTGGCCGTCCAGCGTCCGGTGAACGGCGGGTTTTGGACCTGCTCTTCTCCGGCATTGTCGTCCATACCATCGATGTCTTCGGAGCCGTAATCGAGCATGTCAGTTAATTCCTCGACAGTGGCTATGAACTGGGTGGTGGGTGGGACGTAAAATTCCCCGCTCTCAGCCCCTAGTCCGGGTTGGGCATAGTTTGGACTTTGCTCCTCTATAATGATGAGGGATCGCATAAAGTCCAGAGCCTCGCTTAAAGGTGAGGTTTGGCCGGGGAGGAGAGAGTCCGTGGAGTACGGCGGGAAGGAGACTCCTTGGTTGAGCTCACACGATGCTGACTCTGAGGGTTCGGAGCCAGTGTCCGGAGAAGAGTCCGGCTGCGTGATGGTTGCCAACGACACTACTTCCTCCGACTCTCCCGTACTGGGTTTAGTGGCCGCAGATAGTCCCGCGGGCTCAAGAATCCTGTCTTCGGACCTGGTGATGCACTCCGAATCTAAGGCCAGAGTAGAGGTTGGGGTCGTGAACCCTTGGAAGATCAAGTCTCCTCGGATAGCCGCGACATAATCCAGATTTCCAAAACTAGTTTGGTGACCTGGAGCGTAGCTGTCGATATCCTCTAGATGGCCAAGTGAGTTGGCCCACAGTGCGAAGCCGCCAAATACGAAGATCTGGCCGGGGAAAAAGACCTCCCTCGGGGCAGCATCATTGTAGATGATTGACGGAGCCATCGAGCCTTCAGATGACGACACAACGGAACTCTAAATGAAAGCACCAATGTCAGTGTCAAAACCGGTGGATCTCGGGTAGGGGGTCCTGAACTATGCATCTAAGGTCGAAGGTAACAGGAGACGGGACACGATGTTTACCCAGGTTCGGGCCCTCTTGATGGAGGTAATACCCTACTTCCTGCTTGATTGATCTTGACGAATATGAGGAATACAAGAGTTGATCTACCACGAGATCGTAATAGCTAAACCCTAGATGTCTAGCCTGTATGATTATGATTGCCTATACGGACTAAACCCTCCAGTTTATATAGACACCGGAGGGGCCTAGGGTTGTACAAAGTTGGTTTGCACAGGAAAGAATCTTGATATCCGAACGCCAAGCTTGCCATCCACACAAAGGGGAGTCCCATCCGGACATGGGAGGAAGTCTTCTGTCTTGTATCTTCGTGGCCTATTAGTCCGGCCCATGTCACACAGGCCGGACGCCCGAGGACCCCTTAATCCAGGACTCCCTCAGTAGTGACCTGGTTTCTTGCACTTGTGACATGTTCTCTTCTTGTAGTCATGAGTAGAAGCTTCATCATTTCTTGAGCTGGATCTTGAAGACTTTCTGAAGTCTTTCTTCTTGGTGAACTTCTGGAACTTCTTCACAAGCATAACAAGCTCGTTTCCAATGTCTCCAGGATCCCTAGAATTGCAGTCAGATTCTTCTTCAGATGACGAAACAACCTTTGCCTTCAAAGGTGAGTTCGGCCATAGTTGGGACCATAGATATCTTATTTCTCAGATAGCTGGAACTCATGTGTGTTGAGCCTCTCAAGTATGTCAAACGGATCGAGAGTCCTGAAGTCAGGGCATTCTTGAATCATCAGGGCCAGGGTGTCAAATGAGCTGTCAAGCGATCTCAAAAGTGTCTTGACGATTTCGTGCTTGGTGATCTCAGTGGTGCCGAGTGCATGAAGCTCATTTGTGATATCAGTGAGGCGATCAAATGTGAGCTGGACATTCTCATTATCACTTCTCTTGATGCGGTTGAAGAGGTTGCAAAGAACACTGATCCTTGAGTCTCTTTGGGTTGAGACGCCTTCGTTGACCTTGGAGAGCCAGTCCCAGACCAGCTTCGTAGTTTCCAGAGCACTCACACGACCATATGGTCCTTCGGTCAGATGACCACAAATGATGTTCTTGGTAGTCGATTCCAGTTGAATAAACCTCTTGACATCAGCATTAGTGACACCTTCATCGACCTTGGGAACGCCGTGCTTGACGACATACCAGAGGTAGACATCAATGGCTTCAAGATGCATACGCATCTTATTCTTATAGTAGGGGTAACCAGTGCCATCGAAGACAAGGGCACACAGCAGAGACTTTGATTATCCCTGCAGCCGACATAGCTAAAACTCTAGGTGGTTAAACCAAATCACATAGAACAAGGGAGCACCTTGCTCTGATACCAATTGAAAGTGCTAGTTATCGACTAGAGGGGGGGGGGGTGAATAGGCGATTTTTATGAAAGTCTTCAAAACACGGGGGCTTTGAAGACAAACGATAGAAATGACCCTATTGATATGCAGCGGAAGGTAGACTACACTAGACAAGACATAGTCAAATAAGTAATGAAGAGAAAGCACGAAGACTATCAACAGCTAGGAAGTATGGATCAGGGTGGAAGACAGTATGAAGCCAAACAACAACAGTCTTCACATAGTGATGTCAATTAGATAATGCAAGCGGGCAATGACTTCACGAAGACAAACTATAAGTAAAGAGAGATAAGAGATAGAACCAGTTGCTTGGGGAGGACAGGGATTTGTTGGACCCGTTCTAGTTGCCGTGACAACTGTACATCTAGTTAGGGAGGCTGAGATTTAACTCAGAAGACCGCGTCTTCACCTTATTACCCTTGAGCTAAGGACACTTAGTCCTCGCCCAATCACTCTGGTAAGTCTTCAAGGTAGATTTCCAAACCTTCACAGACTTCGTGCACCGACAATCCACAATGACTCTTGGATGCTCAGAACGCGACACCTAACTGGCTGGCGGATTCACAGTCCTGAAGTGTAACAAGTCTTCATATAATGCGGACAGAAAGACTTCAGTGATGCCTAACACTCTTTGGCTCTGGGTGTTTTGGGCTTTTTCCTCGCAAGGATCTCTCTATCAAATGCTTCGGAGGTGGGTTGCTCTCAAACAAAAAAAGCCATGCACTAACTCTAAGTAGCCACCAATTTATGGTGTAGGGGGTGGGCTATTTATAGCCAAGAGGCAACCCGACCTAATTTGTCCGAAATGACCCTGGGTCACTAAGGAACTGACACGTGTCCAACGATCAGATTTCAAACACACGCGACAGCTTGACTTGGGCTACAAGTAAAGCTGACTCATCTAGCTCTGGATAAGATTTGCTCTCATTGTCTTCGCTCGAAGACATAGGATTTGGTTGAGCATCACATCAGTCACCCTGACTTTGTTCACTTGCATCCCACTTAACAGTGCGGTGGTTCCTATGACTCAACAAAGAAGAAAAGGAAACTACAAAACAACTATGTCTTCGCACTCCATAGTCTTCACGTGAATGTCTTCTCAAGTCATAATCTTCGTTGTGAATATCTTCATAGACCATCATTGTCTTCAATGTCTTCACACATTTTTAGGGGTCATCTCCGGTAGGTAAACCAAATCAATGTGGGACTACTACCTGTGTTATCCTGCAATTCTCACAAACACATTAGTCCCTCAACCAAGTTTCTCGTCAATACTCCAAAACCAACTAGGGGTGGCACTAGATGCACTTACAATCCTTTTTGGTGATTGATAACAAACTGGTTGAAGTTTTCAATGGGGATATAAGTATGTGAAAGTTTAAGGATTAAGGCATTGTCTTCATAAGTAGCAAAAGGCTCCCCCTGAAGTTGTGCATATAATTAGTTTGCTTTTGAATGCAAATGCACATGGCATGTTTTACTTTGTGCAGATCCTCTTCAACTTAAGAAGACAATTCATCATGCATATAAAGATGGGATACGGAAGAGTGTGCATGTGTGTCGTGGTGGGGAAGATGTTGGTGTACTCCGTGAACCTGTTGTGGGTGGTGAAAGCGATGAACTCGCAGCCACACCAAAACACCCGGCCGAGGAGGTAGATGGCGTCGAATGTGTTGGTGAAGTGGGCAAGGAGAGCAACCACCACCCTGTTTTGGATGACCTCCTCAATGCAGAACTTCGTTGGAGATCCTCGCGGGAGGTGGTGGTATCCAGACGCGAGGAAGAACTCGGTGAAGTTCCATGCGGTCCTCAACCTTGATATCGCCCACACACGTAGTGTGTGATCAGCGTACACACCGGTAGGGTAGATCCTCTCCGGCATGGTGGGTGGGAAGCGGTAGGTTGGTCCGGTGTACTACATGGCCGAGGGATGTGCAGAAGAAGGAGAAGGGGTCGAAGAGCAAGAAGGGCAGATGGCAGATGATGGGAGATGGATGAGGGATGGCAGAGGCAGAGGGTGGCTTAAATAGCCGTAGTGCTACGTGTTATTTGGCCATAGCAATAACGGGGTCAAATGTGAAGTAGCCCATTTTCAAACCCACCATAGCATCGGGAGTGTACACGCGTGGGAGTCATGGTTTGAAGAAGAAAAATAAGCTAATTTCACACATGGGAATCCGTAGTCATATATATTATATGAACAAAAAAAGACAATTTTTGAATAGTTTGTGGCCATTTTGCATCATAAAAATAAATTTGCCCCTTATAAATTTGGTCATTTTGCATTTGTATAGAACAAAAAGAACTAAATTTTCTACGCAATGTCAATTGTTGTGTAATTTCAAACAATGCAAAAAAAAAAAAACAGAGCCAGCATGTTCACAGAAAACAGAGCAAACGATGCAAAAAAATGATGCAATTCGACAGCCCAACCAGACCTTGGTTTCCTTTTGGGCCCAATAACAATGTTTTTTTTTGCGGAGTCAGTGGTGGGTGAGCAGCCGCGCACAACCAGCAGGATCGCCTCTCGCGAATCGCCCACGATGCAACAATGCGGAGCCATCCTTGTGATCCAACAGCGCGGAGCCTGCACGCAGCCTACCCACCGAATTCCTTCTAGAAGACCACATCTGAGGGCTGTCACTTGGCGCTAGGGTATGATCGGACGGCTGATATTTGGAGCTAGGGTTAGGCGAAACCCTGCGGGGTTTAGAGGGGTTTTGATCTGGTCAACAGGGTTTCTAAGGCTTTGACTAAGCATAACTAATTTTAAAAAAATTTGTAAAAATATGAAACCTTCGCCATTCGTCGTTTTATAAGACACACTAACAAGGAAAAATACTAAACTTGGTGTATGGTCATTTTCATGAAAAAAACCCTAGCTGGCACGATCAAGGTCAAATGAGCACCATTAATTTTAAGAAAATCAAAAAAAATATAAAACCTGCGCACAATGTTGTCTTATGTGACATGTTACCAACCAAAAATCATAAACTTGGTCTATGGTCATTTTCAAGAAAAAACCCTTCACACATATGAGCTATCACGTACAAGATTTCATAGAGTTCAAGAAGAGGAGGTAGGGTTACCTTCTGTTTTTGAAAAATTGTAAAAAAAAATATCAAAAAACCACCCAAGCTTTATTTCAAAGTGAATAAGAGGGATCAGAACTTAGTTTTCCATTTTCATATTTTAAACGTGTTTTAAATAGTTTTTATATTAAAGCATATTTTTTCAAAAGAAAATGTAAAAATATGAAGATTTATTCAAAAAATAGTGAGACTTCGAATCTACACTATATAGATTAAATAGGTGTTAATAAAAAACATTTGGCTCATTTAGAGTAGGTCCAAAAAAACTTGATTACAAATGGGCTGTTTACCCTAGCCTGGGAGCTCATTTGGAGCATATTTCTCAAATTCAAATTTCTTTGACCTCCTCTAAATCACCTCAAATTTTGCACACATGATCTCCTACACAAACATAGATAGTTTGCCAAGGTGATGGGAAAAAGCATGCATTTGATTTGATTGTAAACAGTGAAAAAGCAGCATGTCTGATCAGTGAAGCAACACTAAAACAACATGTGTGATCATTGCAGCACCTAAACTCATAGTTCACAACATCTAAACAGAACTAACCATACACCACATGCAAATTTAAGGACAGATAAATATAGATAGCATAATACATTACTACCATCACTATAGATTCAGTTCATCACACCTTAAACAACCACATTCAGTTTACCAAAAAGTAACCCAAAAGATAAAGATAAAACATGCTGCCACATTCAGTTCATCACATCATCACACACACATCACACCGGGGTCAGGGCCTTCATGAGGGCAACATGCTGCCCCCTGATCATGTAGTCCTCCCCACGAATCGCTACATCCTCTGCATGAGACACATGGTGATCGTAGCGGCCATCCTTTGGCTTTGGCTTGGTGGTGCAGTAGGGGCAGTGCCACTTCTTGATCTTGCGATTGTAGAAGGAAGCAACTCCCTTGGCCTCGATCTTCTCCACCTCCTTCGATGTGAAGGACGCGGCATTGCCATTGTATACATCTTCTCTAGAATCATACTGCACACATGAATGAATTACATTAATACATTATATATTCATATACACCATGTCAAAGGAACTAAATGAACAATCTAAATTTCAAGTAGGCTTACCTCATATTCTTTGTTGTCACTAAACCCTGGATTGTACGGGTCGTACTGGGCCAACTTCCTCTCCCCCCAACCATCATCCTCCTGAATATACAATTACATCCATCACTAGTAAATACATAAGCCAATTGAAAATTTAGATATGCACACATGACACATTGATCATAGGGCTAATATACTCCCAATATACTATAATCCTATTTGCATTTTCCATTGTCATGCACACACATTAAACAATAGAGCTAATATAACTGCATATTGTGGACACATTTACATACTAATGAATCAAATAACTTCTTAACCAATGGATTCCATTTGGGCATATGACATTCAAAACCCCAATCTGAGTAGCATTCAAGAACAAATCTAATAGGGACCCAATCTAATAAGCATACATGTCTGTAGCATTAAAAACCCCAATCTTAGCACTATGATCGTTTAGTTTATTGCTATTGCTTTCTTCATGACTTATACATGTTCCTATGACTATGAGATTATGCAACTCCCAAATACCGGAGGAACACTTAATGTGCTATCAAACGTCACACCGTAACTGGGTGATTATAAAGATGCTCTACAGGTGTCTCCAATGGTGTTTGTTGGGTTGGCATAAATCGAGAATAGGATTTATCACTCCGTGTTTCGGAGAGGTATCTCTGGGCCCTCTCGGTAATGCTCATCACTATAAGCCTTGCAAGCAATGTGACTAATGAGTTAGTCACGGGATGATGCATTATAGAATGAGTAAAGAGACTTGCCGGTAACGAGATTGAACTAGGTATGATGATACCGATGATCGAATCTCGGGCAAGTAACATACCGATGACAAAGGGAACAACATATGTTGTTATGCGGTTTGACCGATAAAGATCTTCATAGAATATGTAGGAGCCAATATGAGCATCCAGGTTCCGCTATTGGTTATTGAACGGAGATGTGTCTCGGTCATGTCTACATAGTTCTCGAACCCGTAGGGTCCGCACGCTTAACGCTCGATGACGATTTGTATTATGAATTATGTGATTTGATATAACGAAGGTTGTTTGGAGTCCCGGATGATATCACGGATGTTACGAGGAGTCTCGAAATGGTCGCGACATAAATTTTCATATATTGGAAGGCTATATCCGGACACCGGAATGGTTCGGGTCGTTTCGGAGTACCGGGGCTTCCCGGAACCCCCTCCGGGAAGCTATTGGGCCTCATGGGCCTTAGTGGAGAAGAGAGAGGGCTGGCCAGGAGGTGACGCGCGCCCCCTTGCCCCAATCCGAATTGGACAAGGGGAGGGGGCGGCGCCCCCTCCTTCCTTCCCTCCTCCTCCTCCTTCCCCCCTTCTCCCACTTGGAATAGGAAGGGGGGGGTGAATCCTACTAGGTTTGGAGTCCTAGTAGGACTCCCCCCCAAGGCGCGCCTGTCGGTGTCAAAACCGGCGGATCTCGGGTAGGGGGTCCCAAACTGTGCGTCTAATGCTAATGGTAACAGGAGGCGGGGGACACGATGTTTACCCAGGTTCGGGCCCTCTCTATGGAGGTAATACCCTACTTCCTGCTTGATTGATCTTGATGATATGAGTATTACAAGAGTTGATCTACCACGAGATCGTAGAGGCTAAACCCTAGAAGCTAGCCTATGATTATGATTGTTCTTGTCCTACGAACTAAACCCTTCGGTTTATATAGACACTGGAGGGGGCTAGGGTTACACAGAGTCTGTTACAGAGAAGGGAATCTACATATCCGAATTGCCAAGATTGCCTTCCACGCAAAGGATATTCCCACCCGGACACGGGATGAAGTCTTCAATCTTGTATCTTCATAGTCCAACAGTGTGGCATAAGCATATAGTCCGGCTGTCCGAGGGCCCCCTAATCCAAGACTCCCTCAGTAGCCCCCGAACCAGGCTTCAATGACAATGAGTCCGGCGCGCCGATTGTCTTCGGCATTGCAAGGCGGGTTCTTCTCCGAATTCTCCAGAGTACCTGTTGTAATGAGCAGTGCCGACTTTCCATTTAATGTTGCACTCATCGGCTTCTGAACCTTAATAATGTCGGTCTCCACATGTCAAGCGAATGCGAGAAGCCGGGGCATTTTTACACTTGCCACCCTGACCATGTAAATAATTCGTCCATTAAAGAGACGGGGATCCTCAAATCTAAACCGCGCCATCTTCCCCAAGCAAGGATTCATCAGAGCACGCCCGAAAAAAACATCCCATCATGGCCGGCCACTGCAGCTCCTCCTCTCGCCCCCATAGAGCCAAGCCAGGTGATTGGGATAATTGTACCATATCCCACAGCCAATTGGTGAAGTTGCAGACCCAGGGGTTTCTCCCACCTGCATATCTTGTCCCCATTCGAGCCAGATTAGCCACCTTTGATGACGCGGAGCAAGCGGAGTGTTTTCCCAACCCATCTAGGGGGGAGCGAGTGTGCCTTGTCCCTTACTTGCTGAGGGGCATCGGATTTCCAATCCATCCGTTCCTCCATGGGCTCCTGGAGTATTATGGCCTCCAGCTACACAATTTTACCCCTGCCTCCATCCTGCACATCGCAGGTTATGTCGCCCTTTGTGAGTTATTTCTGGGCTACGAAGCTCATTTTGAGCTATGGAAGAGGCTGTTCTGCCTCGTCCCTCGCAATCAGGAGGGATCAATATTCCAGGTGGGCGGAGCCAAAATATGGCGCATCGCCGGGACCAGATACCTGTCCGACACTCCGAAGAAGACATTCGAAGATTGGCCTTCCGAGTGGTTTTATATAGAGGACGTCTCCCTTCCTGACCCTATCCGAATGGGTCTTCCTGAGTTCACAAATGCCCCAAGAAACGTCGTAGCTGGTGTCCTAGGAGCCCCAAGGAGGAAGATAGCAGAGAGGTCCTTCAATTGATGGGTAGGATAAAAACGCTTGCCAAATCTGGATTGACAATAATCGAGGTTATGTCAATATGCATAATGCGGGGGGTGCAGCCACTCCAGTATCGGGGGCGTCCCATGTGGCACTTCAATGGAGAAGATGATGCCACCCGCTGCGGTCGAAAAGGTCCGGACTCCACCACCGCTCTGGCAAAAATACTGTCCGATTTATATAAAGGAGAAGAAGAGGAGTTCATCCGCATTAAGCCACGGGATGGATTTTCCATGTACAGCCCCCCTAGCTGGGTGAGCTGCTGTCTTTTACTCAACTCTATTCACTCCCGCAATCCTTCATCACAAATATTTACCTCCCTAGTCCATAAAAGGAAATTAGGAAAGCTATGAGGGAGGTCCACAGCCTGCTGAGGGAGTCCTGGATTAGGGGGTCCTCGGACAGCCGGACTATGCGCATGTGCCAGACTATTGGACTATGAAGATACAAGATTGAAGACTTCGTCCCGTGTTCGGGTGGGACTCTCCTTTGTGTGGAAGGCAAGCTTGGCAATTCGGATATGTAGATTTCCTTCTCTATAACCGACTCTATGTAACCCTAGCCCCCTCCGGTGTCTATATAAACCGGAGGGTTTAGTCCGTAGGACAAGTACAATCATAATCATAGGCTAGCTTCTAGGGTTTAGCCTCTACGATCTCGTGGTAGATCAACTCTTGTAATACTCATATCATCAAGACAAATCAAGCAGGAAGTAGGGTATTACCTCCATAGAGAGGGCCCGAACCTTGGTAAACATTGTGTCCCCTGCCCCCTGTTACCATTAGCCTTATACGCACAGTTTGGGACCCCCTACCCGAGATCCGCTCGTTTTGACACCGACATTGGTGCTTTCATTGAGAGTTCCACTATGTCGTTACGATAAGGCTTGATGGCTCCTTTAATCGTCCACAACAATGCGATCCAGGGTGAGGTTTTCCTCCCCAGACAGATCTTCATATTCGGCGGCTTCGCACTGCGGGCCAACTCGCTTGGCCATCTGGAGCAGATCAATAGCTACGCCCTTGGCCATCAGGTTAGGTTTGGAAGCCTGAACTACACGGCCGACATCCATGGAGACTTGATCTTCGATGGATTCGAGCCTATGACACGTGTGTCGTACAGTCACAATGAGCATGACTTAGATCTGCCACCGGGCGGTGTTCAGGTGAACGCACCTGCAGCTGCCCTGGCCTTAGATCCGGAACATATCGTGCCATCCGAGGACGGGTGGATAGACCCCGCCACGGAGGCCGCAGACTCATCGGTGATAGAGCCGAACACAGACTTCGCTCTCAATGAGGTCTGTATCGTCGGATCCTCGGACTCGTCTCCGGCCATAGGCTCCGAACCGCGCGCATCCGTGCCCATCAAACCTGATTGGGCACCGATCATGGAGTTTACCTTCGTGGATATCTTTCAGCACTCGCCCTTGCGCGACGTGCTAAATTCGTTAAAATCGCTCTCCCTGTCAGGAGAATCCTGGACGAACTATGTCCGGCTTGAGTAGGAAGCGGACGATGAAGAAACTCATTTCCCACCCACCACCCACTTAATAGCCATTGTCAATGACTTAACCGACATGCTTGATTTCGACTCCGAAGACATCAACGGTATGGACGACGATGCTGGAGAAGAACAGGAACCACCGCCCAAAGGGCATTGGACAACCACCTCATCATACGATATATATATGGTGGACACACCCAAGGAAAGCAATGGTGACGAGGCAACGGAAGATAATCCCCTTGAGAAGCAATTTAAGGGCCGGCGTCAGCGGCGCCGCTCTAGGCCCTGTTGAGGGAGTCCTGGATTAGGGGGTATCCGGACAGCCGGACTATGTACAACGTCCGGACTATTGAAGCGTGAAGACACAAGACTCAAGACTTCGGCCCGTGTCCGGATGGGACTTTCCTTGGCGTGGAAGGCAAGCTTGGCGATCCGGATATTATATTTCCTTCCTTGTAACCGACTCCATGTAAACCCTAGCCCTCTCCGGTGTCTATATAAACCGGAGAGGTTGGTCCTTAGAAGACCGATCACAATTATATTCATACCATCATAGGCTAGCTCCTAGGGTTTAGCCTCTACGATCTCGTGGTAGATCTACTCTTGTACTACCCATCTCATCAATATTAATCAAGCAGGAAGTAGGGTTTTACCTCCATCGAGAGGGCCCAAACCTGGGTAAACACCTGTGTCCCTTACTTCTTGTTACCATCAGGCTTGACGCACAGATCGGGACCCCCTACCCGAGATCCGCCGGTTTTGACACCTACACCCATCACAGCAAAAATAGCGATGCCGGCACAAGAGACCATAGCACTCCGGATGATGCCGAAGACGAAAACAATCCCGCCCATCCAACCTTCGAGCAAGCCGGACGGGAAGATGGGCAAGCTAGCCCTGATAAACAGGCAATGGATGGAGACTCATAGGATGACAATTACACGCCCCTCTCTGAAGACGAGGTGAGCCTCGGCGATGAAGAATTCATCGTGCCTGAGGATCCCCTCGAGCAGGAGTGCTTCAAGCGCCGGCTTATAGCCACTGCAAAAAGCCTGAAGAAAAAGCAGCAGCAGCTTCAAGCTGATCAAGATCTGCTAACTGATAGATGGACCGAGGTCTTAGCAGCCGAGGATTATGGACTCAAGCGCCCAACCAAAAGTTACCCAAAGCGCAGGTTGTTACCTCAATTCGAGGAGCAGGCACTAGAGCCTACACTACCAGTGCAGGATGCGGCTGACTGGCCACCCCGTGGCCGAGAAAAAGCGGCGCATCAGCCCGAAGACCAGCCTGCACCCCGTCACCAAACAAACAAAAACACGAAGGCCCGGGGCTACACGCATGACCTGCCAGACGAATTGGAAAACAAAGCAGGACAGTCAAGATCGATCTACGCATCACGGGGGCGTGCCCCAACGCGTGACGATGATCGCCATGCTGGATATACTAAATACAAATCTGGCCAGGCGCCATACAACAGACCAGACTCATTTGAACTGTGTCGTCATATAGCCCGGCACAGAGGCGCCGCACACCCCCTATGCTTCACTGACAAAGTAATAGATCATGAATTCCTAGAAGGGTTTAAGCCCGTGAATATCGAGCCCTACGATGGGACTACAGACCCCGCGGTATTGATAGAAGATTTCCTTCTCCACATTCACATGGCCCGCGAGGATGATCTACATGCCATCAAGTACCTCCCGCTAAAACTCAAGGGACCGGCTCGGCACTGGCTGAATAGTTTGCCAGCAATCTCCATTGGAAGTTGGGAGAACCTGTAAGACGCATTCCTGGATAACTTCCAGGGCACTTATGTGCGACCACCGGATGCTGATGATTTAAGTCACATAACCCAACAGCCTGGAGAGTCCGCTAGGAAATTCTGGACTCGGTTCCTAACTAAAAAGAACCAAATTGTCGACTGTCCGGATGCCAAAGCCCTAGCGGCCTTTAAGCATAATATCCGTGACGAGTGGCTTGCCCGACACCTCGTCCAAGAGAAGCCGAAGTCCATGGCAGCCCTCACAACACTCATGACCCGCTTTTGTGCGGGCGAAGATAGCTGGCTGGCTCGCATCAACAGCACATCAAGAAATCCTCGCACCTCAGACGCCATAGATAACAACAGCAAGCCCCGACGAAACAAACACAGCGTCGCAATAATGGCGATAACGCCGAAGACACGGCCGTCAATGCCGGTTTCAGTGGCCTTACGTCCGGTCAGCGGAAAAAGGCATTCAAAAAGAACAATGCGGGCCCATCCAGTCTGGACCGCATACTCGACCGTCCATGCCAAATTCATGGCACCCCAGGGACACCAGCCAATCATACCAATAGAGAATGCTGGGTCTTCAAACAAGCCGGTAGGTCAGATACCGAAAACAAGGAGAAGGGGTCGCAAAGCGATGACGATGGCGAGGAGCCCCGACCACTGAACACAGGAGAACAAAAGAAATTTCCCCCACAAATCAAAACGGTGAACATGATAAACGCCTCCCATATTCCCAAGCGGGAGCGGATGTGCACTCTCAGGGATGATGACGCAACGGAGCCATTCGCCCCAAAATATAACCTATGGTCGTTCGACCCGATCACCTTCGGCCAGTTCTTCTGGCAGTGGGGCCGAACAGTAAATATGCCACGCCTTCTTCGTCTAGCCCTAGGAGAGTTGTGGAAAACACATTAAGAATTCCCCTTGGGTTATGCAAATAAAAAGCATGACTTGCCAAACATACAATGACTTACCGAACTTTCAGGATGGGACAATTGGTACCCGCGGTCCTCGGCTGAGTCCAGCCACGATTTGCCGGACTTAAAGAGCACCTTGCAGATGTCTTTGTGCGAGGAGACAAAGAACTCTAGCAGGGTCTGGTGCTTGGCCGGGTCGAATTCCCACAAATTGCAAGCCCTGTGTTGACAAGGAAGAATCCGGCGAACTAAAATCACCTAGACTACATTGACAAGTTTGATATTCTTGTCTTCCATATCCTTGACGCGCGTCTGGAGCACCGACAACTCATCGGGGGAAGACCAGTTCAGGCCCTTCTTGGGCCAGGACGTAAGCTGGAGGGGAGCTCTAGATCGGAATTCGGGAGCTGCGGCCCATTTCGTGTCGCGTGGCTCAGTGACGTAGAACCAGTGTTGTTGCCATCCTTTGATGGAATCATTGAAAGTACCCGATGGCCATGTAACATTGGGCATCTTGCTAACCATGGCACCTCCGCACTCAGCGTGCTCGCCGCTCACTACCTTGGGCTTCACATTAAAAATATTCAGCCATAAGCCGAAGTGTGGTGAGATGCGGAGAAAGGCCTCGCATACGACGATGAATGTCAAGATGTTGAGGAATGAATTTGGGGATAGATCATGAAAATAGATCCCGTAGTAATACATGATGCCATGAACGAATGGGTGGAGGGGAAACCCTAGCCCGCGGACAAAGTGAGGGAGGAATACAACCCTCTCGTGGGATTCCGGGGTTGGGACGATCTGTCCCGCCATCGGGAGACGATGGCTGATTTTCTTGGCCAGATACCCGGCCTCCCGAAGCTTTTTGATATTCTTCTCCCGGGCGGTAGAGGCCATCCATTTGCCTCCTGCTCCAGATCCGGACATTTTCGGAGAGCCTTTGTGGGCAGAGAAGACGAACACTTGGGCGCTGGAGCTCAAGTGAGAGAGAATGGATGAGAAGAGGAAGGAGAAGGCGTGGGTGAAAAAGGGGAGTCTTTATCTCCTTATAAAGGCAGCAGGGATCCTGCGCCTCCCCACTTGCTCGATAAAATCGCTTATTCCCCAAGCGCCGCTTTGATGGTGTGGTTGGGTTATCCACACACGTATGGATGGGAATCACATGATAAGGGGAAACGATCTCTGCTTCGACAAGACGTGCCAATAAAACCGCCTCGCAAAATGTGCAGTAGCAGGTTGGAAAAAACAGTTCGAATAAAGACCGGGCTGTGGCGTGATGTCACGCTATGAAAGTTGTCAGCAGATTAGATTTGTGGAATATTGTGCTCTCTACGGTGGTATGTGGAATTTGTTTTGTAGAGCCAGACACGATCCTTGTGTTTAGGATTGTCTATGGAGTATTCGGAGAAGGAACCCGCCTTTCAATGCCGAAGACAATCTGCGCGCCGGACTCATCGTCATTGAAGCCTGGTTCAGGGGCTACTGAGGGAGTCCTGGATTAAGGGGTCCTCGGACAGCCGGACTATGTGCATGTGCCAGACTGTTGGACTATGAAGATACAAGATTAAAGACTTTGTCCCGTGTTCGGGTGGGACTCTCCTTTGCGTGGAAGGCAAGCTTGGCAATTCGGATATGTAGATTTCCTTCTCTGTAACCGACTCTGTGTAACCCTAGCCCCCTCCGATGTCTATATAAACCGGAGGGTTTAGTCCGTAGGACAAGAACAATGATAATCATAGGCTAGCTTCTAGGGTTTAGCCTCTACGATCTCATGGTAGATCAACTCTTGTAATACTCATATCATCAAGATCAATCAAGCAGAGGGTATTACCTCCATAGAGAGGGCCCGAACCTGGGTAAACATTGTGTCCCCTGCCTCCTGTTACCATTAGCCTTAGACACACAGTTCAGGACCCCCTACCTGAGATCTGCTGGTTTTGACACCGACACCCGCCTCCATAGCCAGAGGACCACAACCGGGCCCTCGACCCCGGACTCGAAGAAGATTCGGACATATTTGTGGAGCTCGGCGACAGGGTGTTTTACCAGGCAAGCTGTGATGGTACCTTGGTGGCCATCATTGCCGACTACCCCGGCCTCCTCCCAGCATCACATGTAAGTAAAACTGGAGACCTATCTTCCGAAAAGGATTCACTCTTTCCACCTTACCCACCGCACATGTATTGTGCTATATAGGAAAGGCCATCGTCATGTCATGCCGATCCCGCGGCGACTCACCAACAAGGGGCGCCCAGACCGGGTAGGCTTCCGAAAAGGAAAGCCAGCAGAGACATGGCCGAGCCGCCAGCGAAGAGGTATGGTTTAAAACATGCTCTGTGATTGTTATCTTAAAATATAACAATATCCGCCGTGCCTGGCAGAAAGAACATTCGCCGGACTGTATCCAGGGATCCTGCCCGTCATGCCTCTACCAGACAGATTCCAGAACCGGCCTCAAGGGTGGAGGCTAACATGGGGATGCCACCGGACGGTCCTCCTATGGAGGATTCAGATAGAATATCCGCTACAAATTCCAAGGTGGAGAGCGCTATGAATCATCGGCGTCGGCGGGCCGCACTCCACGACCCTAGTTTTTCCGAAGAGGCTTTCAATGCCTTCAACTCAGGAGACGCGTACATCCGAGCTGCTCAAGATGGGCTTGCTAGAGCCACAAACTAGTATTTAAAAGATATACGGGTAAGCAAAATCTGATAATTATGTATATCAGTAGCCCTTGAGACTTGAAACAGTTGGTACAACTAATTTAAGGATCATTGTATTAGTAGGTTCTTACAGAGAAGAATACCCATTTGTCTCAAGAGCTGGAAAAGTGCAAAGCCCAGCTAAGGGCCGCAGCTGCCGAAATGGAGGAATCCAAGAAGGCCTCATCTGGTAATATTTCTCTCGATCGATAAAAAACGTAATTACGTGTACTAGTTGGTGTTCGACATGTTGCAGATCTAACAATAGATTCCACAGGAAATCCCGGAGTGAATCGGGAGATCCTACAAGAGGATGAACAAAGAGCTCAACGACAACTAGAGGATGGCGAGCGTGTACTTACACGGGTCAGGCGAGAGAAAAAACGATCTCCAGGATGCCAATACCCGGCTGGGCATAGAATTGAAAGATGTTTGGGGCCAGCTAGCTGACTCCGTGAAGGAGAATAGAAGGCTTCAACACGGCATTTTTAGTATGTGCTCAAATGAACCTTTATATAGTTCGGCGAAGATCCACGGGCTAACAGAGTTATGTCTGTAGGTATACTGACTGGTCGTCCCAAAGAGAAGATGCCCAGATCCTCAGGCGATCTTCTGCAAGAGCTTTCGTAACTGCACGAAAAAGTTCGGTAGGTGATGTAGGGTGTTGCCAAGGCCTTGTGGCCATCCGCCTCCCTGTCAGGAAGCATGGGGGAGCTTGTACATCTGCTCAAGGGAGCGCGGCGGCGCTTTCGATTATGGAAGATATCTGCTTGTCGACAAGGTGCAAGGGAAGCTTGGGCCATGGTAAAAACACGGTATACCAAGCTCGATCCGAATCACATGTCTCGGGTCGGACCTGTAGGGTCAGATGGGAAAGAGATTCCCGTTAGTCTGGTATATGACTAGGTAGAACTAGCCGCAAAGTATTCCCAACAGGATTGTAGGCTAGACAGTCTGTTGGATGGCATAGAAGAAGTATGTGAGTCTAAGTGACTATGTACTTCAATTGACATATTTTTTCCCTAGCTGGATTGTAAATCATTTGTCATGGCGAACCTTTTCGCTTTAGCCTCTAGACCCGATAGTCCGGAGTGTTTCCGAATACTCGCTCAGTTATGTAAACCGGGGTACGTGTGGAAACCAGGCGTAGGGGTCATAATTGCTTGAACAGACAGGTACCCAACTAGCTATGTTATATTACATGGATAGTAAGAAACATCTTCCAGGGAGAATAGTTCCGTTAAGGGTTCCTTTCCGTGGGTACACATGCATTAATGTGCATGTCCGAACTGCGAGCATAAACACAGTATAGGCAACATCTGGGGGTTTGTATTGTAATAGGTAAAAACATCTTTAGTTCATCGACCGAATATTCCCTTAAGAACGCTAGCTTTCGGCTTCACCCAGTCTGAGTTACATGTCCGGAGTACCCGACAGTAACAATCGTAAAGGTGCTCCCCTTATTCCCTAGCCAAACTAATGGGAACGTAGGGCATAAACACGGGAGCCAGGCAACCCAGCTTGGCCAAAACTTAAGTCATATCGATGCATATAATGGTGAAGAAAAGGTACATATGGGAAAGCGACACATATGTAGTGGGCGTAATGCCCGGGAGGCAATTATATTAAGCTTCTGTATAAGAAGCCCCTAGGTATAGTGAGTGCGCATACTTGAGGATTTAGCGCGTCCAGAGTGTGTAGTCGAGTCGCACTTAAAGCCTTAGAGCCATAAAAAAGAAAGGGAGAGGATATAACTAAAAAAGGCGGAGGGAAGGAGACAAACACAGAGTTCGATGCTAGACATAGAATCTTTGGAGTCTGACCACGTTCCATGGGATGGGCTCGAGTCGATTATCTGATGCATCACGCAGGCGGTACGCTCCTCCGGTGAGAACTTTATCAATGATGAAGGGACCCTCCAACTTGGGCTTGAGCTTGTCCTTTTTCTTCTTCGGTAGTCGTAGAACGAGTTCGCTAATGTTATAAGTTTTGGCCCGTACTTCTCTACTTTGATACCTGCGAGCATGTTGCTGATAGAAGGCAGAACGGGCTTTTGCGAGGTCACGCTCTTCCTCCAGGGCATCTAAACTGTCCTGCCAATCAAGCTCGGCTTCTCTCTCTTCATACATGCGCACTCGAGGTGAGTCATGAATAATATCGCAGGGCAATACCGCCTCTGCGCCGTACACCATGAAGAAGGGTGTGTATCCGGTAGTGCGATTTGGCGTGGTCCATAGCCCCCATAGTACGGAGTCGAACTCCTCGACCCAGTGCGTGTCTGATTCCTTCAGAGATCGCACTAGTCTGGGTTTGATGCCGCTCAGAATACGACCGTTTGCTCGTTCGACTTGACCGTTTGTTTGGGGGTGATAGACGAAGGCGTAATCAAGCTTAATGCCCATGTTATAGCACCAAGTGTTTACCTCGTCGGCAGTGAAGTTGGAGCCATTATCGGTGATGATGCTATGGGGGACACCATAACGGTGCACGGCCCCTGATATGAAGTCTATCATTGGTCCGGATTCGGCCGTTTTAACTGGTTTGGCCTCTATCCATTTGGTGAATATATCCACCATGAACAACAAGTATTTTTTCTTATGGCTTCCTCCTTTAAGGGGTCCAACCATATCGAGCCCCCAGACCGCAAAGGGCCAAGTTATGGGGATTGCTTGGAGAGGGCTGGGCGGAAGATGGCTTTGGTTGGCGAAGAGCTGGCAACCGACGCAATGTTGGATGAGGTCCTGTGCGTCTGCTCGGGCTATCGGCCAGTAGAAACCTGTATAGAATGCCTTTCTTACAAGGGCCCGAGCTACGGCGTGGTGGCCGCCGAGTCCAGCATGAATTTCGGCCAAGAGCTGTCGCCCTTCCTCTTCGGAGACACATCTTTGAAGTACTCCGGTAGCGCTTTTCTTATAAAGCTCTCCCTCGTGGACCTTGTAGGCTTTAGAGCGCCGCACAATGCAACGTGCCTCATTTTGGTCCTTGGGGAGTTCTTGCCTATTTAGGTAGGCTAAGAAGGGTTCGGTCCACGGGGTGATAACAGCCATGATTAGGTGGGCCCAAGGTGTTATTTCGGTGGCAGAGCCTCTGATTATGTCAGTGTGTTCGGGATCTGGGGTTGTGGTCGGATCCAGACTAGTATTGCTGGTCTCCCCTTGCCACACCATGGATGGCTTGAACAACCTTTCCAAGAAGATCTTGGGTGGGACGGGGTCGCGCTTAGTGCCGATGCGGGCAAGGATATCCGCCGCTTGATTGTTTTCTTGAACTACATGATGAAATTCAAGCCCCTCGAATCGAGCTGACATTTTGAGGACGGCATTATGATAAGCCGCCATTTTCGGGTCCTTGGCGTCGAAGTCTCCATTTATTTGAGATATTGCGAGGTTCGAATCCCCACGCACTTCTAGACGTTGGATGCCCATGGAGACCACCATCTGAAGACCGTGCAATAGAGCCTCGTATTCGGCTGCATTGTTGGAGTCTGTATATAGTATTTGGAGTACGTATTGGACTGTATCTCCGATGGGGGATGTCAAGACAATGCCCGCTCCCAGACTAGCCAGCATCTTAGAGCCATCAAAGTGCATGATCCAATTGGACTATGCACCGTACTCTTTAGGGAGTTCGGCTTCTGTCCATTCGGTGACGAAGTCAGCCAGTACTTGAGATTTAATGGCTCGCCATGGTTTATATGTAATGTCGAACGGGAGGAGCTCGATGGCCCACTTAGCAATCCGGCCTGTGGCGTCGCGGTTATTTATTATATCGTTGAGTGGTACTTCAGAGGCCACTGTGATTGACCACTCTTGAAAGTAGTGTCGTAGTTTCCGGGATGCCATGAAGACCTCGTATGCTATCTTTTGATAATGTGTTTACCGTGACTTGCATGGTGTGAGGACAGTGGATACGTAGTATATCGGCTTTTGAAGCGGGAACCTTTGTCCGTCCTCCTCTCGTTCGACAACAAGCACTACGCTTACAACTTGGTGTATTGCAGCTATATATATAATAGCATGGGCTCGCCAATGTTCGGTGCGACCAGGATTGGGCTGCTAGCCAAGAGGGCGTTTATTTCTTCCAGTCCGGCCATAGCCGCATCCGTTCATTCGAAGTGTTCGGTGCGTCAAAAAGGGCGATACAGAGGTAGTGCCTTTTCTCCCAATCGGGAGATAAAGTGACTTAAGGCAGCCACGCATCCAGTTAATTTCTGGATTTGCTTGAGGTTTGATAACCCACAAGTGTAGGGGATCGCAACAGCTTTCGAGGGTAAAGTATTCAACCCAAATTTATTGATTCGACACAAGAGGAGCCAAAGAATATTCTTGAGTATTGGCAGTTGAGTTGTCAATTCAACCACACCTGGATAACTTAGTATCTGCAGCAAAGTATTTAGTAGCAAAAGTGGTATGATAATAAAGGTAACGGTAGCAAAAGTAAAGATAATAGTTTTTGGATTTTTGTAGTAGTTGTAATAGTAGCAACGGAAAAGTAAATAAGCGAAGAACAATATATGAAAAGCTCGTAGGCAATGGATCAGTGATGGATAATTATGCCGGATGTGATTCCTCATGTAATAGTTATAACATAGGGTGATATAGAACTAGCTCCAGTTCATCAATGTAATGTAGGCATGTATTCCATAAATAGTCATACGTGCTTATGGAAAAGAACTTGCATGACATCTTTTGTCCTACCCTCCCGTGGCAGCGGGGTCCTAGCGGATACTAAGGGATATTAAGGCCTCCTTTTAATAGAGAACCGGAACAAAGCATTAGCACATAGTGAATACATGAACTCCTCAAACTACGGTCATCACCGAGAAGTATCCCGATTATTGTCACTTCGGGGTTGTCGGATCATAACACATAACATGTGACTATAGACTGGCAAGATAGGATCAAGAACACACATATATTCATGAAAACATAATAGGTTCAGATCTGAAATCATGGCACTCGGGCCCTAGTGACAAGCATTAAGCATAGCAAAGTCATAGCAACATCAATCTCAGAACATAGTGGATACTAGGGATCAAACCCTAACAAAACTAACTTGATTACATGGTAAATCTCATCCAACCCATCACCGTCCAGCAAGCCTACGATGGAATAACTCACGCACGGCGGTGAGCATCATGAAATTTGTAATGGAGGTTGGTTGATGATGACGACGGCAACAAATCCCCCTCTCCGGAGCCCCGAACGGACTCTAGATCAGCCCTCCCGAGAGAGATTAGGGCTTGGCGGCGGCTCCGTGTCGTAAAACGTGATGGAACATTCTCTCTGATTTTTTCTCCCTGAACGTGAATATATGGAGTTGGAGTTGAGGTCGGTGGAGGTCCAGGGGGCCCACGAGATAGGGGGCACGCCCTATAGGGGGGGCGCCCCCCTGTCTCGTGGACAAGCCGTGGGCCCCCTGGTGTATTTCTTTCACCCAGAAATTCTTATTAATTCCAAAAAGTGCCTCCGTGGATTTTCAGGACATTCCGAGAACTTTTCTTTTCTACACATAAAACAACATCATGGCAGTTCTGCTGAAAACAGCGTCAGTTCGGGTTAGTTTCATTCAAATCATGCAAGTTAGAGTCCAAAACAAGGGCAAAAGTGTTTGGAAAATTAGATACGTTGGAGACGTATCAACTCCCCCAAGCTTAAACCTTTGCTTGTCCTCAAGCAATTCAGTTGATAAACTAAAAGTGATAAAGAAAAAACTTTTACAAACTCTGTTTGCTCTTGTTGTTGTAAACATGAAAAGCCAGCATTCAAATTTCAGCAAATATTATGAACTAACCATACTCACAATAACACATAGGTATCACAGTTACTCATATCAATAGCATAATCAGCTAGCGAGCCATAATAATAAAACTCGGATGACAACACTTTCTCAAAATAATCATAACATGATATAAAAAAATGGTATCTCGCTAGCCCTTTCTGAGACCGCAAAACATAAACGCAGAGCACCTTTAAAGATCAAGGACTGACTAAACATTGTAATTCATGGTGAAAGAGATCCAGTCAAGTCATACCCAATATAAACCAATAGTAATGAATGCAAATGACAGTGTGCTCTCCAGCGGGTGCTTTTTAATAAGAAGGGTGATGACTCAACATAAAAGTAAATAGATAGGCCCTTCGCAGAGGGAAGCAGGGATTTGTAGAGGTGACAGAGCTCGATTTTAAAATAGAGATTGAATAACATTTTGAGCGGCATACTTTTGCTGTCAACGCAACAACTATGAGATGGTTGTATCTTCCATACTACATGCATTATAGGCAGTTCCCAAACAGAATGGTAAAGGTTTATACTCCCCCAACCACCAACAAGCATCAAAGCTGGCTCGAAACAACGAGTGCCTCCAACTAACAACAGCCCTGGGGGAGTTTTGTTTAATTATTTTGATTTGCTTTGATCTTTTTGGATCATGGGACTGGGCATCCTGGTTACCGGCCCTTTCTCGTGAGTGAGGAGCGAAGTCCACTCCTCTTGAGAATAACCCACCTAGCATGGAAGATATAGGCAGCCCTAGTTGTAACATGAGCTGCTCGAGCATACAAAACATAATTTCATTTGAAGGTTTGGAGTTTGGCACATACAAATTTACTTGGAACGGCAGGTAAATACCGCATATAGGAAGGTATAGTGGACTCATATGGAACAACTTTGGGGTTTAAGGAGTTTGGATGCACAAGCAGTATTCCCGCTTAGTACAGGTGAAGGCTAACAAAAGACTGAGAAGAGACCAACTGAGAGAGCGACAGTAGTCATAAACATACATTAAAATTAATTCACACCGAATACAAACATGAGTAGGATATAATCCACCATGAACATAAATATCATGAAGGGTATGTTGATTTGATCCAACTACATGCGTGAACATGTGCCAAGTCGGGCCGCTCAATTCATTTAAAGGAGGATACCATCCCATCATATCACATCATAATCATTCTAATAGCATGTTGGCACGCAAGGTAAACCATTATAACTCATAGCTAATCAAGCATGGCACAAGCAACTATAATCTCTAAATGTCATTGCAAATATGTTTACTGCATAATAAGCTGACTCAGAAACGATGAACTCATCATATTTACAAAAACAAGAGAGGACGAGTTCATACCAGCCTTTCTCATCCCAATAAGTCCATCATATATCGTCATTATTGCCTTTCACTTGCACGCCCGAACGATGTGTATAATAATAAGAGTGCACGTGCATTGGACTAAGCTGGAATCTGCAAGCATTCAACTCAAGAGAGAAGACAAGTAATATGGGCTCTAAATTAAATGAACAATCATGCATATGAGAGCCACTAAACATTTTCAATATGGTCTTCTCGACCCCCAAAGGAAAGAAAAGAAAATAAAACTATTTACACGGGAAACCCAACAAGTAAGAACAAGAACTAGAAATCTTTTTGGGTTTTCATTTTAATTTCTACTACAAGCATGGAAATTAAACTAACTCATTTTTTCGGGTTTTTTCTAAAGTTTGTCAAACACACAAGAAGAAAACTAGAAAAAGAAATTTAAACTAGCATGGATAATACAATGAAAGAGTATGAGCACCGACGACTAGTGTGTGAACATGAATGTAAAGTCGGTGAGAAATATGTAATCCCCCAAGCTTAGGCTTTTGGCCTAAGTTGGTCTAGTACCAAGGACCGCCTGGCTGATATCCATAAGTGAAACTGGGGTCGTACTGAGATGCAGGGGAAACCGCCTCCTGAGCTGCAGCGTGTTGGCGAGCTGCCTCCGCTTTCCTCTCGTGTTCAGCTGCTTCCTCCCCGATGACAACATATCTTCCTTTTGCCTGATAATCAAAAAGGTAGGGAGCAGGAAGAGTAACATGGACGACATTGCGTCTGTCATAGATTAGTCGATATTGGAGGAATTCTTCATTCCTCCCAAGAAATTGATGATGGACCATAGCTTCAGACTCCAAAAGAACGGGTGGTATAATCATATCCCCTTCTCGTGGGGCTATACCAAGATAATTAGCCAGACGGGTTGCATAAATTCCTCCAAATAAATTTCCCTTTCTACTATTATTCTGCAACCTACGTGCAACTATTGCCCCCAAGTTATAACCTTTATAACCTATAACAGCACTCTTGAGGACACAAAGATTAGGGACACACATGTGACATGCTTCGTCTTTACCGTTAATGCATCTACCAATAAAGAGAGAAAAATAATGTATAGCAGGAAAATGAATGCTCCCTATGGTAGCTTGTGCTATGTCCCTAGATTCTCCCACAGTAATACTAGCAAGGAAATCTCTAAAATCAGATTTGTGAGGATCATTAATATTACCCCACTGCGGGAGTTTGCAAGCAGTTGTGAAATCCTCTAAATCCATGGTATAAGATGTATCATAAATATCAAATATGACACTAGGAGAATTACGCGCACAGTTATATTTGAACCTCCGCACAAAAGAATCAGTCAATTGATAGTACTGCAGACACTTATCTTGTAAGAAGTCCTCCAGCTCGGCATTATGCACATACACGTCAAATTCCTCCTTGAAGCCTGCTTCGACCATAAAATCATCAGATGGCCACTCACAAGCTCGTACATCCGCTTCCCTTGGCAATTCAACATCTTGCTCACGTATAGCAATCCTGGGCCCTTTCTTCACCGACGAACCACCTTGGTACATTCTTCTAAACATAATTCTTTTTCTGAAATAATTCTGAAATTTTAGTAACTTCAAAATAAAAGTGAATAAAACTAAACAAGATTGGTAGCAACTACTCCTACAAGTGCCTAGAGCCTATATCATGCATTGGAATTGCTTGGGATCTCATAAATTTAACATGCAAGCTCAAGAACATGGTCACCTATGCAGAAAAAATTTGCAATGAATAAAGCACTAGAACAAAAACTAATTGGACCAATGAAGGAGTCACATACCAAGCAACAATCTCCCAAAGCATTTTTGTGAATGGAGCTTTGAGCAAGGAGATCGAAAATCGCAGCAAAACGAGCTAGAACTCGTGCTTGAGCTAGACGGGGTTTTCTTGGGTAGAAGATGAAGTGTGTGGGTGCTGGCATAAGTGGAGGGGGGCCACTAGGGGCCCACGAGACAGGGGGCACGTCCTATAGGGGGGGGCGCCCTCCACTCTCGTGGCCTGGTGCTTTCCCCTCCTGTAGTGTTTTCAGTGCCTAAAATCCTCAAATATTCCATAAAAAAGCATACTAAATTTGCAGGGCATTTGGAGCACTTTTATTTTTGGGATATTTTTTAATGCACGGATAATTCAGAAAACAGACGGATAATACTATTTTTGCTTTATTTATTCTAAATAACAGAAAGTAAAAAAAAGGGTACAGAAGGTTGTGACTTGTAGTTTCATCCATGTCATGATCATCAAAATGAATCCACTAACAAGGTTGATCAAGTCTTGTTAACAAACTCATTCCGAATAACACGAAACCGGAGAAATTTCGAATAACACTAAGTTACCTCAACGGGGATATGAAAAATCCCCAACAATAAGAATATCATACTTTTTCTTGATAGTAGGAAGAGGAAATTCAAAACCTCCAATAATGATAGTTGGAACTTTTCCAATAGAATTGATGCTATGAACTTGAGATTGTTTCCTTGGAAAGTGTATGGTATGCTCATTACCATTAACATGAAAAGTGACATTGCCTTTGTTCCAATCAATAACAGCCCCTGCAGTATTAAGAAAAGGTCTACCAAGGATGATAGACATACTATCGTCATCGGGAATATCAAGAATAACAAAGTCCGTTAAGATAGTGACATTTGCAACCACAACAGGCACATCCTCACAAATACCAACAGGTATAGAAGTTGATTTATCGGCCATTTGCAAAGATATTTTAGTAGGTGTCAACTTATTCAATTCAAGTCTATGATATAAAGAGAGAGGCATAACACTAACACTGGCTCCAAGATCACATAAAGCAGTTCTAACATAATTTCTTTTAATGGAGCATGGTATAGTTGGTACACCCGGATCTCCAAGTTTCTTTGGTATTCCACCCTTAAAAGTGTAATTAGCAAGCATGGTGGAAATTTCACCTTTCGGTATCTTTGTTTTATTTGTGATGATATCCTTCATATGCTTAGCATAAGGATTTACTTTCAACATATCAGTTAAGCGCATACGTAAGAAAATAGGTCTAATCATTTCAGCAAGGCGTTCAAAATCCTCATCATCCTTTGACTTGGATGGTTTGGAGGAAAGGGCATGGGTTTCTGAACCCATGGTTCTCTTTCTCTACCGTGCTTCCTAGCAAAAAAATCTCTCTTATCATAATGTTGATTCTTTGATTGTGTGTTATCAAGATCAACAGCAGGTTCAATCTCTACATCATTATTTTTGCTAGGTTGAGCATCAACATGAACATTATCATTAACATTATCACTAGGTTCATGTTCATCACCTGATTGTGTTTCAGCATCAGAAATAGAAATATCATTGGGATTCTTAGGTGTGTCTACAATAGGCTCACTAGAAGCATGCAGAGTCCTATCATTTTTCTTTTTCTTCTTTTTAGAAGAACTGGGTGCCTCTAAATTATTTCTCTGGGAATCCTGCTTGATTCTCTTAGGGTGGCCTTCAGGATACAAAGGTTCCTGAGTCATTCTACCAGTTCTAGTAGCCACTCTAACAGCAAAGTCATTTTTATTATTTAATTTCTCAAGCAAATCGTTTTGAGCTTTAAGTACTTGCTCAGCTTGAGTAGGAACCATAGAAGTATATTTGCTAATGAGTTGGAGTTCACCATTAACACTAGCCATATTATCACTCACGCGTCCTATCTCGAAAGCATTATTCTTTAACTCTCTACCAACATAAGCATTAAAACTTTCTTGTCTAGCCATAAAGTCATCAAATTTATCTAAGCATGGGTTATGAAATTTAGTAGAGGGGATTTCAACTTTATCATATTTATAGAGAGAATTTACCTTTACTACCTGTGTCGGGTTATCAAGACAATGTGGTTCTTCAACAGGCGGTATATTAAGACCATGTATTTCTTCAATAGGAGGTAAATTCTTAACATCTTCAACTTTAATACCTTTTTCTTTCATAGATTTCTTTGCGTATAGCATATCTTCAAGACTGAGAAATAAAACACCTCTCTTCTTCCGAGTGGGTTTAGGAATAGGCTCAGGAGTTGGCTCAACTGGTTCAGGAATTGCCTCAGGAAGAGTCCAATTATTTTCATTAGTCAACATATTATTCAATAATGTTTCTGCTTCGTCGACGGTTCTTTCCTTGAAAACACAACCGACACAACTATCCAAGTAGTCCTTGGAAGCATCGGTTAGTCCATTATAAAAGATATCAAGTATTTCATTTTTCTTGAGAGGATGATCAGGCAAAGCATTAAGTAACCGGAGAAGCCTCCCCCAAGCTTGTGGGAGACTCTCTTCTTTGATTGGCACAAAATTATATATTTCCCGCAAGGCAACTTGTTTCTTATGAGCAGGGAAATATTTAGCAGAGAAGTAATAAATCATATCCTGGGGACTACACACACAACCAGGAGCAAGAGAATTATACCAAGTCTTAGCATCACCCTTTAATGAGAAAGGAAATATCTTAAGGATATAATAATAGCAAGACTTCTCATCATTAGTATACAGGGTGGCTATATCATTTAACTTGGTAAGATGTGCCACAATAGTTTCATATTCAAGGCCATAAAAAGTATCAGATTCAACTAAAGTAATAGTCTCAGGATCAACAGAGAATTCATAATCCTTATTAGTAACACAGATAGGTGAAGTAGCAAAAGCAGGGTCAGGTTTCATTCTAGCATTAAGAGACTGCTACTTCCATTTAGCTAATAATTTCTTAAGATCATATCTATCATTGCAAGCAAAGATTTCCCTAGCAGCTTCTTCATTCATAACATAACCCTTAGGAACAATAGGTAATTCATAATCATTGGGAGAACCTTCATCATCACTATCATCAATAATAGCATCTTCAATATTTTCATTCCCCCTAACTCTAGCAAGTTGTTCATCAAGAAATTCACCTAATGGCAAAGTAGTATCACACACAGAAGTAGTTTCATCATGCATAGCAGAAGTGGCATCATCAATAACATGCGACATGTCAGAATTCATAGCAGTAGCAGGTTTAGGTGTTGCAAGCTTACAAATAACGGAAGGAGAATCTAGTGCAGAGCTAGATGGCAGTTCCTTGCCTCCCCTCGTAGTTGAGGGCAAAATAGTAGTTATGTCGTCTTTCAAGTTCTTCATAGTGATCAACAAATATAAAACCCAAGTGACTCAGAGAATAGAGCTATGCTCCTTGGCAACGGCGCCAGAAATTAGTCTTGATAACCCACAAGTGTAGGGGATCGCAATAGCTTTCGTGGGTAAAGTATTCAACCCAAATTTATTGATTCGACACAAGGGGAGCCAAAGAATATTCTTGAGTATTGGCAGTTGAGTTGTCAATTCAACCACACCTGGATAACTTAGTATCTGCAGTAAAGTATTTAGTAGCAAAAGTGGTATGATAATAAAGGTAACGGTAGCAAAAGTAAAGATAATAGTTTTTGGATTTTTGTAGTAGTTGTAACAGTAGCAACGGAAAAGTAAATAAGCGAAGAACAATATTTGAAAAGCTCGTAGGCAATGGATCAGTGATGGATAATTATGCTGGATGCGATTCCTCATGTAATAGTTATAACATAGGGTGATATAGAACTAGCTCCAGTTCATCAATGTAATGTAGGCATGTATTCCGTAAATAATCATACGTGCTTATGGAAAAGAACTTGCATGACATCTTTTGTCCTACCCTCCCGTGGCAGCGGGGTCCTAGCAGAAACTAAGGGATATTAAGGCCTCCTTTTAATAGAGAACTGGAACAAAGCATTAGCACATAGTGAATACATGAACTCCTCAAACTACGGTCATCACCGAGAAGTATCCCGATTATTGTCACTTCGGGGTTGTCGGATCATAACACATAATTGCTGACTATAGACTGGCAAGATAGGATCAAGAGCACACATATATTCATGAAAACATAATAGGTTCAGATCTGAAATCATGGCACTTGGGCCCTAGTGACAAGCATTAAGCATAGCAAAGTCATAGCAACATCAATATCAGAACATAGTGGATACTAGGGATCAAACCCTAACAAAACTAACTTGATTACATGGTAAATCTCATCCAACCCATCACCGTCTAGCAAGCCTACGATGTAATTACTCACGCACGGCGGCGAGCATCATGAAATTGGTGATGGAGGATGGTTGATGATGACGACGGCGACGAATCCCCCTCTCCGGAGACCTGAACGGACTCCAGATCAGCCCTCCCGAGAGAGATTAGGGCTTGGCGGCGGCTCCGTGTCGTGAAACGCGATGAAACTTTCTCTCTGATTTTTTTCTCCCCGAATGTGAATATATGGAGTTGGAGTTGAGGTCGGTGGAGGTCCAGGGGCCCCACGAGATAGGGGGGCACGCCCTATAGGGGGGGGGGGGCGCCCTCCCGTCTCATGGACAGGCCGTGGGCCCCCTGGTGTATTTCTTTTGCCCAGAAATTCTTATTAATTCCAAAAAGTGCCTCCGTGGATTTTCAGGACATTCCGTGAACTTTTCTTTTCTACACATAAAACAACATCATGGCAGTTCTGCTGAAAACAACGTCAGTCCGGGTTAGTTTCATTCAAATCATGCAAGTTAGAGTCCAAAACAAGGGCAAAAGTGTTTGGAAAAGTAGATACGTTGGAGATGTATCAAGTTCTGTTGGGGTAGCCAACTGTGACAAAGCTCGGATTTTAGCCGGGTTTGCTTCAATTCCTCTGTTGGAGACGATGAAGCCCAGGAGCTTTCCGGCGGGAACGCCGAAAACACATTTTTCCGGATTGAGCTTGATGTCATATGTTCGAAGGTTGTCGAATGTGAGCCTCGGGTCGTCTATTAATGATTCGATGTGTCTGGTCTTGATGACCACATTGTCGACGTATGCCTCAAATATTTTGCCGATTTGTTTTTCCAGGCATGTCTGAATCATGCGTTGGTAGGTTGCACCGGCGTTTTTGAGCCCGAAAGGCATGGTGTTGAAACAGAAAGGGCCGTATGGGGTGATGAATGCCGTTGCGGCTTAATCGGATTCCGCCATGTTGATTTGATGGTATCTGGAGTATGCGTCAAGGAAGCACAATGAGTCGTGTCCTGCAGTAGCGTCGATGATTTGATCGATGCGGGGGAGAGGGAAGGGATCCTTGGGGCAAGCCTTATTGAGGTCCTTGAAATTGACACATAGGCGTCAGGTTTATCCTTCTTTGGTACCATCACCAGGTTTGCTAGCCAGTCCGGGTGTTTTATTTCTCTGATGAATCCGACTTCGGTAACTTGTCTAGCTCTTCTCCCATAGCTTGTCGTTTAGGCTCTAAAAAGCGCCGTAGTGTTTGCTTGACCGGCTTATATCCCTTCAATATGTTGAGGCTATGCTTGGCCAGCCTGTGTGGGATTCCAGGCATATCTGAAGGGTGCCAGGCGAAGATGTCCCAATTCTTGCGTAAGAATGCCCGCAGTGCAGCGTCGATTTTGGGTTCAGCTGTGCCCCGATGGATGCTGTTTTTGTAGAGTCCATTGGGTGGACTTAGAATTTGACTATTTCGTCCGCTGGTTTGAAAGAGGTGGACTTGGACCGCTTATCAAGTATCACGTCATCCCTGTCCACTATGGAGTGTAATGTGGTTAATTCTTCAGTCGTGAGGGCTTCGGATAATGCCTCAAGGGCCAGAGCGGCTGTTTTATTTTTGGCGCAAAGTGTTATGTCCGGATCACTGGCTACAGTGATTATTCCGTTGGGCCCGGGCATCTTGAGCTTCATGTACCCATAATGGGGTATAGCTTGGAAGCTCGCGAATGTGTCCCGCCCTAAAAGGGCGTGGTATCCACTACTGAATGGGGCCACTTGGAATGTTATCTCTTCGTACCTGAATTTTCCGGCGGGCCGAATACCACATCGAGTGTGATTTTTCCTGCACATCGTGCCTCCCGACTAGGGATAATCCCTCGGAAGATCATGCTGCTTTTCTCAATGCGGCTCTTGCCTATTTCCATTTTGTCGAGAGTTTCCTCGTAGATGAGGTTTAATCCGCTGCCGCCGTCCATGAGCACTTTAGTAAGCCGGAAGCCGTCCACAATTGGACTAAGGACCAAAGCGGCTGGTGCTCGGACTGTTCGGAATTGAGGTTCGTCACTGGCATTAAAGGTTATAGCTGTGTCGTTCCAGGGATTTATTGCGTCAATGTGGCAGACTTTGGCGAGGCCGCGGAGTGCTCTCTTGCGCCTGTTATTCGAGGCAAAAGTCTAGAAGATTGTCAACACTATATTGTTGTTTTCTATGGGATGATGCTCTGCGGTATTGTTAATGAGGAGATCCTCGCCGCTCTTGGCCACCTGCCGAAGTGTCCAACATGCTCTAAGGCTGTAGGTTGGTACGGTATCTGGTGTGGTGTGAATTTTGCATGGCCTATTGAGCCATCCCTCCAATACGGTTCCATGCCCTGTAGTGGGCTTTGGTTTCTTTGTGGTTGGATCGGGTGACTTGCGATACTGCACCCTTTTGGTTTGGATGGTGGGTTTAGTGAGGGCCGGAGGATCCCAGAATTTTGCCTGGGTTTTCCAGGCGCTTTCCATCGCACAGTACTTCTGTACTATGGCGGCCAAGTTAGCGAAGTGTGATATGTCATAGCGACTTATGACGTTAAGGATTCCCTTGTCCGTGCAATTTTTGCAAAAGAATGAGATTGCATCTTCCTCGCGACAATCCTTAACCTTGCTCATTATGAGGAGGAATCTGGCCCAAAAGTGATGTACTGTCTCTTGGGATTGTTGTCTAATGTGGGAAAGATTGCTTCTATCTGGGTGGGTGGGTGGATTTAAGTCCGAATCCTGACCCGATCCGAGAGCCAGAGGCCGAGGAACTTCCGAACTTGGTAGTTCGAGTTCCGGGATGTTGCCCAATTTTTCTGGCCCGCTGTCCGATTCTAAGTTCAGAGTTTGGGTCACGTCCTCCCGCGAGCAGGTATCCGGCTCGGAGAGCTCAGGAATCCGGACATAGTTCATCCTCAAAACAGAGGAAGAATGGCTGCATTGCTCCTCCACCACTGCTATTTGATGCGTGACCGGCGGAGAGTTAATCTCTCTTTGATCGGGTTTAAGACCAATCCGATCATAGTCTGTAGCGACTCGCAAGGCGGCAATGTGATCCAAGAGCTTGTTCAAGGACGAAAGTTCCATTGGATCCATCTACTCGGCGTATCCCAAGCTGACGTGGAGGCTATTTTCCATGACCCGAGAAGTCATCATCGACGCGGCAGCCGAACGGGCGGTCATGACGAAGCCACCTAGTCGGAGGGTTTGGCCTAAAGCCAGGGCTCCCCCGGAGGCGATGTTGTCCTTGATAACAAGGCGAGCCATCAAACATTTTTTCAACGTCACAGTGGAACTCTCAGTGAAAGCACCAATGTCGGTGTCAAAACCGGCGGATCTCGGGTAGGGGGTCCCGAACTGTGCGTCTAAGGCTAATGGTAACAGGAGGCAGGGGACATGATGTTTACCTAGGTTCAGGCCCTCTCTATGGAGGTAATACCTGCTACATCTTGAGCTTGCGTTGGTTTTCCTTGAAGAGGAAAGGGTGATGCAGCAATAGTAGCGTAAGTATTTCCCTCAGTTTTTGAGAACCAAGGTATCAATCCAGTAGGAGGCTCCTTAGAAGTCCCATGCACCTACACAAACAAACAAAGAACTCATAACCAACGCAATAAAGGGGTTGACAATCCTTTCACGGCCACTTGCGAACGTGAGATCTGATAGAGATAGTATGATAAGATAAATATATTTTTGGTATTTTATGATATAGATTGGAAAAGTAAAGATGCAAATAAAAGTAGATTGAAAGCTTATATGATAAAAGATAGACCCGGGGGCCATAGGTTTCACTAGTGGCTTCTCTCAAGTTAGCATAAGTATTACGGTGGGTGAACAAATTACTGTCGAGCAATTGATAGAAAAGCAGATGATTATGAGATTATCTTGGCATGATCATGTATATAGGCATCACGTCCGTGACAAGTAGACCGACTCCTGCCTGCATCTACTACTATTACTCCACACATGACCGCTATCAGCATGCATCTAGAGTATTGAGTTCATAAAAACAGAGTAACGCATTAAGAAAGATGACATGATGTAGAGGGATAAACTCATGCAATATGATATAAACCCCATCTTTTTTATCCTCGATGGCAACAATACAATACGTGCCTTGCTACCCCTATTGTCACTTGGTAAGGACACCGCAAGATTGAACCCAAAGCTAAGCACTTCTCCCATTGCAAGAAAGATCAATCTAGTAGGCCAAACCAAACTGATAATTCGAAGAGACCTGCAAAGATAACTCAATCATACATAAAAGAATTCAGAGGATATTCAAATATTTCTCATAGATAAACTTGATCATAAACACACAATTCATCGGATCTCGACAAACACACCACAAAAAGAGTTACATCGAATAGATCTCCAAGAAGATCGAGGAGAACATGGTATTGAGATCCAAAAAGAGAGAAGAAGCCATCTAGCTAATAACTATGGACCCAAAGGTCTGTGGTAAACTACTCACAACTCATCGGAGGGATTATGGTGTTGATGTAGAAGCCCTCCATGGTCGATTCCCCCTCCGGCGGAGCGCCGACGAAGGCTCCAAGATGGGATCTCGTAGATACAGAAGGTTACGGCGGTGGAAATTGTTTTTCGTTGGCTCCCTGGATGTTTTCGGGGTATGTGGGTATCTATAGGAGGAAGAAGTAGGTTAGTGGCCGCCCGAGGGGCCCATGAGATAGGGGGCGCACCCTCCACCCTCGTGGCTGCCTTGGCTTGCACTCCAAGTCCTCTGGATCACGTTCGTTCCAAAAATCACGCTCCCGAAGGTTTCATTCCGTTTGGACACCGTTTTATATTCCTTTTCCTCGAAATACTGAAATAGGCAAAAAAACAGCAATACGGGCTGGGCCTCCGGTTAGTAGGTTAGTCCCAAAAATGATATAAATGTGTAAAATAAAGCCCATAAACATCCAAAACGGGTAATATAATAGCATGGAACAATCAAAAATTATAGATACGTTGGAGACGTATCAAGCATCCCCAAGCTTAATTCCTGCTCGTCCTCGAGTAGGTAAATTGCAAAAACGGAAATTTTGATGTGAAATGCTACCTAGCATAATTCTCAATGTAATTTTATTTATTGTGGCATGAATGTTCAGATCCAAATGATTCAAAATAAAAGTTCATATTGACATAAGAAATAGTAATACCTCAAGCATACTAATCAAAGCAATCATGTCTTCTCAAAATAACATGGCTAAAGAAAGTTCATCCCTACAAAAATCATATAGTTAGGCTATGCTTAATTTTTGTCACACAAAAATGCTCCCAAATTCTACACCCCCGATGACAAGCCAAGCAATTGTTTCGTACTTAAATAATCTCAAACTTTTTCATCTTTCACACAATACATGAGCGTGAGCCATGTATATAGCACTATGGGTGGAATAGAATATGATGATGGGGATTGTGTGGGGCAGACAAAAAGGAGAAAGTCTCACATTGACGAGGATAATCAACGGGCTATGGAGATGCCCATCAATTGATGTCAACATGAGGAGTTGGGATTGCCATGCAACGGATGCACTAGAGCTATAAATGTATGAAAGCTCAAAAGAAAACTAAGTGGGTGTGCATCCAACTTGCTTGCTCAAGAAGACTTAGGGCATTTTGAGGAAGCCCATCGTAGGAATATACAAGCCAAGTTCTATAATGAAAAATTCCCACTAGTATATGAAAGTGACAACATAGGAGGCTCACTACATGAAGAACATGGTGCTACTTTGAAGCACAACTGTGGAAAAAGAGATAGTAACATTGCCCCCTTTTTATTTATTTTCCTTTTTCTTCTTTTTTTTCTTTGGCCTTTCTTTTTTTCTTTTGGGCTATCTTTTTTCTCTTTGGCCTTTCTTTTTTTTTTGGACTTTTTTCTTTTTTCTTTTTGGGGACAATGCTCTAATAATGATGATCATCACACTTTTATGGATTTACAACTCATGAATTACAAGTCGAAACTAGAACAAGATATGACTCTATATGCATGCCTCCGGTGGTGTGCCGGGATGGTGCAATGAATCAAGAGTGACATGTATGAAAAATCATGCAAAGTGGCATTGCCACAAATACGATGTCAACTACATGATCATGCAATGGCAATATGACAATAGTAATGCGTGTCATGATGATAAATGAAACGGTGGAAAGTTGCATGGCAATATATCTTGGAATAGCTATGGAAATGCCATAATAGGTAGGTAAGGTGGCTGTTTTGAGGAAGATATCAGGAGGTTTATGTGTGATAGAGCGTATCATATCATGGGGTTTGGATGCACCGGCGAAGTTTGCACCAACTCTCAAGGTGAGAAAGGGCAATGCACATTACCGAAGAGGCTAGCAATGATGGAAAGGTAAAAGTGCATATAATCCATGGACTCAACATTAGTCAAAAGAACTCATATACTTATTGCAAAATTTTAGAAGTCATCGAAAACCAAGCACTACGTGCATGCTCCTAGAGGGATAGATTGGTAGGAAAAGACCATCGCTCGTCCCCGACCGCCACTCGTAAGGATGCACAATCTAAGAACACCTCATGTTTCAAATTTGTTACACAACTTTAACCATATGTGCATGCTACGGGACTTACTAACTTCAACACAAGCATTATTTAAATTCATAATCACCCAACTAGCATGACTTTAATATAACTACCTCCATATCTCAAAACAATTATCAAGTATCAAGTTGATCATAGTATCCAATTCACTTCCTATGATAGTTTTTATTATACCCAACTTGGATGCCCACCATTCTAGGACCAATTTTATAAACATAGAAAATACCATGCTGTTCTAAGAGACTCTCAAAATAATATAAGTGAAGCATGAGAGACTAGAAATTTCTACAAAATTAAGCCACCGCCGTGCTCTAAAAGATATAAGTGAAGCACTAGAGCAAAAACTATCTAGCTCAAAAGATATAAGTGAAACACATAGAGTATTCTAATAAATTCCAATCAAGTGGGCTTCTCCCAAAAGGTGTGTACTGCAAGTATGATTGTGTTAAACTAAAAATAAAATACTAATATCATACACGACGCTCCAAGAAAAACACATATCATGTGGCGAATAAAAATATAGCTCCAAGTAAAGTTACCAATGAACGAATACGAAAGAGGGGATGCCTTCCGGGGGCATCCCCAAGCTTAGGCTTTTGGCTACTCTTGAATATCTTGGGGTGCCATGGGAATCACCAAGCTTAGGCTTTTAACACTCCTTATTCCATAGTCCATCAAATCTTTACCCAAAACTTGAAAACTTCACAACACAAAACTCAACAGGAAATCTCATAAGCTCGGTTAGTGAAAGAAAACAAAACCACCACATAAGGTACTGTAATGAACTCATTCTTTATTTATATTGGTGTTAAACCTACTGTATTTCAAGTTCTCTATGGTTCAACCACTTAATACTAGCCATAGATGCATTAAAATAAGCAAACAACACACGAAAAACAGAATCTGTCAAAAACAGAACAGTCTGTAGCAATCTGTAACTAACGCATACTTCTGGAACTCTAAAAATGCTACAAAACTAGGAAGGCCTGGAAAATTTGTCTATTGATCTACAGCAAAAAGAATCAATGAAAAATCACGTTTCTGTGATTTAACAAAACTAATTTCGTGCGCGCAAAGTTTCTATTTTTCAATAGAGCACTTATAATTTTTAGGGGTTTCTCCTTTTTTAGCAATGATTAAACCCTTAGGCAAGAATTCAAGAAATTCATTTATAGCAAAAGGTTCCTTAATGATAGAAAGAGAATTGGGATGAACATTTATTGATTTGAGATCCGCATTCCCCTTAGAAGATTCACCCATATTTTTAGCAACATAGATAAATTTGGCAGTTTTTGTAGGAGGATTTGGAGTGTTTTTCACGAAAGAAAACGCCAACCCTAAGTTGGTAATGATATCCTCAAGTTTACCGATTCTTGCAGAGTCTAGATCTATTTTTTCATTAACTATAGGTTCTTTCTCTTTAAAAAAATTCAAAGTAACTCCAACCCTAGATCCATACTGGGTAATGTGATTTTGAATCTTTTTATCCAAACTTTCAATCAACTCAACAGTGGCAATTTTATTTTCAATAATCTCAAGCCGTTGCATCACATGTTCTAAAGTTAAAATAGTTCCATTAACCAAAAGAGGTGGTGGACCAAACAAATCTAACATAGCATTATAAGCATCAAACACATGGCTACTCAAGAAATCCCCTCCGGTAACGGTATCAAGAATGCATCTATTCCAAGGAGTAATGCCTACATAAAAATTGCGAAGAAGTACGGAAGTAGAAAGCTTCCTAGTAGATTTATTTTGAGCATTGCAAATTCTATGCCAAGCATCTTTTAAATTCTCTCCCTCCCTTTGCTTAAAATTAAGAATTTCATGTTCGGGAGTGATAACAAGGATAGGAGGACTAGCCATAACGACAAGGTAAACCAACGAGCAAACAAAAAGAGGCAAGCGAAAGCGAGAGGAGAAGGTTGGGAAAGAGAGGGAAAATAAAACGGCAAGGGTGAAGTGGAGGAGAGGAAAACGAGAGGCAAATGGCAAATAATGTAAATGCAAGGGAGGTGAGTTTGTGATGGGTACTTGGTATGTCTTGACTTGAGTGAAGACCTCCCCGGCAACGGCGCCAGAAATCCTTCTTGCTACGTCTTGAGCTTGTGTTAGTTTTTCTTGAAGAGGAAAGGGTGATGCAGCAATAGTAGCGTAAGTATTTCCCTTAGTTTTTGAGAACCAAGGTATCAATCCAGTAGGAGGCTCCTCAGAAGTCCCACGCACCTACACAAGCAAACAAAGAACTCGCAACCAACGCAATAAAGGGGTTGTCAATCCCTTAACGGCCACTTGTGAATAGAGATCTGATAGAGATAGTATGATAAGATAAATATATTTTTGGTATTTTATGATATAGATTGGAAAAGTCAAGATGCAAATAAAAGTAGATTGAAAGCTTATATGATAAAAGATAGAGTCGGGGGCCATAGGTTTCACTAGTGGCTTCTCTCAAGATAGCATAAGTATTACGGTGGGTGAACAAATTACTGTCGAGCAATTGATAGAAAAGAGAATAATTTTGAGATTATCTAGGCATGATCATGTATATAGGCATCACGTCCGTGACAAGTAGACCGACTCCTGCATGCATCTACTACTATTACTCCACACATCGACCGCTATCCAGCATGCATCTAGAGTATTAAGTTCATAAGATCAGAGTAACACATTAAGAAAGATGACATGATGTAGAGGGATAAACTCATGGAATATGATATAAACCCCATCTTTTTATCCTCGATGGCAACAATACAATACGTGCCTTGCTACCCCTATTATCACTAGGTAAGGACAGCGCAAGATTGAACCCAAGGCTAAGTACTTCTCATATTGCAAGAAAGATCAATTTAGTTGGCCAAACCAAACTGATAATTCGAAGAGACTTGCAAAGATAACTCAATCATACATAAAAGAATTCAGAGGAGATTCAAATATTTCTCATAGATAAACTTGCTCATAAACCCACAATTCATCGGATCTCGACAAACACACCGCAAAAAGAGTTACATCGAATAGATCACCAAGAAGATCGAGGAGAACATGGTATTGAGATCCAAAAAGAGAGAAGAAGCCATCTAGCTAATAACTATGGACCCGAAGGTCTGTGGTAAACTACTAACCACTCATCGGAGGGGCTACTGTGTTGATGTAGAAGCCCTCCGTGGGTGATTCCCCCTCCGGCGGAGCGCCAACGAAGGCTCCAAGATGGGATCTCGCGGATACAGAAGGTTACGGCGGTGGAAATTGTTTTTCGTTGGCTCCCTGGATGTTTTCGGCGTACATGGGTATATTCAGGAGGAAGAAGTAGGCCGGTGGCCACCCGAGGGGCCCACGAGATAGGTGGGCACGCCCTCCACCCTCGTGGCCACCTCGGATGCTTCTTGGCTTGCACTCCAAGTCCTCTGGATCATGTTCATTCCAAAAATCACGCTCCCGAAGGTTTCATTCCGTTTGGACTCCGTTTGATATTCCTTTTCTTCGAAATACTGAAACAGGCAAAAACAGCAATACGGGCTGGGCCTCCGGTTAGTAGGTTAGTCCCAAAAATGATATAAATGTGTAAAATAAAGCCCATAAACATCCAAAACGGGTAATATAATAGCATGGAACAATCAAAAATTATAGATACGTTGGAGACGTATCAAGCATCCCCAAGCTTAATTCCTGCTCGTCCTCGAGTAGGTAAATTGCAAAAACGGAAATTTTGATGTGAAATGCTACCTAGCATAATTCTCAATGTAATTTCAGAGAAGGGAATCTACATATCCGAATTGCCAACCTTGCCTTCCACGCAAAGGAGAGTCCCACCCGGACATGGGACGAAGTCTTCAATCTTGTATCTTCATAGTCCAATAGTCCGGCATAAGCATATAGTCCGGCTATCCGAGGCCCCCCTAATACAGGACTACCTCAGCGCCTCCCCCTTGGCCGGCCTCCTCCTCCCCCTCCTTTATATACGTGGGGAGGGGGGCACGTTAGGACACACAAGTTGATTTTTTAGCTGTATGCGGTGCTCCCCTCCACAGTTACACACCTCAGTCATATCGTCGTAGTGCTTAGGCGAAGCCCTGTGCCAGTAACTTCATCGTCACTGTCGCCACACTGTTGTTCTGACGAAACTCTCCCTCGTCTTCAACTGGATCAAGAGTACAAGGGACGTCATTGGGCTGAACGTGTGCTGAACACGGAGGTGCCGTATGTTCGGTGCTAGGATCGGTCGGATCATGAAGACGTACGACTGCATCAACCGAGTTGATAAAACGCTTCCGCTTTCGGTCTACGAGGGTACGTGGACACACTCTCCCCGCTCATTGCTATGCTTCTCCTAGATAGATCTTGCGTGATCATAGGGATTTTTTTTGAAATTACTGTGTTCCCCAACAGTGGCATCCGAGCCAAGTCTATGCATAGATGTTATATGCACGAGTAGAACACAAAGAGTTGTGGGCGATTATAGTCATATTGCTTACCGACATGTCATACTTTGATTCGGCGGTATTGTTGGATGAAGCGGCCCAGACCGACATTACATGACCGTGTTCATGCCACTGGTTCTACCGACGTGCTTTGCACACAGGTGGCTAGTGGGCGTCTGTTTCTCCAGCTTTAGTTGAATCGAGTGTGACTACGCCCGGTCCTTGTTGAGGGTTAAAACAACACACTTGACGAAAAATCATTGTGGTTTTTGATGCGTAGGTAAGAACAGTTCTTGCTAAGCTCGTAGCATCCACGTAAAACTTGCAACAACAAAGTAGAGGACGTCTAACTTGTTTTTGCAGGGCTTGCTGTGATGTGATATGGTCAAGACGTGATGATATATAAATTGTTGTATGAGATGACCATGTTTTGTAGAAGTTATCGGCAACTGGCAGGAGCCTTATGGTTGTCGCTTTATTGTATGAAATGAAATCGCGATGTAATTGCTTTACTTTATCACTAAGCGATAGCAATAGTCGTAGAAGTAATAGTTGGCGAGACGACAACGATGCTTCGATGGAGATAAATGTGTCAAGCCGATGACGATGGTGATCATGACGGTGCTTTGGAGATGGAGATCAAAGGCACAAGATGATGATGGCCATATCATATCACTTATATTGATTGCATGTGATGATTATCCTTTATGCATCTTATTTTGCTTAGTACGACGGTAGCATTGTACGATGATCTCTCACTAAATTTCAAGGTACAAGTGTTCTCCCTGAGTATGCACCGTTACTACAGTTCGTCGTGCCGAGACACCACGTGATGACCGGGTGTGATAAGCTCTACGTTCACATACAACGGGTGCAAGCCAGCTTTGCACACGCAGAATACTCGGGTTAAACTTGACGAGCCTAGCATATGCAGATATGGCCTCGGAACACTGAGACCGAAAGGTCGAGCGTGAATCATATAGTAGATATGATCAACATAGTGATGTTCACCATTGAAAACTACTCCATCTCACGTGATGATCGGACATGGTTTAGTTGATTTGGATCACGTGATCACTTAGATGATTAAAGGGATGTCTATCTAAGTTTGAGTTCTTAAGTAATATGATTAATTGAACTTTAATTTATCATGAACTTAGTACCTGATAGTATTTTGCATGTCTATGTTGTTGTAGATCAATGGCACATGCTACTTTTCCTTTGAATTTTGATGCGTTCCTAGAGAAAGCTAAGTTGAAAGATGATGGTAGCAACTACACGGACTGGGTCCATAACTTGAGGATTATCCTCATTGCTGCACAAAAGAAATACGCCATCGAAGCACCGCTAGGTGGAAGACCCGCTGCAGGAGCAACTCCAGACATTATGAACGTCTGTCAGAGCAAAGCTGATGACTACTCGATAGTTCAGTGTGCCATGCTTTACGGCTTAGAACCGGGACTTCAACGACGTTTTGAACATCATGGAGCATATGAGATATTTCAGGAGTTGAAGTTAATATTTCAAGCAAATGCCTAGATTGAGTGACATGAAGTCTCCAATAAGTTCTATAGCTGCAAGATGGAGGAGAATAGTTCTGTCATAGAACATATACTCAGAAAGTCTGGGTACCACAACCACTTGACTCAACTAGGAGGTAATCTTCCTGATGATAGTGTCATTGACAGAGTTCTTCAATCACTGCCACCAAGCTACAGAAGCTTCGTGATGAACTATAATATGCAAGGGATGAACAAGACAATTCCCGAGGTAGAAATCAAGAAGGAGCATCAAGTGTTGATGGTCAATAAGACCACTAGTTTCAAGAAAAAGGGTAAAGGGAAGAAGGGGAGCTTCAAGAAGAACGGCAAGCAAGTTGCTGCTCAAGTGAAGAATCCCAAGTCTGGACCTAAGCCTGAGACTGAGTGCTTCTACTGCAAAGCGACTGGTCACTAGAAGCGGAACTGCCCCAAGTATTTGGCGGATAATAAGGATGGCAAAGTGAAAGGTATATTTGATATACATGTTATTGATGTGTACCTTACTATGCTCGCAGTAGTGCCTGGGTATTTGATACTGGTTCTGTTGCTTATATTTACAACTCGAAACAGGGGCTATGGACTAAGCGAAGACTGGCTGAGGACGAGGTGACCATGCACGTGGGAAATGGTTCCAAAGTCGATGTGATCGCCGTCGGCACGCTACCTCTACATCTACCTTCGGGATTAGTTTTACACCTGAATAATTGTTATTTGGTGCCAGCGTTAAGCATGAACATTATATCTGGATCTTGTTTGATGCAGGACGGTTATTCATTTAAATCAGAGAATAATGGTTGTTCTATTTATATGAGTAATATCTTTTATGGTCATGCACCCTTGATGAGTGGTCTATTTTTGTTCAACCTTGATAGTAGTGATACACATATTCATAGTATTGAAGCCAAAAGATATAAGTTTAATAATGATAGTGCAACTTATTTGTGGCACTGCCGTTTGGGTCATATTGGTGTAGAGCACATGAAGAAACTCCATGCTGATGGGATTTTGGAATCACTTGATGCTTGCGAACCATGCCTCATGGGCAAGATGACTAAGACTCCGTTCTCCGGAACTATGGAGCGAGCAACAGACTTGTTGGAAATAATACATACCGATGTATGCGGTCCGATGAGTGTTGAGGCTCCCGGCGGGTATCGTTATTTTCTAACCTTAACAGATGATTTGAGCTGATATGGGTATATCTACTTGATGAAACATAAGTCTGAAACATTTGAAAAGTTCAAAGAATTTCAGAGTGAAGTGGAAAATCATCGTAACAAGAAAATAAAGTTTATACAATCTGATCGTGGAGGTGAATATTTGAGTTATGAGTATGGTCTTCATCTGAAACAATGTGGAACAGTTTTGCAACTCACGCCACCTGGAACACCACAGCGTAATGGTGTGTCCGAACACCGTAACCGCACTTTATTAGATATGGTGTGATCTATGATGTCTCTTACTAATTTATCGCTATCGTTCTGGGGTTATGCTTTAGAGACGGCTGCATTCACGTTGAATAGGACACCATCTAAATCCGTTCAGACGACACCTTATGAACTGTGGTTTGGCAAGAAACCAAAGTTATCGTTTCTTAAAGTTTGGGGCTGCGATGCTTATGTGAAAAAGCTTCAACCTAATAAGCTCGAACCCAAATCGGAGAAATGTGTCTTCATAGGATACCCAAAGGAGACTGTTGAGTACAGCTTCTATCACAGATTCGAAGGCAAGATATTCGTTGCTAAGAATGGATCATTTCTAGAGAAGGAGTTTCTCTCAAAAGAAGTGAGTGGGAGGAAAGTAGAACTTGATGAGGTAATTGTACCTGCTCCTAAATTGGAAAGTAGTTCATCACAGAAATCAGTTCCAGTGAATCCTACACCAATCAGTGAGGAAGCTAATGATAATGATCATGAAACTTCAGATCAAGTTACTACCGAACCTCGTAGGTCAACCAGAGTAAGATTCGCACCAGAGTGGTACGGTAATCCTGTTCTGGAGGTCATGTTACTTGACCATGACGAACCTACGAACTATGAGGAAGCGATGATGAGCCCAGATTCCGCGAAATGGCTATGAAATCTGAGATGCGATCCATGTATGAGAACAAAGTATGGACTTTGCTTGACTTTCCCGATGATCGGCAAGCCATAGAGAATAAATGGATCTTCAAGAAGAAGACTAACACTGACGGTAATGTTACTGTTTACAAAGCTCGACTTGTTGCAAAAGTTTTTCGACAAGTTCAAGGAGTTGACTGCGATGCGACTTTCTCACCCGTAGCTGCTTAAGTATGTCCGAATCATGTTTGCAATTGCCGCTTTTATGATTATGAAATTTTGCAAATGGATGTCAAAACTGCATTCCTGAATGGATTTCTGGAAGAAGAGTTGTATATGATGCAACCAGAAGGTTTTATCGATCCAAAGGATGCTAACAAAGTGTGCAAGCTCCGGCGATCCATTTATGGACTGGTGCAAGCCTCTCGGAGTTGGAATAAACGTGTTGATAGTGTGATCAAAGCATATGGTTTTATATAGACTTTTGGAGAAGCATGTATTTACAAGAAAGTGAGTGGGAGCTCTATAGCATTTGTAATCTTATATGTGGATGACATATTGTTGATTGGAAATGATATAGAATTTTTGGATAGCATAATGGGATACTTGAATAAATTTTTTTCTACGAAAGACCTCGGTGAAGCTGCTTACATATTGGGCATGAAGATCCATAGAGATAGATCAAGATGCTTAATTGGACTTTCACAAAGCACATGACTTAATAAAGTTTTGAAGAAGTTCAAAATGGATCAAGCAAAAAAAGGGTTCTTGCCTATGTTACAAGGCGTGAAGTTGAGTCAGACTCAATGCCCGACCACTGCAGAAGATAGAGAGAAAATGAAAGTCATTCCCTATGCTTCAGCCATAGGTTCTATCATGTATGCAATGTTGTGTACCAGACCTGATGTGTGCCTTGCTATTAGTATAGCAGGGAGGTACCAAAGTAATCCAGGAGTGGATCACTGGACAACGGTCAAGAACATCCTGAAATACCTGAAAAGGACTAAGGATATGTTTCTCGTTTATGGTGGTGACAAAGTGAAGGAAATATGCCCTAGAGGCAATAATAAAGTTATTATTTATTTCCTTATATCATGATAAATGTTTACTATTCATGCTAGAATTGTATTAACTGGAAACATGATACATGTGTGAATACATAGACAAACAGTGTCACTAGTATGCCTCTACTTGACTAGCTCGTTAATCAAAGATGGTTATGTTTCCTAGCCATAGAGAAAGAGTTGTCATTTTATTAACGGGATCACATCATTAGGAGAATGATGTGATTGACTTGACCCATTCCGTTAGCTTAGCACTTGATCATTTAGTATGTTTCTATTGCTTTCTTCATGACTTATACATGTTCCTATAACTATGAGATTATGCAACTCCCGGTTACCAGAGGAACACTTTGTGTGCTACCAAATGTCACAACGTAACTGGGTGATTATAAAGGTGCTCTACAGGTGTCTCCGAAGGTACTTGTTGGGTTGGCGTATTTCAAGATTAGGATTTGTCACTCCGATTGTCGGAGAGGTATCTCTAGGCCCTCTCAGTAATGCACATCACTATAAGCCTTGCAAGCAATGTAGCTAATGAGTTAGTTACGGGATGATGCATTATGTAAGGAGTAAAGAGACTTGCCGGTAAAGAGATTAAACTAGGTATTGAGATACCGACGATCGAATCTCGGGCAAGTAACATACCGATGACAAAGGGAACAACGTATGTTGTTGTGCGCTTTGACCGATAAAGATCTTCGTAGAATATGTGGGAACCAATATGAGCATCCAGGTTCCGCTATTGGTTATTGACCGGAGACGTGTCTTGGTCATGTCTACATAGTTCTCGAACCCATAGGGTCCGCACGCTTAAAGTTCGATGACGGTTATATTATGAGTTGTGTGTTTTGATGTACCGAAGGTAGTTCGGAGTCCCGGATGAGATCGGGGACATGATGACGAGTCTCGAAATGGTCGAGACGTAAAGATCGATATATTGGACGACTATATACGGACATCAGAAAGGTTCCGAGTGATTCGGGTATATTTATCGGAGTACCCGAGAGTTAGGGGAATTCGCCGGGGAGTATATGGGCCTTATTGGGCCATACGGGAATAGAGGAGAGAGGCCAAAAGGAAGGAGGCGCGCGCCCCCCTCTGGTCCGAATTGGACAAGGGGTGCAGCCCCCTTTTCCTTCTTCCTCTCCCCCTCTTTCCTTCTCTCCTACTCCAACAAGGGAAGGAGGAGTCCTACTCCCGGGGGAGTAGGACTCCCCCCTTGGCGCGCCCTCCTCCTAGGCCGGCTGCCTCCCCCCCCCCCTTGCTCCTTTATATACGGGGGCAGGGGGCACCCCATAGACACAACAATTGATCATTGATCTCTTAGCCGTGTGCGGTGCCCCCCTCTACCATAGTCCTCCTCGATAATATCGTAGCGGTGCTTAGGCGAAGCCCTGCATCGGTAGAACATCATCATCGTCACCACACCGTCGTGCTGACGGAACTCTCCCTCGACACTCGGCTGGATCGGAGTTCGAGGGACGTCATCGATCTGAACGTGTGCAAGAACTCGGAGGTGCCGTGCTTTCGGTGCTTGATTGGTCAGGCCGTGAAGACGTACGACTACATCAACGCGTTGTGCTAACGCTTCCATTTTCGGTCTATGAGGGTACCTGGACACACTCTCCCCTCTCGTTGCTATGCATCACCATGATCTTGCGTGTGCGTAGGATTTTTTTTGAAATTACTACGTTCCCCAACAGTGGCAGTAGAGCCTGGTTTTATGCGTAGATTTATATGCACGAGTAGAACACAAGTGAGTTATGGGCGATACAACTCATACTGCTTACCAGCATGTCATACTTTGGTTAGGCGGTATTGTTGGATGAAGCGGCTCGGACCGACATTACGCGTACGCTTACACGAGACTGGTTCTACCGACGTGCTTTGCACACATGTGGCTGGCGGGTGTCAGTTTCTCGAACTTTAGTTGAACCGAGTGTGGCTACGCCCAGTCCTTGAGAAGGTTAAAACAACACTAACTTGACGAACTATCATTGTGGTTTTGATGTGTAGGTAAGAACGGTTCTTGCTCAGCCCGTAGAAGCCACGTAAAACTTGCAACAACAAAGTAGAGGACGTCTAACTTGTTTTTGCAAGGCATGTTGTGATGTGATATGGTCAAGACGTGATGCTATATTTTATTGTATGAGATGATCATGTTTTGTAACCGAGTTATTGGCAACTGGCAGGAGCCATATGGTTGTCGCTTTATTGTATGCAATGCAATCGCCCTGTAATTGCTTTACTTTATCACTAAGTGGTAGCGATAGTCGTAGAAGCAATAGTTGGCGAGACGACAATGATGCCACGATGGAGATCAAGGTGTCGCGCCGGTGACAATGGTGATCATGACGGTGCTTCGGAGATTTAGATCACAAGCACAAGATGATGATGACCATATCATATCACTTATATTGATTGCATGTGATGTTTATCTTTTATGCATCTTATCTTGATTTGATTGACGGTGGCATTATAAGATGATCTCTCACTAAATTTCAAGATAAAAGTGTTCTCCCTGAGTATGCACCGTTGCCAAAGTTCGTCGTGCCCAGACATCACGTGATGATTGGGTGTGATAAGCTCTACGTCCATCTACAACGGGTGCAAGCCAGTTTTTGCACACGCAGAATACTCAGGTTAAACTTGACGAGCCTAGCATATGCGGATATGGCCTCGGAACACTGAGACTGAAAGGTCGAGTGTGAATCATATAGTAGATATGATCAACATAGTGATGTTCACCATTGAAAACTACTCCATTTCACGTGATGATCGGTTATGGTTTAGTTGATTTGGATCACGTGATCACTTAGATGATTAGAGAGATGTCTATCTAAGTGGGAGTTCTTAAGTAATATGATTAATTGAACTTAAATTTATCATGAACTTAGTCCTGGTAGTATTTTGCAAATTATGTTGTAGATCAATAGCTCGCGTTTTTGCTTTCATATGTTTATTTTTGATATGTTCCTAAAGAAAACTATGTTGAAAGATGTTAGTAGCAATGATGCGTATTGGATTCGTGATCTGAGGATTGTCCTCATTGCTACACAGAAAGATTAATTCCTTGGTGCACCGCTAGGTGACGGACCTATTGCAAGAGCAGATGCAGATGTTATGAACGTTTGGCTAGCTCAATATGATGACTACTTGATAGTTTAGTGCACCATGCTTAACGGCTTAGAATCGGGACTTCAAAGACATTTTGAACGTCATGGGCCATATGAGATGTTCTAGGAGTTGAAGTTAATATTTCAAGCAAATACCCGAGTTGAGAGATATGAAGCCTCCAACAAGTTCTATGGCTAAAAGATAGAGGAGAATTGCTCAACTAGTGAGCATGTGCTCAGATTGTTTGGGTACTACAATCGCTTGAATCAAGTGGGAGTTAATCTTCCAGAGAAGATAGTGATTGACAAAGTTCTCTAGTCACCATCACCAAGTTAGTAGAACTTTGTGATGAACTATAGCATGCAAAGCATGACGAAAACAATTCCAGAGCTCTTCGCGATGTTGAAATCAACGAAGGTAGAAATCAAGTAAGAGCATCAAGTGTTGATGATTGACAAGACCACTAGTTTCAAGAAAAGGGCAAAGGGAAATAAAGGGAACTTCAAGTAGAATGACAAGCAAGTTGTCACTCCCGCGAAAAATCCCAAAGCTGGACCAAAGCCTAAAACTGAGTGCTTACACTGCAAAAGAAATGGTCACTGGAAGCAGAAGTGCCCTAGATATTTGGCGGATAAGAAGGATGGCAAAGTAAACAAGGGTATATTTGATATACAGGTTATTGATGTGTACCTTACTAGTGTTTATAGTAACCCATGAGTATTTGATACGTGTTCGGTTGCTAAAAAGATTAGTAACTCGAAACAGGAGTTACATAATAAACAGAGACTAGTTGAGGGTGAAGTGACGATGTGTGTTGGAAGTGGTTCCAAGATTGATATGATCATCATCGCACACTCCCTATACTTTCGGGATTAGTGTTAAACCTAAATAAATGTTATTTGGTGTTTGCGTTGAGCATGAATATGATTTGATCATGTTTATTGCAATAGGGTTATTCATTTAAAAGTTAGAGAATAATTTTTGTTCTATGAATAAAACCTTCAATGGTCATACACCCAAGGAAAATAGCTTGTTGGATCTCGATCGTAGTGATACATATTGAAGCCAAAAGATGAAAAGTATGATAGTGCAACTTATTTGTGGCACTGCCATTTAGGTCATATTGGTGTAAAGCACATGAAGAAACTCCATGCTAATGGGATTTTGGAATCACTTGATTATGAATCATTTGATGCTTGCAAACCATGCCTTATGGGCAAGATGACTAAGACTCCGTTCTCCGGAACAATGGAGCGAGCAACTGACTTATTGGAAATAATACATACTGATGTATGTGATCCGATGAGTGTTGAGGCTCGCAGCGGGTATCATTATTTTCTGACCTTCACAGATGATTTGAGCGGATATGGGTATATCTACTTGATGAAACATAAATCTGAAACATTTGAAAAGTTCAAAGAATTTCAGAGTGAAGTGAAAAATCATCGTAACAAGAAAATAAAGTTTCTACGATCTGATCGTGGAGGAGAATATTTGAGTTACGTGTTTGGTCTTCATTTGAAAGAATGTGGAATAGTTTCACAAACTCATGCCACCTGGAACACTACAGCATAATGGTGTGTCCGAACGTCATAACCGTACTTTATTAGATATAGTGCAATCTATGATGTTTCTTACCGATTTACCACTATCGTTTTGGGGTTATGCAATAGAGACAGCTGCATTCACGTTAAAAAGGGCACCATCTAAATCTATTGAGACGACGCATTATGAACTGTGGTTTGGCAAGAAACCAAGGTTGTCGTTTCTTAAAGTTTGGTGTTGCGATGCTTATGTGAAAATGTTTCAACCTGATAAGCTCGAACCCAAATCGGAGAAGTGCATCTTCATAGAATACCCAAAGGAAATTGTTAGGTACACCTTCTATCACAGATCCGAAGGCAAGATATTCGTTGCTAAGATGGATCCTTTCTAGAGAAGGAGTTTCTCTCGAAAGAAGTGCGTGGGAGGAAAGTAGAGCTTGATAAGGTAATTGTACCTTCTCCCGAATTGGAAAGTAGTTCATCACAGAAATCAGTTCCAGTGATTCCTACACCAATTAGTGAGGAAGCTAATGATGATGATCATGAAACTTCAGATTAAGTTACTACAGAACCTCGTAGGTCTTCCAAAGTACAGTCCGCACCAGAGTGGTATGGTAATCCTGTTCTGGAACTCATGTTACTAGACCATGATGAACCTACGAACTATGAGGAAGCGATGATGAGCCCAGATTCCGCGAAATGGCTTGAGGCCATGAAATCTGAGATGGGATCCATGTATGAAAACAAAGTATGGACTTTGGTTGACTTGCCCGATGATCGGCAAGCCATAGAAAATAAATGGATCTCAAGAGGAAGACGGACACTGATAGTAGTGTTACTATCTACAAAGCTCGAATTGTCGAGAAAAGGTTCTCGACAAGTTCAAGGTGTTAAATACAATGAGATTTTCTCACTCGTATCGATGCTTAAAGGTCAATCATGTTAGCAAGTTGCCACATTTTATGAAATCTGGCAAATGATGTCAAAACTGCATTCCTTGATGGATTTCTTTAAAGAAGAAGTTGTATATGATGCAACAAGAAGGATTTGTCGATCCTAAAGGTGCTAACAAAATGTGCAAGCTCCAGCGATCCATCTATGGACTGGTGCAAGCATCTCGGAGTTGGAATATACGCTTTGATGAGTTTATCAAAGCATATAGTTTTATACAGACTTGCGGTGAAGCCTGTATTTACAAGAAAGTGAGTGGGAGCACTACAACATTTCTGATAAGTATATGTGAATGACATATTGTTGATCGGAAATAATGTAGAATTTTCTGGAAAGCATAAAGGAGTATTTGAAAGGAGTTTTTCAAAGAAAGACCTCGGTAAAGCTACTTACATCTTGAGCATCAAGATCTATTGAGATAGATCAAGACACTTGATAAGATTTTCAATAAGTATATACCTTGACAAGATTTTGAAATAGTTCAAAATGAAACAGTTAAAGAAAGAGTTATTGCCTGTGTTGCAAAGGTGTGAAATTGAGTAAGACTCAAATCCTGACCACAGCAGAAAATAGAAAGAGAATGAAAGCCATTCCCTATGCCTCAGTCATAGGTTCTATAAAGTATGCCATGCTATGGACCAGACCTATTGTATACCCTTCCCTGAGTTTGGAAACGGAGTACAATAGTGATCTAGGAGTAGATCACTGGACATTGGTTAAAATTATCCTTAGTGGAATAAGGATATGTTTCTCGATTATGGAGGTGACAAAAGGTTCGTCGTAAAGGGTTACGTCGATGCAAGTTTTGACACTGATCCAGATGACTCTAAGTATCAATCTAGATACATATTGAAAGTGGGAGCAATTAGCTAGAGTAGCTCCGTGCAGAGCATTGTAGACATAGAATATTTGCAAAATACATACGGCTCTGAATGTGACAGACCCGTTGACTAAACTTCTCTCACGAGCAAAACCTGATCACACCTTAGTACTCTTTGGGTGTTAATCACATATCGATGTGAACTAGATTATTGACTCTAGTAAACCCTTTGGGCGTTGGTCACATGACGATGTGAAATATGGGTGTTAATCACATGCAGATGTGAATATTAGTGTTAAATCACATGGTGATGTGAACTAGATTATTGACTCTAGTGCAAGTGGGAGACTAAAGGAAATATGCCCTAGAGGCAATAATAAAGTTATTATTTATTTCCTTATATCATGATAAATGTTTAATATTCATGCTATAATTGTATTAACTGGAAACATGATACATGTGTGAATACATAGACAAACAGAGTGTCACTAGTATGCCTCTACTTGACTAGCTCGTTAATCAAAGATGGTTATGTTTCCTAGCCATAGACATGAGTTGTCATTTGATAAATTGGATCACATCATTAGAGAATGATGTGATGGACAAGACCCATCCGTTAGCTTAGCACTATGATTGTTTAGTTTATTGCTATTGCTTTCTTCATGACTTATACATGTTCCTATGACTATGAGATTATGCAACTCCCGAATACCGGAGCACTGGTACGCATCGGTCCTAAATAAATGGTTTTTAACCCCTTTCCGCGATGGCATTTGGAATCGTCACCAAGTGAGTCTGGGCGATAGGGGGGTCCTTCCCACACGACCCAAAAACCGTCGGGGATAGGGCCACTACAGTACTCCTACTTGTTTCTGCTTGCATTGCCATCACAGTCGGTATTCTGTGGTGCTACATTTACGATGCGCGACCCATCTGATGCGCGGCCCATCACAAACGGTTCACTGTTAAGAAGATTAGCTAATCGTTGTACGAGTGTCGGACATGATTACAAAACGTCGGACCATCGTAACATCATCATACATGACAATTGTTGCACACGCTATTCTGTGGTGCAACGTTTACGATGCATACTTCATTAGAAACAATTCATGGTTATGAATCGTGTACAATAAGGCAACTAACACAAACATTTAGTTTGCCCACACCATTTGTGATATTGTATGACATCACACACACTTTGCAAATGGCAACTGTGTGCATGCTTGCACACGTTTCCTCTCTGTGAACCATCTCGGACTATGGTGTATATCACAAACGTTTGTGTTTTACCAACCTTGTGTGCCGTAACAACCTGGAGAGCATAATTTCACTGTAATTTAATTGCTGCTATTTCAAATTATACCAGATTTGAATTTGAATTTGAATGTATGCTACAACTTTATTCATATCCATACGGTTGAAACGACCAATGCATTATTCGATTCATAGGTACATATGTTCAAGAATTACATAAGAACCAAATAAAGAATGATGAACCACAGTTGTATACTTGTACTATTAAAGACGGTAAAGAAAGAGGCAAAATATATTCTGGTTGCTGAACAAGGTGAAGCAGAATGCCCATATTGTGCCCTCCTCCACGCAGAAGGCACGCACGACTCTGGTCCAACCCCTTGTGATGGCCGACGGCCGATCCTTCACGGTCTTCATGAAAACATCTAGATAATCATTGTGTTCTGGTAGAAATACTTTAACCATTGCATGCCCACCAATCATGTAGTTTGAGAGGTAATCTTGAGTAAACTGCTTCGGCAACCACTGCAAAGGAAAAATATTCAGACATTGTCATCTAACACAACTCATTATGGGCAGTAAAAAGAAGGCTGCAGAGTTCTTACTTACCATCCTGCAGTTCGCTGTTGTCTTGGATAAAGTGTAAAAAAATAGTTTAATTGCCATCTTTGGACCCATTTTACTAACAATCTTTATCAGCTTCCTCACTTGATGCTAGTTCATCGATATCTCATTTCGCCATACGCAGAAAGGGTCGAAGCGCGGATCTTTACCATGACATATGTACCTAAAAGCACCAAGTTCATATTAGAAGCCAAACAGCAATTGCACAATGATGTAGCACAACACTCTTTTATAATATGTCTATATACATCTGTATGTGGTAGTCCATTTGAAATCTCTATAAAGACAAATATTTAGGAACGGAGGGAGTATCTTATAACATCCAATATACTCACATATTAGATGAATTAACATATTATATTATAGGCCGGAAAGAGTTTAGTGCATTCTTACAAATTATCGGCTGATTAACTGCTGCTGTATCCATGCGTTACAGTTAGTTTGAGCTAGTTCGAGCTCAAATAGCCACAAAGTATATCTAAACATGAGGGCTAGTTTGAGCTACTTGCATCTATAACCCACCCAAACAAACTATCCAACCCAAGAGGTGCTAATTGGAGCTAGTTCTCCTAGTGCATTTATTGTCATTCTAACCCTACCATCCAAACAACTCTTTGGATGGAGTTAGTTCAGGGTTAGTAATGAGCTAGAAACTAACTCTAACCTCTAGCTAACTTGAGTATCCAAATAGGGTTGTGTTGTTGTTGTTGTTGTTGCTGCTGCTGCTACTGCTCTTCTACGTATATCTAGACATCGTTAGAACATTAATGTAACACCCTTCCTTGTTGCTATGTAGCCTAGGATTGCATATTTAGACATTAAGTACAGTGCATGTTGCTATGTAGCCTCAGATATATTACATATGGCCCTAGTTAACCTAACGATAAATGGGTTGCAAATATATTCAGTTAAAAGTCCGATTAACTAATTAGTCCCTTATTAGTTGCCGACCTATATGGTACCAGCCATCGATATCCTGAACAGTGAGCAGATATAAGCCATGTGATGAAACTAACCTCGACGGAAAACAGCAGTCGTTCCCAAAATTGTCCTGTGTAGGTACATCGAGAAGCATGTTAAGCACAACAGGCTAAACATCAACCAAAATTATACATGGCAGATAAAATAATCTCCAAAAGATAGCTTCAGTGTGCAGGTTTAAGCACGCTAGTGAAGCAAAACAAGTGGAAAGGTGTGCTAACTGTAACAGGCCTAACATTTAACAACAAGCAAACATAGTCATTCAAACTTGTATTGTGACGGTCTAAGTACACTGATTATTGTAAAATAAAAATGGAAAGGCGTGCTAACCACAAGATGCAGCAACCAAATGTAGTCATTCATAGTGGTATTGTTGAAACTGGTACTGATGAAATTGAACTGCACAGTTCATACTTGCACATATAGAACATCAAATTGTGAATAACTAGAATAAACAAGGCATACTACAAACAACCAAAGATAGCATTTGAAACTGGACATGTGCTAACTACAAACAACCGAACAATCAAAAAACTTTAAAAGAGGCATATGCTAGCTATAACAGGCTTAACAACAAGAAAATATATGCATTCCCATTGGTATGTTTAAAACTGGATTGATGAAATGTACTGCATAGTAAATAATTGCACATATGGAGCATCACATTCTGAACAACTGAAATAAACAAGGCATACTGCAAACAACCAGATATAGCAATTAAAACTCGAGTAGGGCATTTTGGTGCCCAGGCTCATCTGCACCGGTTAGAAATTTTTTTGTAAAAAATTCAAAAAATTCCAAATCTTTTTTGTGCGATAGAAAATTTGATGCGCGAGGCCCGCTCCAAATTTCAAGTCATTTGGACATTTGAGCAGCTCTCAGCAAAAAAGACAAATCGGACCAAAACAGTACATGAACAGTAAACATTTTTACAGACTCCCAATTTGTCTTTTTTGCTGAGAGCTCCTCAAACGTCCAAATGATTTGAAAATTGGAGCGAACCTCACACATCAAATTGTCTACAACACAATTTTTTTGGATTTTTTGGATTTTTCTAGTATTTTTGGATTTTTTTGTCAGCGTGGGTGGAGATGAGCTCGGGTGCAGAAATGTATTTTTGTTAAAACTGGACATATTCTCACTACACTACAAAAGGGACTCGACAAAAAATCATTGGTTTCCACCTGTGAAGAGGCACGGCAAAACAAATCATGGGTTTCCTCACTTGTCACATATGGGCTCGTTCCCGTGGGAAGAGCACGGACCCTTGATGTGCTCCATGTTGTCGCAGATGGGCTCCTTCCCCTTGGAAGAGCACGGCTGTAGGGTGCCTCCCTGATGTCGAAGACAGGCGCTTTCCCCTTGGAAGAGTAGATGGGCTCTTTCCCCTTGGAAGAGCCGGAGAGGGTGCCCTCCTCATGGTCGCCGTCGATGAGGTCTGACTTGGAAGCTGTGGATCCCAAGCCAGCTTCCAGAACGTGTCCCTCAGAAATGACAAAAGGGGCTCGATGGCGATGTACAATGGCAAATTGTTGACAACGAGCCAGAGGAGATCAGCAGCGGGGCCATGGATGAGATCGACGGCGATTGAACCCGAGGGGTTGGGGGTGGGCCACTTAACCTGTGACATAGCCCGCCTCAGGCGGTCGCTATCGATGACCTCGATGTCGTATCCGGCAGCCGAGACATGCCCGCTGCTACGTCTTGAGCTTGCGCTGGTTTTCCTCGAAGAGGAGAGGGTGATGCAGCAAGTATAGCGTAAGTATTTCCCTCGGTTTTGAGAACCAAGGTATCAATCCAGTAGGAGGCTCCTCAAAAGTTCCACGCACCTACACAAACAAACTGAGAACTCGCAACCAACGCAATAAAGGGGTTGTCAATCCCTTCACGGCCACTTGCGAAAGTGAGATCTAGTAAAGATAGTAAGATAAGATAAATATATTTTTGGTATTTTATAATATAGATGCAAAAAAGTAAAGATGCAAATAAAAGTAGATTGAAAGCAAATATGATAAGAGATAGACCCGGGGGCCATAGGTTTCACTAGAGGCTTCTCTCAAGATAGCATAAGTATTACGATGGGTGAACAAATTACTGTCGAGCAATTGATAGAAAAGCGCATAGTGATGAGATTATCTAGGCATGATCATGTATATAGGCATCACGTCCATAACAAGTAGACCGACTCCTGCCTGCATCTACCACTATTACTCCACACATCGACCGCTCTCCAGCATGCATCTAGAGTATTAAGTTCATAAGAACAGAGTAACGCATTAAGCAAGATGACATGATGTAGAGGGATAAACTCATGCAATATGGTATAAACCCCATCTTGTTATCCTCGATGGCAACAATACAATATGTGCCTTCCAACCCTTTCTGTCACTGGGTAAGGACACCGCAAGGTTGAACCCAAAGCTAAGCACTTCTCCCATGGCAAGAAAAACCAATCTAGTAGGCCAAACCAAACTGATAATTCGAAGAGACTTGCAAAGATAACTCAATCATACATAAAATAATTCAGAGAAGATTCAAATATTATTCATAGATAAACTTGATCATAAACCCACAATTGATCGGATCTCGACAAACAAACCGCAAAAAGAGTTTACATCGAATAGATCTCCACAAGAGAGGGGGAGAACATTGTATTGAGATCCAAAAAGAGAGAAGAAGCCATCTAGCTAATAACTATGGACCCGTAGGTCTGTGGTAAACTACTCACAACTCATCAGAGGGGCAAGGATGTTGATGTAGAGGCCCTCCATGCTTGATTCCCCCTCCGGCAGAGTGCCGGCGAAGGCTCCAAGATGGGATCTCGCGGATACAAAAGGTTACTGTGGTGGAAATTGTGTTTCGTGGTGCCCCTGGATGTTTACGGGGTACGTAGGTATATATAGGAGGAAGGAGTACATCGGTGGCCGCCCGAGGGGCCCACGAGACAGGGGGCGCGCCCTACAGGGGGGCTCCTATCTCGTGGGGGCCTCGGGTGCTTCTTGACTTTCACTCCAAGCTCTCCGGATCACGTTCGTTCCAAAAATCACGCTCCCGAAGGTTTCATTCCGTTTGGACTCCGTTTGATATTCCTTTTCTTCGAAATACTGAAATAGGCAAAAAAACAGCAATATGGGTTGGGCCTCCGGTTAGTAGGTTAGTCCCAAAAATGATATAAATGTGTAAAATGAAGCCCATAAGCATCCAAAAGGGGTAATATAATAGCATGGAACAATCAAAAATTATAGATACGTTGGAGACGTATCAAGCATCCCCAAGCTTAATTCCTGCTCGTCCTCGAGTAGGTAAATGATAAAAAAGAAAATTTTGATGTGGAATGCTACCTAGCATAATTCTCAATGTAATTTTATTTATTGTGGCATGAATGTTTAGATCCAAATGATACAAAATAAAAGTTCATATTGACATAAGAAATAGTAATACTTCAAGCATACTAATCAAAGTAATCATGTCTTCTCAAAATAACATGGCTAAAGAAAGTTATCCCTACAAAATCATATAGTCTGGCTGTTGCTCTATCTTCATCACACAAAGTATTTAATCATGCACAACCCCGATGACAAGCCAAGCAATTGTTTCATAATTTAATAATCTCAAAAAATTTCAACTTTCACGCAATACATGAGCGTGAGCCATGGACATAGCACTATATGTGGAATAGAATGGTGGTTGTGGAGAAGACAAAAAGGAGAAGATAGTCTCACATCAACTAGGCGTATCAACGGGCTATGGAGATGCCCATTAATAGATATCAATGTGAGTGAGTAGGGATTGCCATGCAACGGATGCACTAGAGCTATAAATATATGAAAGCTCAACAAAAGAAACTAAGTGGGGTGCATCCAACTTGCTTGCTCACGAAGACCTAGGGCACTTTTGAGGAAGCCCATCATTGGAATATACAAGCCAAGTTCTATAATGAAAAATTCCCACTAGTATATGAAAGTGACAACATATGAGATTCTCTAACATGAAAATCATGGTGCTATTTTGAAGCACAAGTGTGGAAAAAGAGATAGTAGCATTGTCCCTTCTCTCTTTTTCTCTCATTTTTTTTCTTTTTTCTATTTTTTTTCTTCTTTTTTTCTTTTCTTCGGCCTTCTTTTTTTTTCTTTTTGGCCTTTCTCTTTTTTTTTGTAAAGTCCGAATTCTCATCCCGACTTGTGGGGGAATCATAGTCTTCATCATCCTTTCCTCACTAGGACAATGCTCTAATAATGAAGATCATCACACTTTTATGGATTTACAACTCAAAGCTAGAACAAGATATGACTCTATCTGAATGCCTCCGGCGGTGTACCGGGATATGCAATGAATCAAGAGCGACATGTATGAAAATTATGAAGGTGGCCTTGCCACAAATACAATGTCAACTACATGATCATGCAAAAAGCAATATGAAAAAAGCAATGCGTGTCATATGAACAGAATGGTGGAAAGTTGCATGGCAATATATCTCGGAATGGCTGTGGAAATGCCATAATAGGTAGGTATGGTGGTTGTTTTGAGGAAGGTAAATGGTGGGTATATGGTACCGGCGAAAGTTGCGCGGTACAAGAGAAGCTAGCAATGGTGGAAGGGTGAAAGGGTGCGTATAATCCATGGACTCAACATTAATCAAAAGAACTCATATACTTGTTGCAAAAATTTAGAAGTCATCAAAAACCAAAGTACTACGTGCATGCTCCTAGGGGGGATAGATTGGTAGGAAAAGACCATCGCTCGTCCCTGACCGCCAGTCATAAGGAAGACAATCAATAAATAAAATTGTGCTCCAACTTCATCACAAAGCGGTTCACCATACGTGCATGCTACGGGAATCACAAGCTTCAACACAAGCATTCTTTAAATTCATAATCACCCAACTAGCATGACTTTAATATCACTACCTCCATATCTCAAAACAATTATCAAGCATCAAATTGATCATAGCATCCAATTCACTTTCTATGATAGTTTTTATTATACCCAACTTGGATGCTCATCATTCTAGGACCAACTTTATGATCATAGCAAAAACCATGTTGTTCTAAAAGACTCTCAAAATAATATAAGTGAATCATGAGACTAGCAATTTCTTCAAAATTAAGACACCAGTGTGCTCTAAAAGATATAAGTGAAGCACTAGAGCAAAAACTATCAAGCTCAAAAGATATAAGTGAAGCACATAGAGTATTCCAGCAAATTCTAATCAAATAGGCTTCTCCCAAAAGGTGTGTACAGCAAGGATGATTGTGGTAAACTAAAAATCAAAGACTAATATAATACACGACGCTCCAAGCAAAACACATATCATGTGGCGAATAAAAATATAGCTCCAAGTAAAGTTACCAATGAACGAAGACGAAAGAGGGGATGCCTTCCCGGGGCATACCCAAGCTTAGGCTTTTGGCTATCCTTGAATATCTTGGGGTGCCATGGGAATCCCCAAGCTTAGGCTCTTGCCACTCCTTATTCCATAGTCCATTAAAGCTTTACCCAAAACTTGAAAACTTCACAACACAAAACTCAACAGGAAATCTTATAAGCTCCGCTAGTGAAAGAAAAGAAAACCACCACATAAGGTACTGCAATGGACTGATTATTTATTTATTTTGGTTTTAAAACTACTGTATTCAAGCTTTCTTATGGTTTATAAACTAATTTACTAGCCATAGATGCATTGAAACAAGCAAACAACACACGAAAAACAGAATCTGTCAAAAACAGAACAGTCTGTAGCAATCTGCAACTAACGCAAACTTATGGAACTTTAAAAATCCTACCAAAATAGGAAGTCCTGGAAACGTTGTTTGTTGAACAGCAGCAAAAAGAATCAGCGCAAAAGCACGTTCCTGTGATTTACCAAAATTATATTCGTGCGCGCAAAGTTTCTGTTTTTCAGCGGAATCAAATCAACTATCATCGTAGGTTATCCTATAGGTTCTACTTGGCAAAAACACTAATTAAAAGATAAAAACACATCTCAACAGAAGGTAGATGCAAGATTTATTACTAAACAGGAGCAAAAACAAAAAAACATAAAGAAAAATTGGGTTGCCTCCCAACTAGCGCTATCGTTTAACGCCCCTAGCTAGGCATAAAAGCAAAGATTGATCTAACGAGTGCCATCTTTGGCACTAAATTCATAAGTAGCACACATGATAGATTCATAAGGTAATTTGACTTTCTTTCTTGGAAAGTGCTCCATGCCTTTCTTTAATGGAAATTGGAATCTAATATTCCCTTCCTTCATATCAACAATCGCACCAATCGTTCTAAGGAAAGGTCTACCAAGAATAATAGGGCAAGAAAGATTGCAATCTATATCAAGAACGATAAAATCTACGGGCACCAAATTTCTATTTGCAACAATAAGAACATCATTGATCCTTCCCATAGGCTTTTTAATGGTGGAATCCACAAGGTGCAAATTTAAAGAGCAATCATCAAGATCATGGAAACCTAGAATATCACATAAAGTTTTTGGAATCGTGGAAACACTAGCACCCAAATCACACAAAGCAAAACACTCATAATCTTTAATTCTAATCTTTATAGTAGGTTCCCACTCATCAATTAGTTTTCTAGGTATAGAAACTTCCAAATTAAGTTTTTCATCATAAGATTGCATCAAGGCATCAACAATATGTTTGGTAAAAGCTTAGTTTTGACTATAAGCATGAGGAGAATTAACAACAGATTGTAACAAGGAAATACAACCTTTTAAAGAGCAATAATCAAATTCCTTGAAATCCGAGATAGTGGGTTCAATGTTATTAGAAGTTGAGGATTCTCCAATCTCACTTTTACCAATTTTATCAATAAGATCTAAAGACTCCGAATTCTTGGGACGCCTTCTAGGCAAAGTTGATTCATCATCAGTCCCGTAATCATCAAAATTCATATTGCAAAACATAGATCTAATCGGAGACGTATCAATAGCTTTAAGATCCTCATCATTGTTTTCATGTAATTTTTCTGGTTTAACAGCCATCTTATTGACTAAGGTGGCTTGCTTGTCAGAAATTTTGGCTATAGCATTTTCAAGCCGAGTAATTTGAGCGTTAACACCATAAAATTCTTTATTCATATCATCAAGCTCTTTGTTCATAAAACCCAAAAAACTTTTCTATTCCTTAAGTTCTTTTCTAAAGAAATTATTATGCTCAAACTGCAAATTCATAAAGCTTCTAATATTTGATTCAATCTCATCCATCCTTCTGAGAAGGTGGTCAGGACCCTTAGGTGAATCCATAAGGTCAAACAAGCACACAAGCACACAAGAGAAGGCAAGCGAAAAGAGAGGAGGATATTGGGAAAGAGAGGGCGAATAAAACGGCAAGGGTGAAGTGCGGGAGAGGAAAACAAGAGGCAAATGGAAAATAATGTAAATGCGAGGGAGATGGGTTTGTGATGGGTACTTGGTATGTATTGACTTGAGCGAAGACCTCCCCGGCAACGGTGCCAGAAATCCTTCTTGCTACGTCTTGAGCTTGTGTTGGTTTTCCTCGAAGAGGAGAGGGTGATGCAGCAAGTGTAGCGTAAGTATTTCCCTCAGTTTTGAGAACCAAGGTATCAATCCAGTAGGAGGCTCCTCAAAAGTCCCACGCACCTACACAAACAAACTGAGAACTCGCAACCAACGCAATAAAGGGGTTGTCAATCCCTTCATGGCCACTTGCGAAAGTGAGATCTAATAAAGATAGTAAGATAAGATAAATATATTTTTGGTATTTTATAATATAGATGCAAAAAAGTAATGATGCAAATAGAAGTAGATTGAAAGCAAATATGATAAGAGATAGACCCGGGGGCCATAGGTTTCACTAGAGGCTTCTCTCAAGATAGCATAAGTATTACGGTGGGTGAACAAATAATTGTCGAGCAATTGATAGAAAAGCGCATAGTTATGAGATTATCTAGGCATGATCATGTATATAGGCATCGCGTCCATAACAAGTAGACCAACTCCTGCCTGCATCTACCACTATTACTCCACACATCGACCGCTATCCAGCATGCATCTAGAGTATTAAGTTCATAAGAACAGAGTAACGCATTAAGCAAGATGACATGATGTAGAGGGATAAACTCATGCATTATGATATAAACCCCATCTTGTTATCCTCGATGGCAACAATACAATACATGCCTTGCAACCCTTTCTGTCACTGGGTAAGGACACCGCAAGATTGAACCCAAAGCTAAGCACTTCTCCCATGGCAAGAAAAACCAATCTAGTAGGCCAAACCAAAGTGATAATTCGAAGAGACTTGCAAAGATAACTCAATCATACATAAAAGAATTCAGAGAAGATTCAAATATTATTCATAGATAAACTTGATCATAAACCCACAATTCATCGGATCTCAACAAACACACCGCAAAAAGAGTTTACATCGAATAGATCTCCACAAGAGAGGGGGAGAACATTGTATTGAGATCCAAAAAGAGAGAAGAAGCCATCTAGCTAATAACTATGGACCCGTAGGTCTATGGTAAACTACTCACAACTCATCGGAGGGGCAAGGATGTTGATGTAGAGGCCCTCCATGGTTGATTCCCCCTCCGGCAGAGTGCCGGTGAAGTCTCCAAGATGGGATCTCGCGGATACAAAAGGTTACGGTGGTGGAAATTGTGTTTCGTGGTGCCCCTGGATGTTTTTGGGGTACGTAGGTATATATAGGAGGAAGGAGTACGTCGGTAGCCGCCCGAGGGGCCCACGAGATAGGAGGCGCGCCCTATAGGGGGGCTCCTATCTCGTGGGGGCCTCGGGTGCTTCTTGACTTGAACTCCAAGCTCTCTGGATCATGTTCATTCAAAAAATCACGCTCCCGAAGGTTTCATTCCGTTTGGACTCCGTTTGATATTCCTTTTCTTCGAAATACTGAAATAGGCAAAAAAAACAGCATTATGGGCTGGGCCTCCAGTTAGTAGGTTAGTCCCAAAAATGATATAAATGTGTAAAATAAAGCCCATAAACATCCAAAAGGGGTAATAATAGGATGGAACAATCAAAAATTATATATTCGTTGGAGACGTAGCCCGCTGCTTGAGTGCCTGCTGCCAGTAATGGTCATCACCGTCCTCGGCGACGTCGGGCGAAGAGACCGTTATACACCTCTTTTCGGCTAGTCGCTCCTTGAGCTCCACGGGTAGTGTAGATGGGCTTAGGTTGCGACGCTCTGGAGTGGGGGATGGGGATCTGCGGGAAAGGGGGCGTTTGGCAGGCGTCATCTAAGAAACTCAGGGCGGACTGGCAGATGTTGACAATGGAGGCCTTGCGGCGGCGGCGGCAGCGGCAGCGGGGACCTTGCTAGGGTTTCGAGCGAGGGAGGGTGTGTGTGTGTGTGTGTGTGCGTGTGTGTGTGTGTGCACGCACGCTGGAGGAGGTTTTGGGGTGTGTGTGTGTGTGTGTTGAGTTGTGTGTGTGTGTATGTGGAGGGGGGCGCGGGTGTTTTAGTAAATGACGCGGGTACTGAAAATTTTACTACGCAGGGGTGAAATGCCGGGTTATTGAAAATTTTGATGATAGTGCATCGCACACGGTCCGGAGATAACAACCGTGTGTTATGAAACAGAAAAACCCTTGAGGCGGGCAGATATTTTCTAGGGATGCAGGCGGGATTGGGAACAAGAAACATCGTACACGGGCCGGAGATAACAACCGTGTGTTATGAAACAGAAAAACTCTCAAGGCAGGTACATATTTTCTAGGGATGCAGGCAGGATTGGAAACAAGAAACATCGCACATGGTCCGGAGATAACAACCGTGTGTTATGAAATAGAAAAACCCTCGAGGCGGGTAGATATTTTTGAGAGGGGGAGCCTCGTGGAGCCCAATGTACTGTGCAGATGTGTGCGTGACAGGTGCACCGGCGTGGCATACGGTTAGTTTGAGTGAACCATGTTTGTTGCGTCATCCGACTTGTCTAATGTTCATAAATTTGGCGAAAAATGACGTGGGAGAGGATCAAAACACGAACACACTTGCATGTGGACCAAATTTATGTATCAAAAGGGTGGTTTGATTTTCAAATACCAAATGCAACTTCGATGTGGCACCCCTCTCGCAAAGCGCACGGTATTGCTTGCCCCCACCCCCCTCGTGTTGGCACGAAGGGAATCCTAAGCTATGAATGCATGCCCCCTTCCCCCCAACCGAGGTCCACCTAGCAAAGTGCGAAGTAGCTAGCAGGCCCGGCCACCTCCTCCCTCGTGTCGGCACGAAGGGAATCCTAAGCTATGAATGCATGCATGCCCCCCAACCGAGGTTCATTCACCTAGCAAAGTGCAAAGTAGCTAGC